>NC_060879.1:35539075-35851989 GCF_021901495.1 Neodiprion virginianus
ATTGACTGCCTAATTTTTCCGTACTGATAATTACGTCGTATGATGGTTCAGTCGCGTGTTGGGGCTCCAGAATTTGGTAGGAACGTTTGTTAACAACTGATGGTTGTTTGTAGTCGTTATGCTTTTCCGATCCAGGAACAGAGTCCAATGATTTTACAGCCACAAGCTCCTCTTTGTCATCGTCAGCTACGTCCGACTTACCGATTTGACGGTCATTTTCTTCCGCATTCGAATGGCTTGACAATGACAATGGTATTTTCGTAACTTCAAAATGGTCTTCCAGAATCATCTGCGAGTTACCCGTAATTATAGAAAGACTGGCATCGGTTCTTTTTTTGGAAGTACTGCTAAAAATCCGAGACAACGAATTGGCGAATTTTTTTATGTTTCCATCGATCTTTTCCTCATTATTTTCAACAGCATTATCTAGCGTCCCGTGTTTTGCCCTCACATCTTTACTATTTTGCAGCAATTTTTTCTCCTTGGTTCTTTTGGTAACGGTATTTGATTCGGGAATTAATATGGCATTTGTATCGTTCGGTTTTTGCTTCTCTTGCGTTTTGTTTAGGAACGATTTTGACTTTTCAATTTCCTGTTTTACGGAGTCATTTTTAACGTCGTTCTTATTCATCGACGCGCTTTTCGGTGGCCCTTGGTCATCCTCGTTCTTCGGTATCGATTTTCTTGGGGACTTAAATAAGGATTTCAGGCTTTTTCTTAAAATCATGGTATCGTCATTGGCAACGGCTGAGTTCGCATTTTCTGCTACAGATTCCACACTGTTTGCAGCAGACTTAGCTGATATCGATCTTAATAGCGAGTTTTTCTTAGACGTCTTCTTGGGTTCTTCTTTACTTGTTGGTAATTTTATGGATTCCACGGAATGTTTCGCTGCCCTATAAACTCCAGCGTCTTCAGTTACGTCACTGGTGTGTTTTTGCATGAAATCGTTTGGGAAAATTGTTGCTTGATACGACTTCTGACTAACTTTCTCAATCACCAATGGACTATTTTCGTTACCCAATAGCTTGTGGCCGGCTGGCTGTCTCGAGTTTTTCGCTTGGTTTCTATTGTCTTCTAAGGACTTGGTGCTTTGTATCGTTGGAATTTCTACAGCATTCTGTTCCGAAACATGAACATTTTGTTCATGATCAGTTTCGATTTCAGAGGCTGCCGGTTCCAGCCCACTGGGCTTCAATGAAAGCAGGGATTTTTCAACGTTGTTAAAGATTTTTGAATTTTTATTACCGGAATCAAAACCTTTTGGAGGCTGTGATTTGTTTGACGATTTGAATATAGATTTCACGTTCAATAACAGCCCGTGCTTTTCTTTATTTTCTGTTGTCAAATTATCTGACTGCTCTTCGCTCTTTACATTTTTTGGTGAAATTAAATTTGGTTGTAATTTAACGCCAATTGAACTTTCTCCTTGTAGCTGATCCTGGATCGATGGTTCAACCAGATACGTTGCGGCCACAAAGTTTGGGCTCTTGAAAATAACTGCTGAAGTGTTTCGAATGGTCGATTCAATCGGTTCCGGTGCTTTCGCCAAGATGTGTTCGTCGCTGGTTTCATTTTCTTCGTTTTTCCAATGTTCCTTTTTTAATTCCTTCTTCACTGATCCTTTGCTTCTCTTTGTCAATTTTTCTTCACTCTTGAGACGATTCGCGGAATCTTTAGATTCTGGGAATTCACAATCATTTTCTGATTTATTCAACGTCTCTTTGCTAGATGTTCTGAGATGCATCATTTGACGAAGTCTTGAAAATGATTTTTTCACTTTGGGGGAAAAAGTGTTTATATTTCCCGATCGACCCAACGTGCAGGATTCTGAATCCTCTGAATATTTCACTTCGAGTTCAAGATTTGGAACGGACTTTTTTTCATTTCTTCCTAAATCGCATCCACGTCTTTCACTCTGCAGATTTTTGCCACCATCAAGTATCGAATGTGAATTAATTATCTCACGTGGCGAAGAAATACTCCGTTTATTGTTAGTTTCACTGTCCGTCACTACTGAATATAATTCGATCACATTTCTTGGTATAACATCAGCCGATCTTTTTGACACAACAGCAAATGTATCTTCAAACATATTTTCGACGTCTGTTGATATTATTGGATCCACTAATAGATTTTTAGAGTTTATTGATTTCTCATCGTGCCGTACATCGCCATCTATCAATGAAATATTTTCACCCATATATTCTTGGCTAATCAAAAGATTTTCTTTGCTCAGTGGTGACAAGTTACTCGATTTCAAAGCGAGCGACTGCAAAGATTTACTCGATTTTTCGTTATCATTTCCATTCTCGAAGTCGATTGAATGTTTCGAAGCGAATTCTACGTCCATATCTGTCTGCGATTCTGTATCAATTTTTAACATTGCTTTGCTTCTTTTTGCAGAAGCTTTCGAGCATTTTCGTTTAGATTGAAAACTTCGTTTCAAGCTTTTGGATAGACTGCTCGGTTCCTTGGCGTCTACAGATGCTTGAATGTCAGGGCCGACTGATGTCTGGTCGTTTGTCGTTACCGAAGTTGTAAATAACTGTAGTGATGCTAAGTTATCCTCTGTTTTATTCTGAAATTTGCCAGTTTTAAATTTGAAAAGTAGCTTCGGCTTTGTATCCTCGGTATTGGCCGGAACATCCTTTGGCTCTTCTTTATCTTCGATTACACCACCACCTGTCGGAGACGATTTTGAAACCACATTGAGCATGGATTTTTTTCGCTTCATAGGTTCTCTCACATTGGAACTCTGTCGTGAAACATCCACGTGATTATCTGTGACATTCGCCTCAGTTTCATTACCGCTGAGAAGTTTCTCGCCTTCTTTTACGTCAGTTTTAGATTTTTCACTACGCAGCGACCAGCGTGAATCATTCGCTTTGATGTTCATCGCGTCAATTTCTTTGTTCGTTTCCTGCTGCTGTGACGCTTCTGCGGCAATTGACGATTGTCCTGTGCTAGGAAGGTTTGGTTTTAATATGTCCTCAGTGGTAATGGGATATGCCTGAGTTTGAATACGTTTCAAATAACTTTCGAGTCCCATTTCGTTAATTTTTAATTCTTCGGTCAATTTCTGCTCAATTTTATTAACATCCGTATCCACTGAATGGGAATTTCGAAGTTCACTGTCGTTACCAGATATTGGCAAAGTTTCCACAGGCTTATTTAGATTCAGACTTATTACCTTGTTGTCATCCGTTTCCAACAATGTTGCCGATGATTTACCACCTTCCTGCAGGGAAACTTTTGACGAAGTTTTTTTCAGAGAGGGATCGTTTCCCGATTGCTTGTCGTCGTTGCTGTCCATTCTCGACAATTTCTTTGATAATATACTCCCTGTTAGGGAAACTTTCTCCGAAGTTTTTTTCCAAGATTGATCGTTTGTCAGACCACTCTTTTTCTTCCCAAGTGTGAGCTCCGTATTCGGTTTATTACTGCCCAGTGTAGACGCTCTATTCATAGATTTGGTCTTCGACATTTCCTTACTATCTATTTTTCGAGTCACATTTTCATCTAACTTTACGTTTAGCGTTGAATTTCTTTTACCATCTTCTAAATCATTAAAAGAGTTAGTTCTTGGAACACTCGAACTTTTCGTGCCAACCAGAAGTTCACTACCAATTTTTGGTACTACACTGTTCTCCTGCTCTGCTGTTGCATTTTGTTCAGTTTTATTTTCTTTGGAGACAGTATTTTTCTTCGACCTGATAATTCTTGAGAATAAAGACGGTTTTTTCGCAGAGAATTCCATAATTTCTTTATATTCTATTTCTTTCTCTATTCCAGGTGAGTGATTGGCAAATTCACCTGGCAAAGAGACGCTTTTTTTTACTTTAGACTCGCGCTCTTCAGCTAACATGTGACTTGATTTCAATCGCGAATCGTTACTGTAATTATTTGAAGTATGATCATCGTTACTTTCGGTCACATTTTCTATGACTTGCCCATCTTCCAGATCCACTTGCATTGCGTTTACTTCATTATAAGATTTAATCATTTGAATCGATTCCAAGTTTTTCACGATATTTTTATTCCTATTCACATATTTTTGCATGGGAAAAATAATTGGAAGCTTTAGAGCGTTTTCGTTTTTCACATTGGCGGCGATTAAACTTTTTTTGAAAAACTTGATGCCCAATCGATCAACTCTTTCCGTCCTTTCTATTACTTCAACATCACGTGGACTTTGAATAGTCGACGGTGTCTTGGAGGAAAGTATAATTTCGTCATTTCTAAGTTTCTCAGCACTGAGATTAGCACTTGTCGTTCCGTTTTCAAAATTTCTTTCTTCACCAGATTGGTCCAGCTCCGCTGTCACTGTATCGAGTGCAAGAATTGACGAGGACTGTAATTTTAAATTTTCCAACGACTGAACCGATTGTGAATTTTCCACCACGTGCGATTCCTCAACCGTACTTTTATCCCTAGTGCGCTTTTTACTAGTGGATAAGAAATCTTTCACAAATTTCGGTAAATGATTAATTTTCTTCTCGTCATTGTTCATATTTTTACCGATATCTGTAGTCGGAATGACAACAATATCACTGCTAATGTTTGTATTCTCACGACTTGCTTTGCCTGTGGCACTTCTTTTCCGAGACACCTTTTCCACCACGTCCAGCTCGTATAAATCATTCGTGCCTTCTCGCCTTTTGTTGCAGCTATCGTTCAAATTATCCTTCGACGAGGAATTTGAAACCTCCAATTTTCTATGCTTACTCCTTCCTACATTCTCTATTGTCGATTGCTCTTCTTTCAACTTTATCTCGATATTGACGTTCAAGACCGAGGGTTTCGTTAGCGATGATTTTTCATCCAAGTATTCGACGCTGTCTATTCGTTTCTCGTTCCTCTCACTACCACTCGGTGACGCTGACAAATTATCGACGCTGCTTTCCACCGCGACGTACTTATCACGACTACGTTTCGACGATTTTGATTCAGATCGGACAGGCATCTCCTTCCTTTTATCATTCTTAACATCATCTCTCGCATGCTCGGAATCATTTTCATCCAAGAGAAGAAGCGTGTTTGAATTCTCGACGATGTCGTCTGACGACTTATTACTCATCGTCTTCAGATTTTCTAAGCGATCACAATTTTTTACCGACAAGCTGTTCGAACTATCTTTCGCAGCTTCTGCGTTCCCAGGCTGATTTTCTTTCAGTGATTTACGGAAGAGACCCTTTTGTTTTTGTTCGTTAGTCGGTTTTAGGCACTCCAATTCTTCATTCGTCCCAGCTCGATATTCATCACAGTGTCCATTCAACGGTTTCGATCGATTATTCATTTTCACGTTTCCGTTTTTGCTCAAATCCCTTTGACCTTCGTCAGACTGATCGCTTGCACTGCGAGAGTTGCGTGTATTCACTAAAAGGTAGGAAAAAAATTCAAGATGAGCCGAACTCTGCGAGACGTCGACGTTTTCTCGTTCCGTGACCTTATCTTTCGTTTTATCATCTTGGAAAATTAAATTCTTGGATTTTGTTTCTTCTCGAGTTCGGGAGAATTGATTTTCATCACTATTCGAGGTTGTTTTTGGTATTAAAATTTCTTGAGTGTCGACATTTCTCAAGTTTATTTCCTCCCGCTTACGAAATTCGTCATCTTCGATTCGATGAGAACTCTCAACACCGATATCGCTTCGGTTTTTCTCAGAGCTCTTAAAGTTTTTCTCGGATATAAAATCATTGTTTTCTTCTACGTTTTGCACGGTATTTTTTGACTCCGTACCATCGTTTTCAATTTCTACCACTTCGGTTACCAAACTGACTTCCTCCGGCGCAAAAAAATCGTTTTCAACTCCGTCAAAAACCCGCACATCCTCGTCCAAGCTGACGGACTTTTTTTGCTTCGTCGATAAATTTTCACTGGCAGAACTTGGTGCGGGGGATTCGACGTCGATGTACGGCAAAAAGCAAGCCTGGTCGTCATTGACGACGAGTCGACACACGAGGGACGTTTTTATCCCGTCAAATGGTATCTCCTTTCTGTTCGCCTGTTGTACCTTCAGTATTAAACTGTCTTTCACTCGCATGCCAAGAGTGTTCGAGCTGCGGTTGTTTAATCGTTCGAAATTATCGTCTATGACGTGAAAAGCCGCCTTAGTAATCGACTGGACAATATCCCTGACATCTTTCAGCTCGGTGTTCTCTGGGGTTGAATAATGGATATTAGAGAGTGATATTTCATGGTTTTCGATGTCATGATTTTGGTACTGACTTTCCGGATTCAAATTTTTTGATGCACCGATTGAAACCGCTGGTTGAGAGTTTCTCGAAGAGATTCTGTCGGTCAGCGATTCGTCGTCACGATTATTGTTATTCCGGTTCGAGTTTTCCTCACCATTTTGCTCGTCGATCATTTTTCTCCTCGATTATTCACGACGGCAATTTAATCTCACATCTCAAGGCTGCTATATATGTAAATTACTATGTGATTCTGATTAGCACACGTGACAGTAAGGTTGTGAAATTTTTTCGCAGTTCTTTATCGGAAAACATATTGTATTTCTGCTCAAACGTTTAATTCAGTTCTTGCTTGATTTGTCTGTAAAAATTCATTACGAATCATTCTTACACTTACTTGTCGAGTCGATCTCTTACTGACAAGAAGAAGCTACTTAATGCATATTTCTCTACAATAGATGTTTCAATAACAGGTCCATACCTTTCCTTCGAATGGATTTGACGAATACTCGAATCTTAGGAGTGCTAGCACTGACCGGCTGCCTTGGCTTTGAAGGAACTTCTTCGTTATTTTTGACGATAGTTTTTATCTCGGCGAAACTTTCACGCAATACGTTAAAGCAGTCGTTTATTGCTTCGTTTAATTGGCTTTCGCTCTCATTCCCAGTCTCGTGATAATTATTTTCCGATTTTACAAGAGGGTTACTAATTTCATTAGACTTGAACATCGCTGTGAGTATTACGCTGAGAAAATTTAGCACCTTGTGATCAATGCAAATTGCGTTCTCTAATTCGTAATACAAGTAGTAAAATAATTACAGACTTACGTTACATTTTCCTGAGGAAATATTACGCTGCGAAAGTATTGATTGACTGGTACAATTTTATAAGGATGGTTGAATGAAGATACGGAGGAAAAGATAAGGGAGTATGTATTTATTACGCAACAGCCTGAAACCGGCAATCAGTTCTGCACCCTCTTCCGAATGCATATGTTTTCAATGTTTCATTGACAGCCTTCACCGCATGTACGTGCGTACATACAATGAGATCTATAAGTTTACGTGGATTGATTGAGAAAATTGCGGGAAAACTGTATTCCGACTAGTTTCTCGACGGTAATATCGAGATATTGGAATAGAGGGACGAACACTGATCGACTGTAAAAATGTAATTACCGCATCTGACAGTCACAAAAGTAGAATTTTATTATAGTAATAATAACTTTAACAATACATCATAGTACTGCATGAATAAATAATTATTATAGTATGTTTTGCGTTTTGAATAAGATAATTAATATACGCGACCCGCGCCGTAGGTATTATATTAATTCAAACACCGATCATTTGTTTGTAAATATTGCAATTATAGATTATTATAAATTTCATTATACTTCCAACGATTGGTACGACAGAAATAATTTCTGCTACTAAACTAGCTACGGTAACTATTAAATATCATCATTGTTTTCCTTCACTGTATCTAGATAATTTTTGTTTTTTTCTCCGCTAAAGTTATCAGATTGTTATGTAATAGTTTCATTGACGCATCCATCATATAATAATAATACATCGCGTTCGTAATTATTTACACATTTTCACCTATTAATAGTATTATTGTTATTGTGTCAATTAACTAGGAATTATAGAGCAGGATTGTGTAAATTATTCCTTCGTAATATTTACAATAAATTATCTTAAAATTATTGCCTAACATGTGTATATATTATTCACGGACCTATATACGTAGACTAGATCCGTGATATTATTGTATGTTTTTGTTGTTTTTTGAAATAAATTTTTTTTTTTTTCGTTTTTCTTTTTGTCTCTTTCTAATTTATATATAATTGTATAATAATTGCAACACTAAGGTCTCCTATAATAATTAACTACTTTATAATATATAAATTCAATATCATGATGAATTATATACGTTAAAAGAATTTAGCAGTAACTGCAATAAAGCAGACCCTTGGTCGATAAAGCACTGCAGTTCAAAAACATGGTTCTTTTCTTATCGATTGACGCAACACTTTGGCGCAGTCGTGCAGGAAATTGTACTCATATACGTGGTATACGGGAGGTTTCAATAATTTTCAAGACAACGCAACGACGGGAAACGGGTAACGAAAATACCCGCCGCGGAGTGAAAACGGAATTATTATACATCGGTGGACATAATTCATCCAAGTATGCATTCTAGCCGGTATGTTCTATTTCGTGAAGGTATTGTGGCAACGCTTCCTTGGCTTTGCTTTTCGGGATTAACATTCGTATCTATACGGCGAACAAGCACGAACCGGATGCTACCGTACACCCGACACACGATCGATCTAATCGATAAGGTTTTTATATATAAATATAGAATTTTGTGTATTTTCTGCTAAGAGCTGATATCACATTACACGCGTGAAAGACGACATAGAAGGGAAGAAGAAGAATTCAACTTTTCACTACTCTTCTATATAGTTATCTTGGAGATTAATTTGGATTGTTTAAAATCTGATTGTTACCTTACTTTATTACGTTATAATATATCTTTGTTATTATTATTTAGAAAAATTATATATTATCATTTCGAACGCTTTCACTACAATAATCATATAATTATCAACCATCTGCCAGTTCTATTGGAAAACTTATCCGCACGTGCACTGTAATTATATTGAAAATTTTCACTGCTATACGTCGATTACGAACGTTAAAAATAATCGTGATTTAGTTTGGTACTGCGAGTGAGGATATTAAACCGTGCTTTGTAGATAGCAGGTTCTTTCTTCGACATCTTAAAGAAAAAAATTAACAACTATACAGGTTCAATATTAATAGAAAAATATCGATTCCGAAAAAAAAGACGGGATGAAAAACCGGTCGAATTGGAAAATGCATAGGAACGAATTTTAAGGAGGATTCACCATTAAACGGAACACAATTTGGAGATAGTTATCATACCTAACTCGTGTATATAATATGGATTGCATATTCGTGGGGCCCAAAAAATATATATCGCTCCAGTATCAATTTCGTTCCGTCAGCTTATATCCCGTATCCTCCGCCGCTTCCCAATCCGGCCTTCGTGTCAACGGGTACTTGCTTGTGGAAACAGTCTTCTAAAAACTGAGCCATTGATAGGTAAAGATGTCTCTTCACGCCGGCCAAGCCGTGACTCTCGTCGGGATAAACCTAGTGGAGGAGAAAAAAATGTATTCAGATATGCGAGTATATATATATATATATATATATATATATATATATATATATATTTTTTTTTTTTTTTTAAGGACGAACAACGACGGAGGGAAAGACATCTCGAGTCTGAAAGATAACCGAGGTTGTAATGGCTCTCTCTCTCTCTTCCTATCGTGCTCACTTGCTGACGGAATAGAATCCCCTTTTTGGCAAGATGGCCGGCGAGAGCCATGCTTTGTTGAAACTGGACGTTGTCGTCAGCGGTGCCGTGGACCAGGTAATACATTTTGTTCCGCAAGTGTTCCACCTTTTTAAAAACGTCGGATTCCTCGTACCCCTTGTAGTTTGAGGTTACATTCGGCGAGCCCATGTACCTCTCGGCGTAGGCCGAATCTGCGGGGAATCGTAATAATGAAAAATTTAGCGATACTGCAGCGTTATCCGCGATATATATGGAAATATGTGACTGTAAGGGCGTCTCACCACCCACCGTAAAGTTTCCACGAAACAACCGGGGCGACGCTGATTCCGCATTGGAAAACGTCTTGATCAGATTGGGCCAAGGCTAAGGCGGCGACAAATCCCCCGTAACTCCATCCCCAAACAGCGACTCGTCTCTTATCCACAAAATGTAACGAATCCCTCAAGTACCTGCGACAAGTAAATCCACTGTAAACTGGAAAACTTTACTCGCTACCAAATCCCAGCCATGGTAATATTATTCGAATTAAAATTGCGCTCCGAAGTTTATCGCTGGTTTTACGAGCCGCAGTCGTGCCGGATTCTTTTTGCTACATCATGATTTTCATAGAATTTGTTAGTCGGAGGTGAAATTACACTTCAGCAACTCTGGCTGCATGTCATTTTCTTTAGCGTGATGTAAAATATTTTGCATAAAAATCCAACGAGTTCAGAAAACTAGCGTATGAATTCCTAAATATAATCACGAGGTTATCCAACGAGGGCCATTTTGATTTTTCCCCCAAGTTCGAATCTACCAGATGAATATTGTAAATATCAACACTTTCGACGGAACAATATTTTCATCAAATATTTGAATTCAACACGCAAAATTTAATTTGACCCATGTACAGTAATGTTCACTGTTGCCTTTGGCTTTCGGCTAACTTGTTTTCGGTCCGAAACACAACGCGAGTTCTATTCTATACGAATTACGTGACAATGACTCCCAATCCCTCACATCGGCACCTAATCGGCTGCATCGCCAGTCGTTGTCACATAATTAATACAGAATCGAGCTCGCCTTTTGTTTCGGAGCGAAAACAAGTTAGCCGAAATCCCAAGGAATTAACGAACGTTACCGTGCGTATAACACGTGTTCGAAAAAGAAACGGAAACGGTTGTTCCGCAAGTCAAAAATAAATATCGCGTTTTATTATTACACTCACTCCGTCACTTCCAGCTGGTCCGCCACTTCGACAGATCCCAATCTGTAGTACACTTCGTGAAGTAATTGATAGCCCTGGCCTCCGCTTCCTCGGCCATCAATTTGGGCCACAATTGCCCCCTTGCTGCTGGCCAGGTAGGTGTTCCAATCAATTTTAAATTTATCTGTCACCAGCTGCGAACCCGGCGCCCCGTACCTAAACGTGGAGCGCAAGGATAACGGGAGTGCAAGATAAAAATGAAAACTTTCACCTTAAACCGGAAGCGATTATTCAACGGCGTAAGAAAACTTTTAATCGTTGTTATCGATACGTGTTCGCATGTCTATATAAGTACCTATGTACACTGCAATTTTACGTACACTTGGACGACCATCGGGTAGCGAGTGATTTCTTCCTCCCGTAAACCAGGCGGCAAATGAAGACGTACCTGGGCGTTATAACCGCCACTTATTTGTACGGGGAAGGTCTTTACTTGGGGAAGAGCAATTTTCTCTACTCTTTCCTGTAACAATACCATTTCGTTCATCTAACGCGGTTTCAATATCTGTAACATTACAATCGAGTGGAGAACATTTTTTGTGGTCGACGCGTCACAGCTCATTCACTGCGCTGATTTTAAAACTCGTGTCCGTTAATTAGCACACTTACATATGTATTCAGCCAGACGAAACGCAAGGTCGTAATCATTGTTTTAATTATTATATAATTAGTGTACGAAAATTGTCTGGGTTTGCTGAAAAAAAGCGCAACCAAAGTTTTTCTACCCTGCGATTCTAACGGGTGAATAACGGGGGTCCTTGGAGAGTAAATTAAAAATGTGCTAATTAAATTTCGCGCCTTCTTTTCTCGCAGTTAATTTATTCCAGGAATAACGATTCAACGGTGGATAAATATTACTATATACGCAATCTGTGCGTGCGATATGAGAAGTAAAGAAAAATTATATCGCGCGATTTTAAAAAATCCCCACCAATTACATCAGCGTGCAATTTGTGTAAATTGGTCGACTCACCCGAAGCTCGGTGTTGTTCTGCAAAAGTCCAATAAAGCGCGGATCTGGCAAGGTGGTTTTGTACAGAGCGACCGTCGGTATGCTCGGTCCGAGGCATTCCAATACGAAGTAATCCAATCCAGGGGAAAAGACAGCGTTATGGTATTGGCAAGTCTCCAAATTTTCTGAAAAAATCATAATGAATTGGAGAACAGTTGCTTCCAGTACTGACACTTCGAAACCTCGTCGGCCTAGTTTTAATAAGTAGCATTTGATGTACAATAAGCCGCATATCAATAGACTGGATATTTCATGCCCGCGTGTTTTTGTATATCGCGATGTTGGTATTATACAAAGTAAGCTCTTTATGTGCCGTGTGAACAATCGTGTGTATCGCATTTGTCTCTGCATTCGTCGAAACCCGACTTATTAATCTCAGACTTATTGGAAAGAGCTTAGAGAATTGAAGCTTCACGTTTTACCCGTCCCTCGTCATTAGTCGCGCTGACGAAGTGAATATTCTAACGATCTACGTAATTTCATAACATACGTAGGGCGAATTTCGCCTGATACTCAAATATCGCAGTAAAGCCGTTGTACAGCCCGTTCATTATTATTATTATTATTATTACACATGCCGAGAAGTTTTTGACGCGGTTCCGGACCCTCGTCGTCTTTTAATACGTGGCTGATTCCGTTTCATTAATCCTACCCTCATTTTTCTGGCTCACCCAACCGACATTCTTTTCATTCCGAAATCACCGCAATCGCTCCTGTATTCGTAAACGATCGTACAATCAGGAGTGACGTAGATTTGCTTTGTACGAGATTCCCTTGCAAATTTCATGACTATAAGTGTGCAGGTAACAAGCCACCGGTACTTTTCACTAGAGACAGATAAGGGCTGACGACGAGAAGGCCAAAACGGAGAACCGATAAGAATAATGATAATATATAATAAATTTTTTGAGGGTGAGGATTTTGCACCGATGGTAAAAATTCGCCTCGTTTTTTGGTCTCCTCGAAAAGCTTTCAACCGAATTGTCAGCTTTATACCAGCTCCACGTGCAATTTTCGATTCAATTGTTATTTTATACCGTGTTCAGACTTGCACCGCCTTGGACTATGTCCAAATCCCTTTCGCCGACTTAAAATACAGTCCTTTATCCGGTGATATACGTCTTGATCTTACGTCGAATTAGTAAAAATTCTTTAAAAATATCACTCAAGAACAGACCTGTTATTCAAAAATTCGAACGCTGTCTGTTCAACAGTGCCAATATATCGGCGGCCTCAAAAAGCAAATGCGTTTTCGCCAAAAATATTTCCAGCTAGTATTTTCTGTCACCAACCCACACTTAAGGATCCATCTTTCTTCGTCACATCTGTTGCAGACGAAACGTACGAGAGTGGAGTAGACGACAAGGATCTCGTAGCGAAACTGCAGGTTATCCGACCGGCCATCGTGCAAAAAGTCACTTGACTTGGGTAACCGATATAATATAAAACGCAACTCTGCTATATATAACTATCTTTGGCAAAGAAAATCAAATAAATCTGCATCGATGGGCCACAGGTGGACGATGAAAAATGATAAAGCTGTACACCTGGCACATCACACATTTAAATTCACTGGAGATTAAACTTGGCACAAATCAACCGGGATTTATTGTCCTTTTTCCGATATTCTCCGTTTCCTCTTTTTTCTTTCTTTCTTCTTTATCCCCTGAACTCGCGTGTTCAGCCTTGTGCCAGTTATATAATGTACTCTGACGCAACCCTCGCATGGGCAAAGCGTAATATGCTGACATCGAAACACGGTCACGTGAACATTTCACGTATTCTCACGTGATATTTTTTCACCCCGACGAGTATCCTCCAAAGGACCCCTGACCTTTGCCCCTTGTTTCTAATCGAGTTAACCGCTCAGCTGCGGGAATACCCGATATAAGTTTTAATCACGGCATCGACTGCATCAACGCTTGACTGCGTGTCACGTTAGAAAAACCCCGCGCTTAATTTCCTCAAAGTAAACTCTGCATGCTATCGCATTTTCCTGCGTTAGAATGTGTTATTTTATATTTATTATAAAGAGATAACGATAAAGGAAATGATCCGATCTTAACACGTTACGCTTTCTTTGAGAAACATTCAGGCTTGCGTGTTTGATATTAAGAAAAATGTACCTACGCGATTTAAATTCTATTACACGAATTGTAGAGAGAAAACTGTGAAAACTTTTGTGCGTGTTCCGTGTAATTTTGGTCTGTTTGCATCAAAATAAAGAGAGAGAGAGAGGGAGAGAGAGAGAGAGAGAGAGAGAAACTTATCATACCCTACAGTCTGTAACGGAACACGATAAATATAAGTGTTCAAAGCTTACACCATATAACAGCTTATAAACTTAGGATTAATATATGTATACAGTTATATGTATGTACTACACCAAAAAACGTGACGGAGGAAAGTGTTGCGTAACATTTAACGTGTAATGATATTTTTGTGTGACAGGCGTGGAGGATTTTATCGTCGTAACGTGACTCCGTCGTTATCACTGCAAACGAGCACACATCCATGGATCAAAAATATTTTTGCTTTCCAAAATATTTCCACAGGGAACATATGACACATACGATCGATGGATGATAATTTTTGTTCAACTTCGAAATAACGGATTGTCATGAGTGAAAATTGAGTACTTTCGCTGCTAAATCACGGCTTAAAGTAAAGGTGAAAAAATCTGTTATAGTCCTAATGTATTGTATAATGTGGGGAAAATCGAGCAAAAGAAAAAAGGTAAGTTGCAGGCGACAATCAAGTTGAAAATTAAAAACACCTCGAACAAAAATCATAACAGAATAAAGAGGTAAAAAATTATTCGACGACAGCAACTGTGACAAATTATTATCGAGCACGAGTACGACGAGTAGTGATACACATACATTTAATAATGCGCTGCAGTATCCAAATCTCGGCACCGCTGTGCATATAATTATTGATATATAACTTTGCGAATGGGTGATTTCTATTATTCGACGGCAACAGTGAAGCACAAAACGCTGCAAAAACGCTGTACAATATGTAATATAATGATATAATGTAGTACTACTGCTAAAATTTCAGTAAAAAAAAAAAGAACGGTCGTGCCCACTTGATAAAATAATATTTTTCGAATGGTAAATACAACTAAAATAGGATTAAAGATAGATTTTAAGTGAAACGATGTATACATGTACATGTACGCGTATGTATCTAAGAAGCGCTTTTTACCATACCATTCCATTATTCAAACATACAAATAAATATTATAATACAATATAAGTTGAGAGGAAGAAAGAGAGAGAGAGAGAGAGAGAGAGAGAGAGAGAGAGAGAGAGAGAGAGAGAGAGAGAGAGAGAGAGAGAGATAGAGGTAAAGAAACAATTATTTTTTCTTTTCATACATTATTACTTCAGCGTACATCTAACAGTAAAGAACTGTACCGTCTCTACCTGCTTAACTTGGCCATCGTATCGCGTCCGACATACTCCGATCTGGAAGCACCGTTGTCAGGCGCTTAGGAGCCAGATGGCAATTAATGGTAATTACAGGGTAGACAGAAGGGCAGCAGTATTCTGTATTGTCGCCAGGATTCTGGCCGGCCACCGTCAACTACACTTCCAACAAAGGCGGCTGTGTAAGAGATACTTGCAAACAATGCCGGGTAGTAAAAGAGTCAGGAGTCAATCATCAATCTATAATTCTATACTCTATAAACTCTGTAATATCGTGAAATGGTGTGTAAGTGCAGACGAGGATGACAGTAGCCGTGGGTAACTGTTCCTGTTACACTTGGGGCACGCCGAGTGATCGATCATCGATCGAGAGGGTTTAGTTATACGTACACCTGCTGTATAACGCGTCAGAGAGTCGGGGACAGAGATAACAATAACGAGGAGAGCCAACGGTGCTTGCCTGCGAGCGATTCGGTTAGAGGAATCCTTGCTCGCCCTTTACCCGCTCTATCTCAGACACTTGAAACTTTCAAGTCGATAAGTATATAGTGGGTAGGTATGTACGGTACAGAGAGTCTCGAGAACGTCCGTAACAAATTTGTCAAGTATGCAACCCCCGAGTACGGATAATCGAGTCCGCCGACACAGCGAGTTCGTTATTGTGAAAAACAGGCTACCGAACGGTGGATCCTTTGGCTGTGAACCTAACGAGTCGATGGTGAAGGTGATCGGAAGTTGTCTAGAAGAAATCGGAGTGGAGTTGGCGTAGAAAATTTTATACACGTGATATCGTTGTTGCACGGAAACGGAAGTCGGAAACAAGTGTCCTTCTCCCTCAATGACGCGAGATGAAGATGAAGAAGCTGAATTACTTCTACTTTATTACTAGAATTACCGACTTCTAGAACGGGTGTTTCACTTCCAGCCGTCGACTTCCATTGTTACTGTTGTTGTGTTTTTCAATTTTTGCTATTAAAGCTGTGTCTACAATACGCATACCACTCTGTGCTGCTATCGAAACTAGCGATATAATTTTGGAAATTAGCTTTTGATTATAAGGTTTAATTGATGCGTGATGTATTACCTCGAAGAGCATTCACAGCTACGATAACGACCGAAGCCACAGACGTAAAAGAATGAAATGAAAGGAACGTCAGGGAAAAAGGAAATGAACAAACTGAAGGAATATTCGAAAATGAGACCTGGGATGGACCGTTCTTGCGTGAAAGGCTGATTAAAAACTCGCGGTTACGTCAAGGTGAATTATTTTGAATGAAACTGAAGGAAACGAGGTGCGTACTTTTTCTTTTCCCCTGTTATTCGACGTAGCAGCTCGCCAAGATCCGGGCATATTTTGAGCAAGGCAACAGAGACGTGTTTAATGCTGTAGAGTATCAATTAACGAAAGTGCGTATAACAGGTATCTAAATATAGATAATAATTATTTAGTAAACTCTAAAAACTATTCCAAAATTAAGCAGAAAGAGAGATCAATAATTAACTATAAGTATATATATAAAAGCACTAATCAGGCTAAATCAATTAGTCAAATGTCAAACGAAATAAATAATATATAGGTATTATAACTTCACACATCTACGGTTGAACGATAACGAAAACGAAAACCTAAAGGTCTGCACGTACGGATTTAACGGTCACAATATTACATTATCGTTCGCATTAATTATATATTCTAGGGTAAAATTCAAATGCACGATATTTAGTGAGCGTATCCAGTGAAAGTCTACTTACTCGTGGTGGTTTTTTTCTTGCTGCCTCGACGTTCCTGCTTTTCTAAGGGAGGTTGAACCGCGCTTTGAGACTCGGTCAGCTCATATTCCGCCCAATCGCTGCTGTCCGGCCAGGTGTGATAACCGTTATTATTGTTATTGTTACTATCAGTACCAGCGTGCTTGCTTGGCCGGTCCGAATTGTATTGAGCTTCGGGATTCATCACAGGTGTACAAGTGATGCAAACGGGCGAGTGAAGAGAGGAGCCAAGGTGAGGTAGCTGAGAATTGACGCGGTACAAATGTCTTTGTCCGGGATGCGCTTGCGGTATTCCTATGAAATATCTGCAAGGAAACGATAACGCGCTGCTTTCAAAAGGACTCACCGCCAGGCATTGTTCATTTGAATTCTCTGTCTTTTCGTGGCTCAACTCACATCGTATTGTTGACTTGATCCCACGCCAGAATGCGGATCACTTCGTATCTCCCATGAGTTAACGGGACAACTCGCTTCTTCGATACATTTGCCAACATTATGTGTTTGTAGTATCCGGACGGGCCATCGCGGACGGGTATTATGGCGACGTAGCTACTTCCGTCCGTAGAAAAAACCGGCGATTCCGGCGGGGTGTCAACCCACCCTCGACCTTCTCCGACGATGCGCTGAATTTCCTGAAAAATACGGATAACGAGAAAGTGTAGTTAAAAAGTGTAAAACAGGCACGCGGATCGTTATTCGCGTCGAGATTCGAAGCTTTGAAACACCCACCTGACAATGCCACATGGGACTTTTGCAGACGGTTATGATGGACAGATTTTGCGCCCGCGTTAGCCACGTGACGCAGACTTCTGTCAATGACACCCAAGAAGCTGTGGTGAAGTAGTGTTCCCTGAAAGGAATCAAAAACATGCTCGAGTACCTGCTTACTGAACGACTCTATACCTATACTAGGACGGTTTAACGATCCTCGGAGTGCCGAGCCATCGGATCTTTATCTTTTCGTGTCTTTGTCTCTTTGTGCTCGCGACTCTTTGGCAGTCGCCCGTTCGAACAGACCTCCATGACGGCGAAGGATGTAACGCGAAATCGGAGTAGAGTGACTGGGCTAAAACCAGAGCAAAGTCTTGAAAAGACAAGAATCGATAGACCAGCACGCGACGAGCTGAGAATTGAGCAGCACGCGAATCGACCCGTTGGCCAGTCATCCTGCAGAAAAAATAAATGGATTCCGAGCAAGTTGGAGGAAGCCGAGTCAACTTACGCATGCTCGATGGCAGGCGGAGGCCGCAATGTTCTCGATCGAATATTTTTCAGGTCGGCCAAATCAGCGACAATCAATTGTATCGACGGGTTCGGAGTTCCTGGCTGCAACAAATTGATCCTTGGGTAACAGTTCTGCGCTGACTAAGGTGGGAACAATAAGGATTACAAGTAAAGGGTGACACTTGATTTCGATCAAGTTCAGAGATCAATCCACACCTGCAGGATGCCCGTGAATTGTTCCGTTTCGCATGAAAAATCGAGCGCACTAGATTCATCGAGTTACCTTCGGATAGCGAAGAGATCGGATGTCAGGGTACAAAGTTTTCGTCCCTTCTCCGAACCACGGAATCTTCATTTCTTGCACAAGCGAATCGTTGAATGACGCGTACAACATCAGGTGTCCGTCTTTGGACATCCATATCGCTTCTGCGCTGCGTAAAATCTCCTCTGTGCGACAAAGATTCAAAAAATTATTATGCATGTAAGAAGATGAAAAGAACTTCTGGAAAGTTTCAAGGTTCTTCCCCGGAAGTGGGTAAGAAAGAAAAGTTCTTCTTTCAGTTCCCACAGTGTGAAACTTTGATCGCTTGCTGCAGCATTGAAAACGATGAAAAATTCCGCAGACACGTATCATCAGTGTCCTGTAAACCAGCCGTGAACACAAAAGCTTCCGTCAATCACCCGCGATCTATGTTCAACACTTTGGCATTCGACGCCCCTCGAACGGGACGGGATTACGTATGTTTTTTAAACGTGATAAGCCGACGTTTATACCTTCGTACAACCAGTCCGGTAATCCGTTTGACAATATTCCCGGTATCGCCGAATTGGTGACACGGTACCCAGTGTTACTGAATGGACTAGGCCGGTAGTATATGTCGTAATCTTGAATCATGACGAGTCCGTGACCCCTCGGCGTCCATTGAGCCAACAGCAGATAGGGATGAGCATCGGTCTCCGGTTGAGGAGTCAGTGGTATTGTTTCTCTGAAATGGTGAAAAACGACAAGTTGTTCCAAAGGCAAGGTTTACCAAGCAAATCGATGCTGTTTTTGCAAACTTGTTGGATTTAATCCCTGCAACCGTGGTGGTTATGAGATAAATATCGAGCAAAGTTGTCCACCAGGCAAGTTTGACGAGTCGACTCACCTCGTGTTCACGTCATAGATAATGTACTGGGCGAGATACGAATGCCGGAATAATTTCTTTACGTTTTGCGCCAGTAGAAGATACTTGTGGTCCGGAGACAGTGAGAATTTCGCCGGGTTCAATCGTCTCTGGAAATTTTCGCTCGGTATTAGTGTTACAACCCTGGTAATCCCGGGGTAATCCGGGACAGAAACATAACTGAACAATAAATCAACTTTGTCCACTCACGAAAGTTGAGTTCGGCATTAAGCTGTGCGATGTAATGTTCGGATCGGAAGCATCCAGCAGGGAAATTCCACCCGAAGGGTCACGAAAACAAATATGGCGACCGCTTACCCAGCTTCCATTGAATAGCAATGGCGATAAATCTCCAGACAAGACCTGACGAAAAGTCGCTTATTTAAAGCCTTCGCTACTCAGGGTCAAAGGATCGAGCTACGAGTCTGACGACGCTGGTTAATTTTTGCTAAATAATTCGTACCACGGCCACGTACTGCAAAGTACCGGGTACCATAAACCTCTATTTCGTCGCCTCGGCGTCGTTATATCATAAAAGTGAATTTATTAGCATGATGTTCGAATGCAAAGGGAATAATCTTCCCGGAGAGCACCGCATGAGAATAAGAATACAGTAAACCGAACAAACTGATTTTGCGTTGTAATTACCAAAAAAGGATCGACAATAGCGCAAAATGGTTTAGCGTACCTCGTTTTTCGTAATTCCAACAATATTCAAACAGTTTTTTTAACGATACCTGTTTTACTCAATTTTTCTAGTTACTATAACAAATCAATTTTTTCTCAGTGTACATACTCTCCCTCCTTGGTGAATATCAGTTGAATAGCCGGGACAAGGTTTGACACGAAAGGTCCCTGTACCTTTACACGCGGTGCATTGCGTTGTTTCATAACGATATATATGAATTCTAATCGCATTTCACAGCAGCGGTAAAGAAAACAAAGAAAAAATAGCAACTAAGAAGGTAAACCCGTCGTCGCGTGGCATTGATAAATTAAGATGAAATGTACCAGATTCAACTGAAATGGGATCGAGCAAAGTTGTTCGAATCGATTAGGCGGGATGAAACACTTTCAGCTCCACAGATCATGACTTGGCGATACCAGGGGCAACCGTTCATCAATCAACGCACTCCCGTCGTTCTAGACTGCTAATGCGAAATGCGAGTAAACGGAGTCTGAAATACATTTACGTATTCGAACAAAAAATAAACTTCGACCAGAAAGGTAAGAGCGGCGGCTCAGAATTTTACTTCCACTCGGCGTCCATTTCCACATTCCGCATCTTGTCGTTTGACGAACTGAATCTCTACGACGTACGATGATTCTTTTGGTTACGGTAATGAGCAATATTTTCGCAACTCACCTCTGCCAGGCGAAGATGGGATCCGCGAACTCTTGGCCCCTCATCGGGAGGTGTGAGCAGTGCAACTGAAGTAACAATCAGAGCAAGAACCGCAATGATAACGAGCAGAGCGATTAAGATACCCCTCCAGTTCCTCTGATTCGGATTGGTCGAAACGAGCTCCTAGATTGAACAGATCGTCAATGCATTTTTCGACTAATTCCATATCGCTCGTTATAAAAACACAGTGCGTATAAGTTGTATTTGCGATGCTCTTTTGTTGGATCCTCCATTAAAGCAGGGATTACGTTAGGCGCAGGTATAAGAACTGAGAACAAGTCGGTTCAAGACGACTCGCAGTTGTCAAATGTCACCGATAGTGAATAGTGAAAGACAGTGAATATTTTATGCAGATTCAGAAATATGCATCCTCCAACTCGAATACTACGTATATTCTCCAAAGTAAATCATTCAATCAACCGACAGGATAGATGGACGCCAGACGTCTGTTCGAGTTCAGAGTCTACTGAAATTTCGAAGCGAAGATTCACGAGCCGTGCTCGAGGCTGTTTGAAAGCGATTAATTAACCCGCGGCTAAATCCGAATGAGAACCCCGATAATTACTCAGGGAGGAATTAAAATACGCCACCTCCTTTGACTTGGATTATCCAGGACGAACACCTCGGCTGAGCAATTCATCAGCAACAGTATACATGTATTTATGTATGTGTATATTGCTCTGGGACTGACTTACATTTATTACCTTTCATCGCATGCAACACATTCCTTCCATACTTTTTTTTACTTTCTTTTCTTTTTTTTTTTGTCATTTCTTTTTGTTATTCTAGTATACCTGCCGTGCTTCATCACCGGAGCTACTTAATGTGCATTGATACAATAAAATAATGCGAAAGACGTTAATGTCGCAGAAGTTGAATGTTATACGGGAAACATGCAAGACTTTGAATAATTTATAGCATTTGGAGCGTGCATATTTTTTAACTAAATGGTCTCTGAACACGTATTGTGGAAATTATTTTCAATATTTTCGAGACCTCTTCGCAGTCGAAGCAAAGTGAGACGTCTCGTTGGGAACTTTTACGTGCTGTTCTCGTTTTTGACGGCATTTTTGAATCTCAGGTCAAAAACCTCCGCGTTCGCAGTGCAGATATTTGGAGAATGGAATTGTAATCGACTTCATTAGCGCAATTGGTGAGAAGAAGAAAAAAATTTTGCGTAACGAAATCTGAAGAAACCTTTATGATTCGCACTAGGGTAGTTTTAGACGTGCCGAATCAATATTTGATAAAAGCGATCTATCGATCATCATGAAAAAAGTACCGTACATGAACAACTGGTTTGATAGTAATTTTCTCAGAGACAAATCCAATACAGTATTTAGATCAAATTTTATGAATAAAATTTGTTTCGTACCACTGGAATGTTTGAATTAATTCTAGATCGGCGCGTTCCGAACCAGCGAAACGGCACCAAAGCGAGTTGTAATTAAATTCGTATTCAACTAAATCAGTCTAACCTGCAGGATGGTACGTTTACTCTGGCTAACGATAACGACAAACAATAATACGATCCGTGGAGCAAAGTTTACTCGGGAGTTTACCTCTTAAGTCTGCTTGCAAAAAACGGTCGCGAAATTAGATTTCTCGAAATCGATAGGCAGTATATATAAACTGTACAACAAAATTTCTAAGTCGAGCAGAAAATTCCGGTTACTTTTTATTAGCGTTGCCGCAACCGTAGGTTCCTTCCTTTGGAAATAAATAACGAATTCGTTTAAAAAAATCATCGTCATTGATAAGACACTGTCTGACTTTGAAGCTGAACTCATGTACATTGTATCTTGAAATATATCCTGAACGCACCTATAGCATCGAGAACAGTTTCTCATTTATTTACCCAGACGTGGGATTATAAAGCAATTTTCAAAGACCAAACGATATAAAAGATTGCGAAAACTTTACTACGAGCTGAATACGAGTCAACTGGAGTTTGTAAAAAACTGAGTCAAGAGAGCAATATATCACGAAGATGTTCAAGGCAAGTTAAGATTGAAAAAGAAGGCAGTAAGTAAATAAACAAAATATATATATACGTACGTATAACTCAACAGCGAATTGAGCAGCATGATCGGCAAGTTTGAAATTTGTCTCGTCAGACAAGTTCTTTGGACTGAGGCGAAAATTTTTCCGGATGATATTGACGAGAGAAAGAAAAGAAAAGGGGGAAAAAAGTAAACTTCGGCAATAAGAGTTGCGAAGAGAAACGAGAAGGGAGAGAAGGCGAAGTGGAATTTCAAGAAAAAAGAAAAAGACCGTGAAGACACAGTGCTGGTACTTGACATTATTACCTCCTTTGCAACCCCCTTACCTAGGATACTTACGCGACTTAAAGGAAGGCTAAGGCAACATCTAATCTTGGTTCAACCACCAGCAACCCTCTCGCATGTAAATATACACGCACTTACGTAGTAAAAGGCAAGAGCCTCACCTCCCAGCAACCGACTTAAACTCCGGTGGTAGTCAGCTGCTGGTTGAATCGATAGTTGCTCGGTACGCCTAGCAAAAAGCATGCAGGTCAAACGCTCAACACTTATCGACATAAAAAGGTGCACGTGATTCGCCCTGTTTCCCACGTACATGTAAAACGATATCCTTGCAATATTTATTGATACAAATGTACCGCGTGCATTTATAGCCTTCGCAACTCTAAAATAGAGACGAAACCGATTCACCCGCAGCACTTTTGTGACACTATCTTTTACGTGGTGGTGAAAAAGCTGAATAGATCGACCACGTATAAAAACGCGGGACTTTCAGGGCTGCGGGGTTTGCTGCTGAAGACTCTTCTCGCTGATAGTTAGGACGGCACTAATGAAGACATTAAAAATAGCTCGGGATAACCGTTTTAAAGAATATGTTCTGGAAATAAAAACAACGTTGACGCGAGCGAACCTCGTTCCTTAGTGATTCGCTCCATTCTATTATACGTCTACCGCTGATATTTTCCCACGAAATTAGCATCGCCGATTGTCAAATAAATTGATCAAAACTTTGAAAAATAACACTATAAGTGACAGCGTGAATAATCTAATTGCCCATATTTTGAAAAATGAGCGAACTGAGCTGAGGTAACGAAGTGTAAACTGTGTCTGGTTCGCATCCGCGGTTTCCCATGAAAGCGGCATTAATTAACAATGTACACAGCGTTCTATTCAACTGTACGGTTGATATTGACAGTGACTGATATTATTTATTCCAAATAAACAGCAAATATGCCAGTATGATAGTAATAATAAAATACTGGGTGCTAAGAAGAGAATATCAATATCATATCAAATTATACATTAATATTTAATGCGAATGTGATTGAAATAACGAATCGATCATATACTTTCGTGACGAACGAGACCAGATACGAATTGAAAACGCAGCAATAAACTTGTGCTATTTAATATCACGTGCCGTCGTGTACAGGTGCGTTCAGCCCCCGAGTTCCGCAGCATTTTCCCGTTTTCCATTATCTAAATCAAATATGAAGAGAGGTCGACCTTGTCGCAGGGCTCCTGAATTCAACGCGCGTGGAACTATAACGCTTACGACTTGACACTCTTCGACCTATATTCGTGAGTGTAACGACTTGTGAATAGAAACGCCGTATATCACGGTAATATTTCCTAAGACATCGAGGAGTGTGAATCTAGCAAAAATGTAGCTGCGGACTTCTTTCGGAAGAAAATGTTATAACGATTCGGAATGTTTATCTTGGGCTCGATCGGCGCGCTTTCTCTGTCAGAGTTGTCTTAATTAGTTTTACGGCGTCCGACTTGCGAATGTGATAGGGATCTTCACCGAAATGGTGTATAATACACAAGCAAATTCTACGAAGTTCTGGAAATGTGGTCTTGACAATTGACTTGATCAATCGCTTCTATTCCTTTCTCAGCAATAAGTTTCATTTCGCCGTTAATTAGAATTCGACGGAGTAGAAGCAGACTTTCGTGACAATAAAACAGGGTAATTTAAAAGTTGTCTTTTTTTTCAAGAGAAGTCAGGTTTTTCGAGCAACAATGAACGTTGCATTTAAATGGGAGATCATCGATATTTACAGGTATAATTTCATCCCTGCACGAACGTGTGGAAACATCTCAAAAGTAACGTTATCATGTTTGCTACAAACTTCTAATAATTAATCACCTACTAACTATGCTTGCAAAAAATCAACCAGCATGTAGAATTGAATGCGCAAATATGACCATTGCAATCGTGTGTACTACTTCTGGAGCAATTCGAGATAAGCTGTTGATGAAACATATTAAAGCGTGTAATTGAATTTTTATACTCACAGGCAAAACATTAATTCATGCATTTATAACGAATCGACATGCAATGCTAATCTATTCATCTACGGACCGGGACCAGTCGAGAAATTGATTGTACCCAAGTTTACGAGTTAGGAAATATCAGACGAGCCTGTACGAATGCAGAGTAAAACAGGAATGTATAATTTTCATTGTAATTTTTGATTTATCTATTTTTTTCTATACGTAAAAGTGTAGTTGAGCTGTATATATGCATGTTATAATTTCTATTCGAGACATGAAACGTGCTGTAACATAGACATAAAATTGAACTAACGTTAGGAATGGTGATAGTGTATCGTTGTGAATTGAATAATGTCTGTAGAAATGAGTTTGTTTAACACGGATTTGAAAATTATTACCTCGTCGTCGTAATTATTATCTGGGTCTGCCATTAGCGAGACAAGTGTGGCTCAATTTCTGTTACAATATCCGATTAATAATATCAATTGCACCGCGAGCTTCGGTGGTGGTTAAAGTTTACATGGGGACCGAACCACCCACGGAGTACGAGGAGCCTTGGCTACTGGGCAACCGAGTCCGTAGTGATGCTGCGAGAGCGGAGGCTGCGCGTTTCCAGAGATGCGCGCTCCCATCTCGAAAATCTCATGGTACAGGTAGGATATCTGCACCCACGAGACGTGAGGGACACGAATAATAACAATAAGTGATGACGAAGACGACGACTATGACAACGATGCGAAAAATCTAATGTTATATAGGAGCAACAATGCGGTCACAACAGCAACAACAATTGACAAAAAGCTTTACGGTGATGCAGTACCAGTTTAGAAATAATTAGGGTGCACGGAAGGTGTTGACAGTTGAGCGACCCTGATCACCGCAAGAGCGGCGATTAGTCAGTTGTTAAATAAACAGATGGATAAACGAAGTGTGATCAGTTGCACGGATGTTATTTTTCACTACACGATTATTGATGAAAAATAGTTTTATAGACAGTCTCGGATCCGTACGTTGCTTCCGTTACTTCGACCCGAGAACGAATGGAACAACGCGCTCCGTCTCTCACTTTTACGCTTGATGTCAGCTGGATGTGTATTAGAGTTTTCTGTGGCTTTGTGTTAGTCAGAATACTCCGAGCGGATTCGATGTATGTAGAAGTAACCGCGTAATTGTCACTCCGCATCCTGCGTCTGCGCGTGGAATTCAATATTTGTACGTCGAACCCTCGACGCCGCTGGACGATAATCAAGTCGAGTTGGACCACCGTGTGCATCGCGTAAAAAATCGATTTACTCTCGTTTACGAGTTCAAAATCATTAATTCAAGAAAATTTTATACAGCCCATTGCGATTCGACGATGAAGTTAATCATGTCGAAGTAACAAAATGTCCGATGAAAAATCATTATTTCACAACTCGAGGATAACTTTGAGGGAGTTGAAATCGCAAAACATGAGTTTCTCAATGCTGCATTTTACGTTTTACTGTATTTTAGACAATCCTAAAGTTGCGGAATATCAGGTTTTCCGAAAAACGTATCGTTATTATATGTGTAAACGTTACGAACTTGAGCCTCACACCGTATTTACAATTACAAACTTCTGTAAAGATCATTGTTTGAACGAGAACAGATCTTTAACAAGTACTAGCCCATTTGTTGTAAATTAAACCGCATACACTATCAGCTCTGATTCATTGTTGTCTCATACTAATAGAATAACAGACATGCTTGAAACCAAAAATCGTCGTCTTTTGCGCAAAGACTAACCAACCGATGGTACGTATCTCTTTGCTACGTATTTGATAATACAGTGTTCAACACGTTCAATCGGTTAAAGACGGTTAAAGTAGGCCTTGAGATTGAGAAAGTTAAAGCGAGCGCGCTACGTGCAGGTTCTTTCAAGAACTCTCGGTATATTATCTAACAATATAGTCTTCAGTCAACTCCGTTGAACGCTAGTGTAGCTAGTTGCGTTCTTTAAGCACGCTACTGATGTGCAAGACAAACCCATTGGGTGCTTGCCATAGGGATGGTAAAATCGATTCCGATTCTACCCGAGAATCGATTCTGTGGTCAAAAAACTCGATTCTTTAGATTCGATTCCCAGTTATCAGAATCGATCTAGAATCGATTCTTAGCGATCGATTCTATAATTTATTTTAAAACCGGAGTAATGACACTATAGCATCAATATTGAATGAAAAAATACTAGTCTTATTAATGTTTTCAAATGTTACTTTTTTAATAAAATATAATATTTTATAAATTTACATTTTATTGTACCTTTAACCTTATTTTACAAGTTTTATTTAAAAAAAAAAAAATTTATTAAATTTTAATTAAAAAAAAGAAAAATCTTACTCAGAATCGATTCTTTAAAAGAATCGATTCTTGAAATTGATTAATCGATTCTGAGAATCGAAATCTCGGAAAAAAGAATCGGAATCGAGAATCGATTCTTCAGCTTATGTTTCCATCCCTAGCTTGCCATTTACTGACTCAAGTCGACTCGTGTCACTATTTCTGGTGTATTCCTTTGCTTAGATTGGCCGGTTACACCAGAAATAGCGACACGAGTCGATTTTAGTCAAGTAAATGGAAGCACTCATTCTAAATTACCAATCAAAACCATGTCTGTCAAAATATTATTCATACTACTTATACGGTTCGTCGATAGTTAATAACCGTCATTTGGTCATTTTTAACAAGATGATTGATTTATATCGTAGTCGGAAGTCGACTTTTTCCGCAACTTTTCTCGGATTCAGCTCGGCAGCACCAGGAAGCAGCACTAAGCAACAGATCAACCATTTTAAAGTTGTTAGTCTCCATGATTTTTTCCATGATTCACTAATATATATATATATATATACTCACAAAGAACTCCAGGGAAACCCCCGATACTCATAATCATAGCGATCAATATATATATATATATACTCACAAAGAACTCCAGGGAAACCCCCGATTACAAAGCAACCGTATTGTAACGCACAACGTCGCAAATCGTGGTCAAGAGCAGTAGGCTCGTTTTTTTGTCACATTAAGAGTTGTAAGATTTTGACGCGAAAATCGAAGTATCTGAGGACGACATTCGTCAACGAATGATCGATTCATTGATTTCTTTAATTTACACAACGTTTATACCGGCACTCGTGCAGCAAAATGCGTAGATCAAATGGTATGTAAAGTACATTACGTAACGCCACTGTAAAAACAAAAGAAAAGCGCTTTTATATATCTCAAAATATTGAAGTCCACGAATCTCAAAAGTGAAAAAGGGCCATTCTATACGCAATTCTAAACACAAAAACTCTAACACATTTTCATTCGACATAGAAATAATTAACGTATAGTCAGAATTGAGTATAGAATGAGGTTGTTGAGCCCTTTTTTGCGTTTGAGATACGTGGACTGTGATAGGGTAATTATATGATATACTATTCACATTGATCTACATAATTATTCCTTTCTATAACTTGAATTCACATTTCTAATTATATGATCGTGTGAAAATTTAATATTAGACAGTTGATCACATGTCTCATTCTGATACATGTATTAATTGCTATGCAGATCATGACAACTGGAGAAGTCGAAATGGATCCTCTGAAGAAAAATGTAATGGTGATACAGAGGGTGGTTTTCAACGGCACTTTCACAGCAGATTGAAAGGCACAAAACCGTAAGTCCGATTTATGTTAATTCGGCAGTCGCAAAATTTTTGGAATAAATTAAATTTTTATGACTGACTTCTAGTCTTATAAATTATGTTTGGTAGATTAAAAAAGTAAAAACTATGAACAGGCAGGGATTTTTCATAAATGAGTGACTTATATCGAATGTTACGTGAATCTGACCAGTAATGTAGGTATTTCAGAGTACAAAAATTCACAGTGATACAATAAGTTTCCCTGTGTGCTGTTATGCTGAGAACGTAGTCTGTAGCTTTATTTTTGATAATAGGTATTTGCATCGTAGAACTAACGTATACGAATATATTTGCAAAAACAAAACACTTTTGGGCACTTTTTCTACACTCAATCGATCAACGCAAAGTTTGCTCTCGTAATGCAGTGAACTTTCAGATCTTGTTTCTAATAGGCAAATGAAGCTGTAAAACAAAATTCATCGAAAAAAGAACTTGTATGAGTGAATATCCATTTTTTGACCATGTTGACTGGGATAATTGGAGTATCAAGGTGGTTCTAAACTGTAACAAAAGTTTCCAAAACTGATCCAAATTTTGTGTATACGTAGTAAATGTAATGCTAAACGTGTGTACAAAATTTCGGCTTGATGGCCTTTACGGTTTTTAATTTATTTTCAATTGATGTTAACAAATTTACATGTGAGTTAATGGTGCAAGTACTGCAGAGGAGATGTTTTTTGATTATAACTATTAATCGAATAGCAAAACTAATGACAATTAAAACTTGAGATTTCATGATGACATTCCACAGTGGTTTATGGATGCGCTGTAAACACGGAAACGTCACTTGCGCCACTCGTAGCATGCTATTCATGTAGCAGAGCTTGTCAGTGCCAATTTGTTTACTCAGGGCACTCTTGGATATGCCACTTCTAAATCACAATGCTGGTCATGATATGTCTATGTTTATTAATATTATTTATATTTCACAGTTTAACATGCTATTTCACAGTTTAACATGTATAAATACTCGTCTAATAAAGTTTTTGTGATATTAAGTATTTTTTCTTCGATTTGACTATGACCAGAATAGTTCATTAAAGCTATCTTAATACACAGACGCTACAACAATTCGTTCCCACATTTTGCAGAACCCCTCAGTATGAAGTATACAATAGAAGTTCTAATCATGGGTACCACAATAGAAGTGCATATAATATACAAGAAACCAATAGCTTCACACGTTCTAGGTATGTACATAAAAACATTTTTCATATTCATATTTTCAGTTTCGCCGTTGCATAAGACTATCTTAAATGTAATATAATATTTTAGATATCACCGACAACACTCCTCGTACAAACCTAGTGGCAATATTTTTACTTGGGATACCAGAATTGGAGCCACATGTAATGCAGAATACTTTAATTTTACGCACCTGGAACAATTAGACAAAATGACTAGTGATCGAGTCGTAGCTACGTTAATGAAACAAAGAACAGAATTTGAACAATTCTTGAATAGTACATTTACACCAGACGCCTTAGTAATGACTGTGCGGGTCCTCAAAAATCTTTGCAAAGGTAACTTCACAGAGAATATGAGCGGCATACTAAGTCGTGCCTGTTCTGAAACGTTTCTAAAAAGCTTAGAGACGTATTTGATGTCATTGCCTTTCGAAAGTGAATCGGCTGCTAAGAAAAGTAACAACATTTATTCGGAAGATAGAAATGGGTTCTGGAAGAATTTAATCGAAATATTCCAAACAATGGTTGATCTTTTGCCTAGTAAAGCTAGAGACGAACTTCCGGGGATTCTAGACAAAATGAATATTATTATCACAAGCATTGAAAACAATCAAGATTATGTAATTGATAAAAATGTCAAGACCGCTGCATTATATATGTCCAATAAGTTGCAAAGCCAATTACAAATTTTCGAAATGAAGAGCGCAATTCATGCTAAAAGGCCTGAAGAATTGGAGGAAAGTCCACCTGAAGACTTCAGGTCCTTGAGCATTATACCAACGAAAAAGGATTTGCTTGATAGTCATCCTTTCATTAGGATTAATAAAGTCAAAGAAGCTTACAATTCAGTAGAACATTATCTTGACGTGCAGTTTCGTTTACTGCGTGAAGATTTTATAGGCCCTCTTCGTGATGGCATTGACGAATACTTGAATGACTTCAACCAACGTCGGAACAAGAACCTACGCATTTACAAGAAAGTCAGATTCGTAATTCCCAATAGCGATGATTTTGGTGTTATTCGTGATGGAGTTGAAATATTTTTTGGAATCAAGAATAACATCAATTGGAGAGATTCCAAAAGGCTTATATTCGGTGGGCTGTTATGCCTGAGCAACGATAATTTCAATACCATTTTGTTCGCAACTATTTCCCACCGAGATGAGAAATATCTTGAAAAAGGTATACTTACAATCAAGCCATGCGGTGGAACAAAGATTACTTCGGAATTTTACGACAGTGATTTTGTCATGTTGGAACCAAAATTGTACTTTGAGCCATACTTTGTAGTACTAAATGCTATGCTGCATATGAATGAGAGGAATTTTCCAATGAGAAATTATCTAGTAGACGCTGATACTTCGACTTTCCGACCTCATTACATTAACTCGACTTACTTGAAATACGGAAAAACTATATTCAGTTACAAGGGAATCGAACTACCTGTAGCATCAAACCGAACATGGCCATCAGCTCAGGAATTAAATCTAGATGAAATGCAATACAAAGCATTCAAAAGTGCACTCACTCAAGAACTTGTACTTATCCAAGGACCGCCAGGAACAGGCAAGACTTTTCTCGCTTTGCAAATAATCCGCACGATTTTGGAGAATCGTGAATACTGGCTGAAACATGGGCCAGTCATGGTTGTATGCTTAACAAATCATGCTCTGGATCAAATTCTTGATGGTATATTAAAGTACACGGACTCTATCATCCGTGTTGGTAGCAGATCAAGTAATCCAAGATTGGAGCAATGCTCAATCAAGAACAAACGTAGCAACAGTTTTATTTTCAGCGATTCAGCAAGAAATGCGCAGTCAAATATGCATTTTGCAAAACGCGAATTGCAATACAATATACAGGAAATTAAAGAAACCTGCAATGTGATTGAGAATTTAACACAAGAGAATAGTATTGTGTCGGTATACGAACTGCGGAAATATTGTAGAGAATCAGCATTATATGAACTTGATAATCAGGACCTCTTGAAACGGCTGTTCGGATTCAGCACTGAATTCATTGCAGAATATATCACTGTCGAGCAATTACGTGAGCATAGCGCTACCTTACGAAATAAAAATTCTAGATGGAAATCTAATCTAGTCGAGCCCGTAACTAGGAAGAATTCGACGTATTCAACACATGAATTAGACATGCCTTGGCAAATTCAATTATTTTGCAAGTGGTTCTTTTCACTTGATCCCTGTGAATTTGTACTTCCTCTGGAATGTATAGATGAACTAATACATGAGAATTATGCACAAATGCATCTATGCACAAATGAAATGAGTATTCTGCCGTTTAATCCGACTACTGAATTGGAGTATGATATTACTGAACTACGTAAACTACGATCAAAATTACAGGTTAGTATAATTATGTATAGTCAGTGGTGTAGTGTTAAAGATTCAAAAAAATATTCCAGTAGGGTTAACATGACCTGCATCCCCATAGATATAGATAAAAATTCAATTAAAAATATTCATATTACGTCATTTTAAAAATTCGAAACTAAAGGATAAAACTAAATGTTCCGTACAAGTTGAAACGTCGTTTTTGAAATCTCTAACATTATCAAGTTGTATTGGAATTCACTTTGATGGAACTGGAGTTTTTTATATTTTGCTTCTATTGTTAAATATTTGTACCTAATTTTATTTCTAATCTTTTTATATTTCAGCAACAATTGGCTCGACATCCATTATTAAATACAGAAAAAAACCGACGTCCTCAACATCGTCATAATTGGGAAGAATATTGGCGATGGATAACAATCAGTTATGAAAACGCAATGTCCACTTTAGCTGAACTTAAAAAAAGGTCTGGATACCTACTTCAGGAATTGAAAAACGCTAAAGAGTATTTTGATTTAGAAATACTACAGGAACATGAAGTCATCGGAATTACTACGACGGCTGCGGCAAGACTACACACTTCCATACGTGCTCTTCATGCACCAATAGGTAGATATAATATTTGCTCTGTGTAGAATGATACAAGTGCTCTTAATATTTTGATGCCAGTTTCTTGGCTGATGAAAACAACCTAGTACACAATTTAATATTAGGCAATTCTCTGTCAAATGAATAAGTAAATTTCCTTGTCCCGTTTGATATTATTTCTAACTCATTGTAATTTGAAATGCATTTAAGCAGAATTAACTTGGGAATAAATTATTTAAAGATTTATATTCAAGTAAATAAATTACTAAAAATATTCGTATAATTTGAAAATCATGATTTGATTCCGGAACAAAACAGACTCATATTAATTTTATAACCATTCACAATAATTTTATTACCTATCTAGTACTGGTAGAAGAAGCAGCTGAAATTCTTGAAGCTCATGTAGTTTGCTCTCTAACTGAAAGTTGCCAACACCTCATCCTGGTTGGGGATCATAAGCAACTGCGACCAAAAGCAGCTGTTCACAAGTTAGGAACTAAATATAATTTGAACATATCGTTGTTCGAAAGAATGATCAATATACACGGAGATTATACGCAATTGACAAATCAACATCGAATGCGACCGGAAATTGCTGCATTGATATGCCCATCTATATATGACACGCTTTACAATCATGAATCCGTTTGCGCATACCCTCCAATTGAAGGTGTGAGTAAAAATTTATTTTTCCTGCATCATGAGCACAAGGAAGTTAGCTCTGATCACAATGATGACACTTGGACAAATCCGCACGAAGCCAACTTTCTGGTAGCATTTGCCAGACATCTGATATTACAAGGATATGATGTATCAGAAATTACGATAGTCTGCACCTATGCTGGTCAATTATTCGTATTGATAAAGGTGAGAATATTTCTTATGGCTCAGGCACTGTTACTGGATGAAAATGTTAGAAAACTCCATTGTGCTTTTTCTACTTTCAGGAGAGAGAGCGTTATTCAATCCTCAGAAATTTACGCATAACAACGATCGATAACTACCAGGGTGAAGAAAATAAAATAATTCTCTTATCATTAGTGCGAAACAATGAAGAAGGAAATGTCGGTTTTCTCAGTGAAGAAAACAGAGTTTGCGTAGCACTGTCGCGTGCTCGAGCGGGTCTTTACATTATGGGAAATATGCATAATCTCACAACAAATAATCATATTTGGCCCAAAATTAAAAATGTTTTGGAAAATGACAATGCGATTGGTGATTGTCTCGAATTACAATGTCAAATTCACCCTGATGAATTATTAAGCGTAAGTATTCATATCAATATGTTTCAAGTAATATAAGAATGTCAAACTACTTTTACAAATAATTAGCATAGAATTAACATACAGGTACAGAGTTCAATGGATTTTCAAAAATCTCCGGAAGGAGGCTGCTTGAGAAAATGTGATACAAAATTGTCTTGTGGACATACCTGTTTGAGCGTATGTCATGTTTTGGACCGTAAGCATGTTGCAGAACATAAGTGCCATCAACCTTGTCGTAAAGCTTGCCCAAAAGGTCATCCTTGTCCATTTACATGTTCTCAAACTTGTAAAGACTGCCTCGTATTCGAAGATCGAGAACTGAAATGTGGCCACACTGTGCCTGTCCCATGTTGGGTAGATTCAGGATCATTTTTATGTCCTGTCATGGTATGTTTGCAATAAAAGAATTACAAGTAATTTAAATTGGAATAAACAGCTGTGGCATCCGTCGTGTCTCAAGCTCGATGATCACTAATTTAAAGATCGCAGCTAACTCGAATTTTATAGGCTGCTCCAAATTTTCAGGTCAACGGGACTTTACCTGACTGTAATCACACAGTTGTAAAGCCGTGTCATAAATCTGTCAAAGATTACCCATGCTCATATCCCTGTGATGTTCGAGTTCCATGTGGCCACTCTTGTGAATTGAACTGCCACGTAAATGATGACCCTGATCACTTGACGGTAGATTACGCTTTTTAGTAATGTCGAATATTCAAGTTGTTTCAATGAAAATGTCATTAACATCAGGTCTTACTGAAATACATTATACAAGATATTAATTATTACAGTACATGTGTCAGAAGGAATGTACGAAAACTAATCTCAACTGTACCATGAATCATGTGTGCAAAAAGCAATGTAGCGAAGATTGCACCTTATGTGACATCAAAATGAAGAAAGAACGCTCATGCGGACATTACTTTGATTGCTTATGCAGTGAAGATGTTGAAGGAATTGTGTGTAATAAGCCATGCAAGCGTGACATGGATTGCGGTCACAAGTGTCAATTGAAATGCAGTGAAATTTGTGGAAAATGTCAAGTAATCGTGAGTAAAACATGCAAAATCGATTATATAATTGCATTCAATTCAAAAAACTTACCAAGGTGAATTACAATACTGAAAATATTGCAGGTTGAAAAAACAAGCACATGTGGACATAACATAAAATTAAAATGCTGCGAAGAGGCAACATCTTCAAAATGTAGTAATGAGTGCAAGCTTAAACTAGCCTGTGGACATCCTTGCAAAGCTAAGTGTAAAGACCCATGCACTACTGCGTGTAAACTCATGGTGCGTAGAAGTGAACTCGGATTGTGTGGACACAATTTTTCAGTGCCTTGTTATTTGCAAGGAACAAGTAAGGAACTCATGAATTATAATAATGATTCAAATCATTTATAAAAATATGGAACAGTGTGGAATTTGACTCCAGTTATTTTTTGCAGACTGCACAATAAAATTCTGTTTTGAAGCTAGAAAAGTACTCAGCGATATCGCTTATAGTACAAATAGTTAAATATGAATCCTTTGACCAATTAATTTTTTGTTCCAATCAGGAAATCTGCTGGAATTATTGAAATACTGTAAAGAACCGTGTATGACGGAACTGGCTTGTGGACACATCTGCAAAGGTAATTGTGGATACTGTAAACAAGGACGCATACACACACCTTGCGGCGAAATCTGTGGCAACATTCTCGTTTGTGGGCATAAGTAAGATATCTGCATGCATCAAGTGATTTTCTCTTTAGTATAGATAAGTGAAATACAAATCGTTTCAGATCTTAGATAAATTAAAACTATAATCTACCCCATTGATGTGAAACATATCAAATGTCTTAACACACAATGATTTTGATACAGTGAAAAATAAAACTATATTTGATGCAGATAAGAACAAGGAATAATGTTGTCAATATAACAAATATTAAATGTTTAGATGCGAAGTTCCTTGCAGACAAGAGTGTCCACCTTGTAAGAAAGTTTGTGAAGTTAAGTGCCGCCACAATAGATGCAATAAAAAATGTGGCGAACCATGCACACCATGCAAGGTATGATTTAAACTGACCTCACTGTGAGCAATATCATGATATTAGGTCTGTAAGATATTTTGTCTATTTGGATGTAGATAACGTACACTTATTTAGATTCAATATTTTTCGGATTTAATTATTCTTCAATATTTCTCGTTGTAGTTCGTTCATGACAAGAATTGATTATAAATTACTTTGTATTAGGAAAAATGTGGTTGGGGATGTCCTCACTCCAAATGCACCAAAAGCTGCTCCGAATTGTGTGATAGGGAGCCGTGCAATGAAGAGTGCCCAAAGCTATTAAAATGTGGCCATCCCTGTGTTGGTTTTTGCGGGGAGCCATGCCCACCATTATGCCGAATTTGTAATAAAGAAGAACTTATAGAAGAATTTTTCCTTGGCAATGAAGATGAACCAAATGCAAGGTGAATTACCATTATTTGCATCAATGGTGATATTTAACCCATTAAAATTACTCATAACTGATGAAAATGTTAATAAGTAACAAATTAAAATTTAATATTTCAACAGATTCATATTATTGGAAGATTGTGGACATTGCATAGAAAGTGAAGGGCTTTTGAAATGGGTATCAGAACGCAGTGACCCAATTCAGATGAAAACCTGCCCACGCTGCAAAACGTTTATCAGTAAATGTATGCGAATAATGAATCAAATTAAAACTGATGTGGCAGATGTACAAGCAATCAAGAAAAAAATATTTGGAGATCAAACATGTTTGCTGAACCAGCAACAGCTTTTCCTCAAAGAAATTAAACGCATGCAAGAAAATCGAATTTCACAGAGTACGCACATAAACATATTATTAAATAATACCGCTATATCCATTACCTAGCAAGTCTCACATGGAAGTTCTCAATATCGAATGTATTGTGTGAATACAATAACCATCTGATTTATTTTTCATTTTGAATTCAGGCATAGTTTATTGCATCACTGCAAGGAAACACAACTACTACATCAAGCTGACAGATTCACTTTCTGATTTGAAAAGCTGAAGTTTTTATCGACAAGTTAACTTCCACTAGTGAAAAAACAGTATTGGTTTGGCAAAATTACTTGACCTCACTTGCGCTATAATCTTTCTTGATATCCTATTATATCATACATCCATATAAAGCAAAATCTTTGCCGACGCTTCAGTGACATTTATGTCAATATTGCGAAAAATAAACCATTAATTCATTAAATTTCTGTTTATTTAAAGAAGACTCAATTCAGGGCCGAAACGTATGGCGATAACTTTATTTTGCGAACCTATTAACCTCTTCTGGGTCGAATTTTTCACGCGTTCGTTCCAAATATGGGACGATGGCTAGGAAGTGGTTAAATCAAATAACCCCTCAATGAACTCATTAACAATCTTTGACCATGTGGATAACAAACATTTTTAATTATAGGTTTCCCGGATCTGAACAATTTTTTGAAAATTTTGCACACCAAAGTGTTTCCTACGACAAAGAAAAAGCGCCGGCAGGTTTTGGATGTCCGAGCAACGGAAGCTACCAAGATCACACTGAACATCTTACAGCATGTAATCGAAAAACTGGAAAATATAGATCCCACCATTACGATCTATCCATGGTTAAACGATCAGGTTGTGATGTTGGTACAATCACTCTCAATTAGGGGACAGATTTCCAATCAGGAAATCAATGACATCGAAAAAGAACTTCAGAGATTACATTATATGGTAATAAATCTTTGATCTGTATTTAGATACCAAATCTAGAAATTTTAAATACCAATTTTGAGAACTAAATTTTTCAACCGCTAAAATTTTATACTTTGTACTGATGTAATTCTTCATGTGTTCGCGATATGTAGATTAATTTTGATATGTGGTATAATATTTCATTTCTGACTGTTATATCTAAATAATCAAACTCCGTTCAATAGAAATTTCACTGTATCAAGCCACATCTTGCGTTTTAGTTTGAAAGATTTCTTTATTTGGTTTACATTTTCATTTGTTATGTATTTTACAGGCTGAAATTTGTAAGATGAATCTTCAGATCGTCTTCCAGCATAATGACACCGTGGAACATGAAATAGATTTCATAAATTTAGTAGAGAAACTGACAAGTGTTCATAAATTTACTGAAGAAAGAGAATTGGATATTAAAAACCAGATACATCTGCTCGCACCATTATTAGATATGAAAAAAGTCATCCTGATGGATAACGAGCGTAAGATGATTGTTAAAGCAATGGGCTACAAACAAGGCCATTGGTTCAAGTGTCCGAATGGACATATTTACACTATAGGAGATTGTGGAGGTGCCATGGAAGAAAGCAATTGTAACGAGTGTGGAGCTGCTATTGGCGGCGGATCACATCGTTTAAGAAGCGATAACTCATTGGCTACAGATATGGACGGAGCTACACGTCCTGCTTGGCCTCTATGATAAACTCACGCCTTGTCTGAATAACACAAATAAACTTACATTAATGAGTACCACTTATTGACTAATGCTTTATAATAGTTTGTATTAATCGGTTTATTTTACTTTTTGACAATTATCAGTTTGACAGGAATTAGAGATTCGAAACTAAATGATTGTGAAATTCGATTGTTCATATTTCTCAGAATAACTTTTCTAATTAATTTATCAAAATGTGGAAATTCTGCGAACAAATCTAATGATATCAATGGACCTTGAATCCTCTGAACATCACCAATAATGTGAACATTTGGTTGGAACTCTTATTGCTGGACATAATCCGTGTGTAGTTTTAAGTGTTTAGTAATAAAAACTTGAAGTAAACCACCACTGTATTGCTCGTACTAGGCTGCACAACTAAAATGGATATTTTCAACATTTGTTATAAAAATTCATACTCGAAGTTGTTTGGGACTCAGTTACACATTCAGTAATGTACAGATTTGAATTGAAGATCTGTTGAATATTTAATGCACTCAAAATGATAGAAACACATCTTTTATCGAACAACTACTGATTTACTCGAGTCGATCACTTGACATAAAAAAAAAGGAAATTTCTTAAGTAAAATTATAAGGGTAAAGCAGGATAATTTGCGGCCGAATGAAGGACAACAGTAATTCGAGTTACTTATTTGCGTGTATTTAATACTTCGCGACCAGTACGATTTCGTATTTCATATGGTTTCTAGCCCTTAAAAACACATAATTTTTTGTCACGCTAAGTATGACTGACTATGAAATAAAATAATTCTATGTTTGTCAAATACACCAGAACTTGGTTCTTGGTCGTTTAATTCATTTCTCTGAAATACGTCCCTGCTGGTTCTATTAAATCCGAAATTTCGTGAACGTAGGTTCTTGAAGTAAGTTGGATTTTTTGGGGCTATTATTATTGTTCCAATTGACACTTACATGTTTTCTCATATGTCCGTGATACACGAATATCTTACACTTGAAATGCTTTATTCATATATGTGTATTTGCAATACTTGTATCTTTACAGCATCAAATCCCTTCAAAAGTGAATTGTAATCGTGAAATACGAAGTCCCGTAGCTAGTGCAAATTTACAGCGGCTAAAAGTTCGTCCAAAAATCGAAATCGGTCAACAGAATAACCATGCTTCATTTGAAGAGTTGTGTCAGAACCATCTCCTATTTGGAGGTAATTATCGAGGGAACGTGAATATGGCATCCAAGTTGTACTGCCATCCAAAGTTGTCGGTGTTCTGAAAGCATAATTCCGGATTTCCCATCAATCTTGTCTAGTTACAGTCAACTGAGATTTTCTTATTTTTTTTTTTTTTTTTTACTCTTATTTCTAGCTGCTCGCGTTTACCCGGTAGCTGCAAAGGATGTCCACAGCTGGACCATCGTGTCCACCATTTTCCAATCGGCCTCGCTAAATTCGTAGCCTGGAGGTCCAAACTGAGACTTCGGTCCCGGAAGAAGATAGAGAAGCTCATCACCGTGTGCTACACCCATGTTCACAGTATCCCCTCCACTGAAGAAATAGCTGTAACTGACTGTACCCCGGTAGTTGAATGAGCAAAAATACTGGGGGCTTTTAGTATGAAGAGCTTTTTCCTGGATAGTTTTGTGCGAAAAATATGTGACGGTAAGATCACTCAGGAATAGCGAAAAATTATTGAATATCTGAAACAAGTACCGAATATTAGACCTGGTAATCGAGGAAATCGGAACTTAATTCGCTGACTTTGAATACCTACTATGTTTTGATCGACGGTCAAATTGTTAAAGTAGTATGACTTAACGGCATCAGCGAAAACTGTCATATTGTCAATATCATTCTCATATTGTAAGACGTAAGGTAGAATAATATGCAACTTGTCCAAAAACTCATTGATCAAGTCTTGTCGGTTGAGAAATACTAATGAGAACAGAAACAAAATTGTATCAAATTTGAATTCATCTGTTGGCTACACTTATATTCTACTGCTTTTTTTAAAAAAGTTTTCCGCTCGTGAATATTGTAAGATTACTTGCAGGCACTAAAGACAATTCCTTCATCGCGAACAACCAGGTTTATCGACGGCAGATCACGGACCATTCCGCGAGCATACAAGTTCCTCGGAGTATCCGTTATGAATGCTTCTTCTGTTTCCGGTTCGATACTTGGACCCCATATAACATACGGAAATACGAACCACTCGGTGAACACAGACGTCGTATCGACAAGTTGGGACGCGTTAAAAGTTCTCAGACAGTTAACAAGGGCAATAGAGGTATTAGTCGGGCAACCAAGATGTTCTCCAAGCTTAGCAGCATATTTTGCGCTCTGCGTTTTCGTATGTGGAAATAACAACCCGAGCGCGTTGCCACTTTGCAGGATATATCGATGAAAAAGTCCTGTAAGAATAAGGAAACTGTATCGGTAGCTGTTCGAGCCATACGCAAAAAATGACACGCATTCAATCACATAAAATGAAATACAATTGTGCATCATGACTGGAGCTGAAGGAAATTCACGACCAAGAAACAGTAAGCTATATAAATATACGTAGGTATGTCACCAATAATCAACAGCTAGTGAGTCTCACCATTCGTTGAATTTGACATCGTCAAGAGATGAACGCACGCGGCCCCTGAACTTCCTCCGTGAACAGTGACTTGATTGGGATCACCGCCAAAATAACGAACGTTGTCTCGAGTCCATTCCAAAGCTCGAACTAGGTCCTTGAGACCGTAATTACCAGGTGATACTTCATCTCCCGTACTGAGATATCCTAAAGGACCCATACGATAGTTAGGAACTAACAGAACGACATCTTTATCAAGGATGAATTGAGGTCCCCATCGTTTAGGATTATTCGTTCCTGTTTTGTGTCCACCGCCATAGGCAAAGAGCATTACTGGTAGTAAGGTAAAGTTGTCACCGGTAGGAAGCTGCAGGATTGAGCAAATCAAAAATCATTTTCAAAATACACATTCGGCAATCCAGATCTCCTCCTTGAAAGTGCATGACTACACGCAAGTTGAAAACACGAAAACTGCCATCCAATTGTGCTGAAAACATGAGGTATAATGATTACCCGTGGTGTATACACGTTGAGATATAGACAGTCCTCATTTCCGATGAACACTGTACCCTCCAGCTGAGGACATGGGGGGGAATCGATGCTACCATCTAAAGTACCATTCCACGCTCCTGCTGGTACGGGTCCCTTGAATCTGTATCGAGACAACAGCGAACGTTGTTTTACCGTTTACATAACGCGACATCCAGTATTCAAATTGATCGATCTATCAGTGGAGAGATTTAAGAATAGTTGTTGATCAAGCATTGTATAAGAAATAATTATTTGGAACACTTGTTCCAACCAACAAAAAAAAAACCACTTCGAAAGTTGAACTTGAGAGTTACTCTATGCAGCAGATTATTAACTACTCGCTTCTTCGTTTTAAAGAAGTAGTGAAGTTTATTACAATGATCCCAAAAATGAAAAGTTAAATATTCACACGATTTTCACATTTTGAGGACTAGAGAATCACTTTCGACTATTTTCACAGGGACGTCCGGGAATGTGCGTATGTGTATTTATGTGATATTTTTTTTGAACAAGCAATATGAATTTTCTTGTTGTGAAGCAAACCTGAGATTTCCAATCGGCGGTTGGGCGAATGGGATTCCTTTAAAACCGAAGAATATCCTGTTGCGGCGCGTGACCAGATTTACACCTTGGATATTTCCTTGAAGTACGTGGATTTCTGGGCGAGTCGAATTTTCAAAAATATCCGCATTTCCAGCCGGGGCACTGCCGCAAATACTAACATAACTGCTTAGTAGAAATAGTATCAAGACGTAGAATCTTACGCCACAATACGATTGTATAACCATCATCGTGTTTGCAGTTTCGCGATTTGTCGATAAATGATTCCCAAGCGATTTGGCTGTCTTTATTTAACCGTAGTACAACGTGTTTCGTAATTCTTATACAAGCATGTGAACTCCGATCCTCGGTGATCTTTCATACTTATATTATTGCGAGTTGTGTGATTCGGGAGGCGTCTTGCTGATAATCAAGGCTGCATAAGCATGATAAAGAATTTATTTGTGTAATATGGATAAAACGCGTGCTTCCTCAGATTCAACAATGATTACATTCATAGCATTTTAAACTTTCAAATCATTAACTGACATAGAAAATCGAATAGAAAACCTTGTCAATTATTTTATCAATCGAACATAGCATATTCGAGAAATAAACAGGTTTCTACTGACTGGTATTAGCTAGAAGCAAAATAGGGGATGGACAATAGGGTGCTTAAAAAAAATTAATTTCTGTCTTCGATCTCCCACTTCATGTGACCATAGTTCATGACATATTAGGTATTTTTTTGGCAAACCGCCAGTATAGATACCAAAATTACCTTACATTGAACATCGTGAAAGCAAAATGCCGATGGCGCAGCACAGCACATACGGGAATAATTTAATCTGACACGTAGAAAAGCCATTGAAACGGAATAGTAATAATAGGGAAATTGAATAAAACGATGTACTTGGTAAAGCACGGATCAGTATGGATAACAATATGGCTATACGATAGATGGCTGTTAATTGATTATAAACTTACAACCTGATTCAGTGGCTAGGTGTGGAAACGACTGAGAACTTTGAAACTTGGTGGAAATATTCTAGATCAACCCCAAATACCAGTCTTACATATTTGAGTCAGAAAGACTCATAATTACTACAGAGTTTTTTGATTTAACAGGACTTCAACTTACAATTGGCAAGTGGTTAGGAAAGACCTTTCTACCAACCATTTTCCACACCACTGAATTTCGCATTGTCAACAAGACAACGTATACACCTTCTGAACTTTTTTCATAAACAATTAGACTCGCTTGGGATCACGACTATGACGATAACACCGTGCTAACCTTCCGGCCGGTCAAAGGTGCAGACCACTTTTTTTTTGTGGGCCGGTGTAATCAAAGTATGTCATGTTATCACGATTCCATTATCAAACTATGTATAACCAGGTCCTTCAGGCCGTAATTTGCAGTTGGCAGCGCGTGCCCAGTGCTAAGGTATCCTGAGGCCCCTAAACGATATTAAAGATAAAATGAGTACACCAACGATTGGAATTATTGGCTCCTGTTTTAGGAGAACGAGATTTAAGGAATTCTACGAATATGTATGTAAGTGATAAGAAGCAGTTCTCAAAGAAAAATAGTTTACGTCGAGTAAGTTAAATGACGTTCAGTAGTTTTATACTCTACAGTGTTTATACTTCGCTGGAATTGGAATTCGCTGATATTTTTTTTTTTCAAACATTTGACTGTCGAAATTAAAAACCTTCAGTGCAAAATCAACCTATTCACTTTCAGACTGCACTATTCAGTTTAAACTTTAACGGCACTCATACTACGAGCCTCTGTTATCTCCCAAGTACACTGCTAAATTGTGTAATTCAAAAGCCATTGTTTCGATAATCGAGAGATGCCGAAAAATGTCGGAAAATTACTTTGTATACTTTGCATAAATGATAAAACGTATGCTATTTCGGCTTCGACGATGATATCTTCTTTTACGTGTTAAATGTTTATCACTATCGCGGATACGAAAATCGCTTCTTCTACCACTTTATCAATCGAATATAACATTAAGAAATCAAGGCAGTCCCATACGTCAATATTAATTAGAAACGATGATAATGCATGGACAGTGTAGCAAAACATAAACTTTACGGTATCACGAGATTATAATACATACTCGAAGTATTAATAACTGTACACAAAGAAAGGCCACTGATTTTCGAGTTACATGCAAATCTAAGTATAAAAGTTCGCAATAGATCTAATATTACGCAATGGATTATTTTGAGCAAGATGTGATAACCCCCAGCAATATCTCTTCATCACTTGGTTTTTAATCATTTATTAGGCGATTATAAATAATTCTTGGTTGATCTTGACGTCTTAAATAGCCGTGACACGTGATTTCATAATTATCAGTGGCTGACCGTGAGTAGGATTCTTATGTCATGGTCAATGACCATGTAGCCTGCCATCCCAAGCTCCATTCCAAACAACAATCTACGAGTAGTGAGCCCTTGAATCTTGTTTATTCTCTCCGCTTCCAGCATGTTTGTAATTTAGGGGTTTCACAATGATATTAGTGGAACTTTGTTAGCAGTAGCCCTTAATCGTGAATCTGACAAACAAAAATGAATCTATATTATACTAAATCCATCATTGTCGCCAATAATAGTGATGGCAATGAAATATTTGCCCACGGATAGCTTTGTTTTTCAGTACTATATAAAATAATTGTTCCTCGGTTTTTCGAAGCAAATGACATGACCACTCTACTCAATGGGTTGGGTAGTTTGTTGAAAATTCGTGTGATTGTTCGCCGAAGATGAAAAACAGCGCCCAAAGTGTGCAGTTATTAGACAAGAATTATTCCATGAATTAAAACTCTTCAAACTACGTCAATTTCTCACATTCGGTAAGAGTGCTTGCAGCAAATCACGTTATAGCACGATTATAAGAGAATAATCTCTAATAGCACAGTTATGATAAATGCTTAGCAATAAATCTTACAACTTATTATTTTATGTGATCGCAGTGCATGCGTAATCATGCCTCGATATGTTTCTCTTACCTGACACAGTTACGCTATTTAAATACATAATGTGTAGCTTACGCAACTATTGATTTTAGTGTTTCTCGAAATTGGTAAAAAACGATACCTCAAAATCCATTAGTAAAAGTGATTTACTTCGAAAATTTCGTTGAACATTTCAAGTTGTTAAACATCAGATCGGCTCGAGCATACCCATTGAGATAATTTTTTATGTGTTTGGGCTCAGTAATGTGGAGTTATCAAATGAAGATTCTCCATTCAAAATATTCTAATTACTTAAGATTTTACATAGTATTTCATTAATTTCGGACGATCGCTAAAAAATGGTTTTTATATTTTTTTGTCAATTTTGGTACAATTGGCAAGCACCAATTATTCCGCGTGATTATCAAAACACTGCATGCGAAGCTGCGAAGTATCGGTAAGGTTCAGTCAGTTTAGTCGGGTTACTTTGACGAAATATTGAACCAAAATCATTAATTTGCAATTTTACCATAATGACTTTTAAGATGTCGAGTTTTTGGAATGAGATTCGTTTTGCGGTATTACGGTTTAATAAATTTCACACGCATCCTTGAATAGGGAAATTGCGATTTTTTCTAATCATTTAGTATTACACTAACGTTACGAACATCAACTTCCTAAAAGTACGAAGCCTACGCGCAATCGTATACGATAAAATTCAGACTGTCCTCAGAACCGAAGTGCATCAAGTCCACGCGCAAACAGCGCAGTTAAAGTCGAACAATTTAATTACTGAAATCGCGCTCATAGTATAATATTGCCGTTAATGCGTTCGGTTTGTTGACAGGAGACGCGCAAAATCGACGTTAAAATTGATATTTCAGAAAAACGTCAATACGGGAATTTATATTCTGGAATACAATCGGTAGCGGCATCTCTATATTAATCTGATGAATAACGATGCAAATTCTTATTCTTAGAAGCGGTATCAAGTGCTAATAACTGTTTTGTAAAACAGAAGAAAAACTATTTATAATTTTAGTCATTTCAAGAGGGTTCGAATATTGAGCAGAAAGTGTTAGATAGAAAGTGCCCTCATCATAATAATTATTTTATAACAAATTTCATGACAGAAAAAATAAAATCATTTACTTGAAAAATAAACTCCCTTAAAATTGCGAAGAGTCTATATATTCATTTAATAAATCGAAACTTTCTGTAACGATTGTCACGGCCATGTGACATAATGAAAAAATGTAAGCAAGAAATCCGTAACCCAAACGCATGCGACATTCACCAATGATGTGAAGTAATTTCTGATTCACTCCATTTCTGACAGAAACTGAAAAAAGAATAGGGAAATTAATTTAGTTACCTTTCAGAATGTGTGCTTGGAGAGTTTTGTATTTTTTGATTCTAATTGCCATTCGATTTTTTTTTTCGATTTTAAATCATTATAAATTTTGCAAAAGCAGTGCAATATTTATGCCAAGAAAATTTTATTCCTCTATCTTTTAATTCATCGATTGAAAGTGAATTTTTAGCTTCTCTTAGTTCGTATCTTCAAGTCATAAACTATACGTATATCGATTCAAAAAATGAACCTACAGCGTACGTCATAAAATGCGAAGAGAATTGCTCTCGTAATCATATAACTAGTTAAACCATTTTCAAAGGATATAACACAGTTACGCTCACATAGATCTCCTAACCGAACCAGAATTCTGAACAGTCCACCTGCGTATTAAGCACTGCATATTTGTGTGCACATTAGGTATAGAAGCCAAAATAATTTGAACGTAGTGACACAATTTGGAAGATAAACCGCGATTTTGTAACTTTATGGTTGGCAGGATTTCAGTACGCCATAATGTAGCAGAGAAGGCTCAGATTTTCCAAACTCAACTCCTTAAAATTCTCTCCAAAGTTGAAAAATGATGATGTTTTGGATGATGTTTTGTTACGTTAACATTACTAACGACAACATCATGATCGATTGGCAATTGATAATATTGGGGAAAAGAACTTGAAAGTCTTCTGCTGAATTTATAAGTTACGTTAGGAAATTCTATACAACTTTCTTGTATTTCGTTTTCTCCAACATTCCCGCGAATATTACAAAGCACGTATACAAGTCTGTTCTCACCTGAGCTGCGAATTATGGCCAGTTTTCCAACGTCGATATTGTCACCAAAAATGTGTTAACCAATATTATTAAGTAACTCATGAATATGTCGATATTTTTAGAAAATTCATACGAAGATGGTTCAGATGTAGGTGGATATATTCCACATTCGTATACACATCACACTATACACAAGAACTATATTAACCACAATCCCTGCAAAATAAAACCACGCAATGATCTTGCAATATTTTTTTATTCGGCGTATTGTTACGTCGAATGAACAAATATATACAATCACACTTATTTCACTAACAGCAAAGCATTGTTGAGTGGGTTGACGAAATTAGCTTAAATTTAATATTTCAAGAGGAAAATGTAAATAGGGTTTAATTTTTCTGTTAATTAAGTGTAGCAGAAATCGCGAGAAGTGTCCTCGACACACGGTGTTGTTTTCAAAACTGTGAGAAACGGTAGGACTATACAAGTCTTATTTTGAGCGACAGTCGCACCGTTGATGTTTAACTTTTGATAGATACACCAGAGAGGAAGCCGATATTCAGAGACGGTGCTTAACAATTAGCCCGATTTTTGACACAAACGAATAGTATTATTAATATGTGTTACCATGCAGCACATGCTTACCATGGCATCCACTGATCTCGATATTTGCATCGCACAACGGCCGCAACGCTTCTCGAACGCCTCTCGTGGACAAAATCTGCAACACTGCACTTTGGCGTGAACATAGGTATATGACATTCGAGCAGTGCATTCGAGTCACCTGACAAAGCACCTGATTTGAACAAAATATAAATTCGGATTCCGTTTGGATCATATTTTTATATCTTTTTGTAGGATACATCTATGTCATGAGTGTTTATCGTGATTTTTTCATGATTTTGACGTCTGTGGACTGGTCAATCGAAAATCTGTGAGAGAGTACCGAGACAGGGAATTCCAATCTCCACAGAAGAAACTGCGTACTCCCATTGGGCGCTGCCGTTGTATCCTATAATATGATCGGTTCCTGGTGTCTTGATCTGTACCTCACTCTGATAGTTGCGCACCTCCGACGTGACATTGAAATCAGTGTTCGAGCAGAGATGAGTAGATCAGAGACCATCCGTCGGTTAACCTGTATTCAATAGTCTTTAAAATAGTGCAAGCAATAACCATACGTTCAATTTTTTACGGCCGCTAACGAGTGCCTCAGTGATCCGAATGTCGAAATTACGAACTGTAATTTTGGATCAATTTTCCGTAAAGATTCGGACAAGTTATTTCAAATTATGACATATTCGGACACTACTCATCCGAAGAAACGATATAATCAAAGCTTGAAGCCACATCAAGACCCGGTTTATATTATCAGGCCTACGGCTTAGAAATATATTACATAATTTATTAGTCATTACAAATAAATGCCGACAATATCATCGATGGGTTATCCGAGAGTTTGCATAAACTTATTTACAGGCAAACTTGAATTCAGCACTAGTTCGTTATTGTTTAAAAATCATTACGATACATTAGGCCTCTCTCCGAAGGCTACACAAAATGACATCAAGAGTGCTTACTACAAACTGACCATGATTTACCATCCAGACAAAAATAAAAGCGAGGCAGCAAAACACAAGTTTCGCAAGATCACAGACGCATATGAAGTATTGGGAAGTTACAAATCGCGAAAAATGTACGACCGTGGAATGAGACCTGGTGCTGGTTCTAGGCGCATGGAAGAGAGAGATCCAGAAGAAGTGAAAAAAGAAGACGCCCAAACTCGCTTTTACAAGGCTAGAATGAACAGAAGCAAAATCGTCACTTCTGACGGTCGCTCTCCGATATATAACTTTGACGAATGGGCTAAAGCACATTATGGTTCGTTATTTACTCAAACTAGTGAAAGCAAAGTAAACTGTGAGCGTTTGCAAAGAGAGAAAGAGGACGACATTCGTCGATCGCAACAGGTTGCAATTACCATGCCACTTGGTATTCTATTTCTGTTTACCTTGGCATCTTTCTACACTTATCGGGATAGCATAAGTTATGATGTGAACCGAATCACTCATGATACAAAAGATTCACAGCCTTCTTCTTCTCCAGGAATCAACAGTAATAAGGAGAGCTCTCCCAACACTTGAATGGCTAAAAATGTAATTTTCAGCTTTAGATGAGATAGATTGTCAGCTGTTACTGAGTATTGTATATAGTAGAAATTTGTTTATAGTGTTTACGCTGCTGTTCAAATAAAAAATACTTTATTCAAATATCTGATTTGTTTTCAACATTCTTTTCATTCAAATATATTTATAATTATTGTTTTTTTTTTTTTTTTTATCTCTTATGGTTGTTAAAACCAAGTTCGCATATCAAATAATAATAAATGGATCATCTATTCAAAATACACCTTTAAATATCGTACTGCACTTGTTAGTTAGCATTATGTCACGTAAGATAAAATTGCTTTACATTCAAAGGAAATATAGAAGTTGCTTTGCATTTAGAGGAAATATGGGAATTCCAGGAATATGTGCACAGGGCACCATTTATTACGAGAAAAGTTGGAAGAGATGAATAACAAAAAACGACCAAGTAAATTGCAAGAACTCTAATCAGCCAAAATTCATAAATATAACTAGTAAAACGTTATAATATTAGTTTAGTCTTATCAGTTATATGTATGTATTTATAGTCTGAGAAAACCATTATTGTAAAACTCAAGGTTGATTCTTTGTTCATCGTATTCTGCCTTAGGCTTGCTTCCCTATAGGTCTCTGAGTACTCAGATAATGATGACGTAAGTAAATCGCCACACGTTTTTGATCTATGCGTCAAAGCTCTTAGATTTTCAGCTATGTGAAACTATCACATAACAATATCATTAAGCTTTGTAAATTTCACTTCGTCCAACACAGTGGACGGGTTTTTGAATCCCTGAGAAATAATTAAACTGTTATAGAATAATTCGGGATTATCAAACCATGTAGTGCAATTTACTACAAGTTGCTAGAATTTCAGTTTCTGATCAAAACATATGGTTTTTGTTCTTCATTATTAGAATATATCATGTTTACAAACCGCTTTTGTACTTCCAGAAAATGATAAATTATACAGAACTGATCATTTAAATGACATGAGGAGTGCCAGATACTTAAATGAATGGAATTTCATTAGTTCAGATGGTAATGCCACATGTTTTCTGTAAAATAAACCTAAACAAACAAAGCACTAAATTTTCAGAAGCTTGTATAAAATTTGAATGTATATTACAACAGTACTGCACCTATGAATCTTTGTTTATTGATAATTCACTGGCAAGGTAGATTAAGATTCTTCTTAACCATGAATATTAATTAAGGGTTAATTATACCTGGCATTGAATTAAAAGGGCCGATATACTGGCGGAACAGGCATGGGCATTCCTATGACACCTGTAGGATATGGAACGGAAGGTCCCATCCCTGGGAAGTTGCCAGAGGTAGGATACCCTAAGATTCCAGAGGACGAAGGACAAGGCTTTAGCATTAGCTCCTTCATTTTGTCAACTTTCACTTTTCGCAAGTGCATCAGCTTACGGCGCGTCAAAAATTGCTCCAAAAATTCATCCACCTCCATTTCTTCATTCATAAACTTTCCTTGTATTTTCTGAAAACAGGAAAAGAAAACGATTGATTGGTATATCTCTAACTACTATTACATGACTAGGTAATAATCATATTTGTTAAATGCTCTCCAGATACACAAATGTATTTACCTCTGACTCTTCTTCGATTTCCGCTGCAGATGCTTGAAGTAGGGCCAAAGCTGTATCAACAGTCATCGTGCCTGACTGTTCCTCTGCAAAAGGTAACATTTAATGCCTATCTGAACCAATAATTAAAATTTATTAGGGACTATTCCTGAAGTGGATGCAAGAAGAATACAGTGAAATATTTAACTCTTAATAAATTTGGTGATTAAAAATTGTTCTTTGTCAGTCAATGTCCGGAGCTGACATCACAATTTAATGCTCGTATGATTCAAAGTTTTAGAACAACAGAAGGAAAAGTTACAGCAGAATTTCCAGTGTTGAAGACGAGACATACTCAGCTGATCTAGCTTTTCCATAACACTCGTACAGAGTCTGCTTCCCTTCTCGCTGAGTTCCCTTATTGCTTGTTTGCCTTCTTCTAATTTCGGTTTATTGGAAAGATTGAACTCTGCCATGGACCTGTTACTAGCCAAAAGCATCTCCTTTTCAGTATCTTGATCCTTGAACTATAAATAACACCTTAATTATACCATGGGTTTCGCGCTGTTCCAACTAACAACAAAATACGATCACGAAAACCTAACCTGTTTGACATCTTTGACAATCTCCTCGAACTTGTCATCGTCGTTCAACAACTCTTTTAGCTCCTCGTTGTTTAAATGAGCGAGCAATCCTAATGTTGCCACTATATCGGGCTCCTGATTGCACATTTTAGCAAAATAAATAAAAAACTATAAGGCTGCTTTGCTAGTCAACTCCTTTCTGACACAACCTCTGACAAATGACAATCTGTACCTTGACCTGAAGCCTTTACGCCACTGAAGTATAGTGATAATGTGAGTGCTTTACGCATACTCAACCGCACGGGGATTTCCACAAGTAACTGACAAGCGATAGTCAAGCTGTCAAAATATGAATAGTGCGTCATTCAGGATGAACGAGATGTTCATCAATTTTTACCTGCTACTTTTGGTTAAAAAATAAAGACGAAAATATTTCCCATTGGTCCTACCCCTCTAATCTGCCGCCACTAATTTCAACAGAATACAGACTTTTATTATGTTCACAAACGAGAAATTCACAAACGAGAGTTCGAGAAATGACCCAACTACAAGTATATTGCTGAGATTGCATTACCGGTAAAAGTTCGAAATTTGATTTCTCTCTAAAGTATCTTAGTTCCTCGCAAGTTTCTTTTAAAAAACAGGTTATCAAAGTTTCGAATAATTTAACAAATTGAAGAAATCAAAATATTGTACACTTTTATCTAAATTGCAAATTGCGCGATCGTTGCTCAGTACATTTCATATAAGACTCAACAATGCTTATAATGAAGCATTCGTTGTTTTGTTCTAAAATGAATACGAAGGATTGCGTGGAGCTTTCCATTATCTGATATGGCTGTTAAGTTTTCGTCATTATTTGTGTACATAGTAAGCAGCTGTAAATGCAAAGTGTAGCATACAGTACTTCTAATTAAACAAACAAACCAAAGACTGTGAGCAAAGCAGACCACTGTACTTATTTGCAGCCAACTCTACGATAAAGCCGAACCAAAACTATTCTTTCAATTATTCAATTTTATTTTGCGTTTTTTTTTTTTATATTTTGTACATAGCAATTATACAAAAAAGATTTTTATTGTTATGTATACTATTTAGTATAATGTTAGTGATTTAATAGGATAAATCAAGTAACAGTTGTTGGGAAAAAAAAAAAATAAATGCTTTAAAATTATCAAGGAAATCATATCTTGAGTAAGTTCAAAGCAGACATATCGTCACATAAATGATTAAATATGATCACCAATCTATCACGCTTTCGTTTTTTTATTTTTTATCACGTGTATAACTGGAAACAAAGACTGTATGTGATATGAAGATGAAATACATAATAGGCCTTTGCTCAAAATGCCTAAAAATATGTATTATTAGACTGAGCGTTTTTTGTTTTCTATAATACCATTCCTTGAATTATTATAAATTTTTTTTCAATTGTAGAACACATTGTTAGATCACTCGATCACACAAGCTTGTAACTAATGTAAGCAACGCAATATAATGTTATGCCGTAGTTATTTACATTGCTCAAACTAATCTGATTACTAGTTATTACCTATATTACATTCATGATATCAACTCATATAATAAAATGAATAGTGAGTAGAAACGCTTGGTGATCATATTAACACTTTAAACACACAGTAATGTCTACTTCGTACAAAATATCTTAAAAAATATATCATAGACAGTGTTTGAAAGGTTTTTAATCGTCAAGCTGTTTTGCCAATGTTTCATAATTACGGGGAATTTTAAAACTTAGATATCTTATTGATAAATTTTTATCGTAATATCTTGTTCTCTCCTAATTCATTAATCATGAAGATTTGATAATCCTGTACAAATTCAAAATCAGATAAGTTCAGCTTAGTTCAAAAAAAGTTCGTGTATGTTTTTAGTAACAATTCATTAATATATTCTCAATAATTGAATATTGGTTGCAAATAAATACAGCTTATTATAAACACATTGAATCACGTTTCCTAAATTTTTTTTTCTATGCTTTTTTTAAATCCCTTCTTTCCTTCTTTCCCCAATCACTCTTCAAATACACAGGCCACCAGTAGCTTTGCTTGAAGCCTGGGTCGCATAGTACAAGTGTAATGGCTCCATTGTACCAAGTAGAGCGACTGCCGACCGACATTATACTAGCACAACTGTTGATATTATCATTATTACTATTACTATTTTTTTTTTAACTTAAATGCAGTCAACTGAAATGCGATTTCAGGCTTGTCTACGTAGTCACAGTTCTGCAAGCCTAACTCCACCCACCAAATAATACAAGTGATATTACATTGGCAGTAAAAGCTGTACAAAATAAAGACAAGAACTAAAGTTACTCGAAAAGTTGACAATTTCAGAATAATAATTACGGAGAAACGTCACGATACAATCTAGCTATTATTACATTTCAACAAATTATTAAAACCAGCGTCATTGTTTCTATGAACTTAGATTACAGTAGTACCGGTGCACCTCGAATTTATTCCGTCCTAGTGTCATATGTAATTTAGATTTAGAGAATAAACCTTTACATGTGGAAAATGGTGTAAGAATTTTTTGTCTTTAAGGAAGCAATTATTTTTTCATTAAAGAAGTTTACATGGTCAAGAAAATTGCAAGAATACTTTGGAATAGGTGTGAAGTAAATATGGTCACATAAATGAGTAAGAGAAAAACATCAACGAATGTAGGTAAATGTCTCAAATAACAGCAATAGAGAGCTCAAAACTTGATGGGTTACGAAATTCTGTGATAATCTTGTTTATTTTAATGGGGTAAAGAATGTACGCATTTGCACACAATTAATGTATACTATATCCTCTGAGCTTTGCTGATTTAGGACTTCATGAGTCTTTTCTTAATTTTATTAATTTCGGCAACACTAATTATCCACAAAAATGTATTGGCTATACGTATACTGTGAACACTGAAAATTTTAGTTTGCTTCACAAACAGCAGGTGATTGAATACTGTAGATACTTTGCAAATTGCGACGACGGATCAAAATTGTTCTATTGTAACTGAAAAGTAGTATAATAACGAGATAAAAAGTGTTGCATGAAAAATATTCGCAGTTATTCTACAAATGCCTAATAACGAACCACAATCGTGAGATAGATTTCATTTTGGTAGGATGAGGACTGTTCCTATAAAACAACAATGCTTAGTTGTGATAAGTTTTAATTTACAGGATGCCAATTTACGACTCGCAATGCATATTATAAGTAGTAATAATGTAGTATTATAATACAACTTCACTCGGATAAAAACACACATATTCGCCTAGCACATTTATTTCACTAAAACCCTGCCGCAACGACACTATTTTATGCAATTAATATTCAAAATTCATACACCAAATCTCGATAGTGTATTCTAAATAATTACGTTCATGAAATATGCAAATCAGATTCAGTATTTTGTTACACTACTTCTTAGTGTAATGTACTACTTTAGATTACATTGACAATGGTAGTTAAGGTGGCGTGTGATTGGGCGCAAATCACCATATTTAGCCTAGTATTTTGCAGCCCCACTTCACAAACTCTATATAGTATCTAAATGGAACGCGACATTGGTCCTGAGTTTGCTCGTTACTTCAATTTTGTGTCCTGCACTCGATCTCACAACACCCCAAGTAGCATCTACACTCGACGTCTGCGACTGTTAAATATAATTATTTATCTATTCACTCACCAATTTAACTCACTGACAGATTCATTTTTTATTAGGCGTTCACAGATTCGGGAGTTGCAAATATTGAGTCTATGCTTTGTTATGCTATTGAAATGAATGTTGATACAATAGAAAACAGTTGAAGGGTTCATAATCTCAAATCAAAGCAAAATTTAAAGGTAACGCAAAAGAGAATGGAACCCGGAATGGCATTCATGCAGTGCGTGTATGATAGGTACATAAGATGTCATTTAATTCGTAATGAATCGCAGTTCAATTTGGCAATGAGTATGTTACAAAATAACTTCATATTACAACTTTAGTCTTCTGGCTTTGATTCGATTTTATTCATTTATTTCTGTGATATTATACCATTTAATACTTCACTCAGTGGGATTATTATCCTCCAATTTTCTCTGATTTTGACCTAAAATTTAAATACAATCACCCCTTTTTCAAGTGATATCCAGTATAAAAAATTTACATTTCAAATTTACATTAACAGGTTTTTTTCGATCAGACTTCTAGTTGATAAATTTAAGGCATTACTAGATTCACGATGTTTAACCCAATTTAGATTTGCAGAACTCAGGCACAGCTTTATTTGTCAGTAAATACAACTAAACATTTTATTGACGCAAAGTTCAGTATGATTTCTGGCTATAACACTGACATATTATAATGTTCAAGCTTGATTTTGATTAGCAAAATTATTCGAATGAAAAATTTATTTGATACGTTTTTTTTTCTTTTTTTTTTGTAACTGAATTCTTTTTATGGAGAAAAACCTTGCATTCTAATAATTTTCGAATCCAATTCTCCCACCCAATAATTCATTTCGTTCAATTTTCATACAGACTATTGTACAAACTGATACTAATAGTGAATTAACAAATGCTGTACAGCGATACTTTCATCAACCATCATAATAAAGAGGGTAATACATACCACGAAGAGTACTGGACCCATTTGAAAAACTTTACTAAATTACTGTATCTCCATATAATTATTGCGAAATATAAAAAATACTGCTGCAGACTTGCAAAGTATTAATCTTACTATAGTCACCCTATTATAAGATTTTCGAATTAATGAGAGAAAATTAGAAATAGAGAAAAAACCCCACAACGAAAACAAAAGAATCAGTAGAAACGTCACTCGTTGCTTCCAGAATGAGAACATTCATCAACCATCATTGGACCATTGAAGAACTCGTATAAAATGAATAGTCCAATATTACTTATGGCATGGTACTTCCACGTTACTGTTGCACGCATACGGGTATACTACGAACAATTACAGATATCAAACGCACGAGAAAACGAAAACCTACCGATCATACTATTATGCAAAAATCATTCATTTTATTCTTATTCTTATTATTATTATTATATTTTTTTCATCATTTATTACTCTTAGACTTAATCTCGTAGAATTACTAAGAACTCCGATACACGAAATAGCGTCGGCGAGCAGGCATTCACATCTTACCCACAACAAGAACTCAATTTCATCTCGAATCCTATAACAGACAAACAAACAATCACCTCGTCTTAGCTTACCTCGTTAAAGGTATAATATTTTACACTTCTTGGCTCTGTTTAAGTATATAATATGTATCTGGGCGGTGGTGGGGGTGGCTGCAGATAAAAGGATACAGACGTATCTACAGCAGAGCACATTTCGATCAGATTTGTTGGGGTACAGTAGGGGCTGCGGGTGATTCAGTCCTGCATCTCCTCAGGCATCTCGTGAGGATTGAGGATACCCGGCACTGCCATTTGCTGTCGTCTCTTAACTCTCTGCGCATTTCGTAGGGCCGTTTCCCGCTCTTCCAAGTACAAATCTGTGTCATCTTCACCCGTGTATTCCTGCACACAAAAAATCAATCGGCATTATAATTAGCCAAAATAACGTTTGTCATTACCACACAAATGACTAGAGCTTCAAGGCTATATTTTAAATATTCTAAACAATAAAGAGTAGGTATTTATATGTCAAAACATTCAATACTTACTCGAATTTGAACGAGGAAGTCCCTAAGATGCTCCTTAAATGCAGGTATGTCTTGGTCAAGATTAAATAGGCCCTGCACCGTGATCTTTATCTGATTATCACTTAGATGTGGAAATGCGGCTCTTAATAAACTTGCTACAAATTCTTGAACATATAACGTATTATCTGGTACAGGTCCTAGTGGCACTTGAATCCTTCCTAATTCTACTAACGTAAACATGTACGCCAGAATCGTTGCATGCATCGTCAAACCTAAGTTAAAATAATTCGCAATTACTACACAGTGTACACACTGTAACAAATATTTATTCAAACGTTACAGATTTTTTTACCGTAAGTAAATACTTCGAATTTTTCAAATTTCTTCAACACTAAGTACTTACCAGCTGTGTGCGAGGTGTCTGTTACGACACTGAATATGTGTTGTAGAATGTCAGTAAAGTATGTTTGATAAAAACTTTGTGCTGCTTGATTATGCATCTCAAGGTTTTGTATGAGCTGATAAAGTATTTGTAGTCCAGTATCTGCGACATTTCTCATTGTGTGCTTAAATGCCCAAATAATGGAGTCAAGAACCAGCTTAAACTGAGCTGGAGGGATTGACAGGAATGCAGGGAAACAGTGGCTATTCACTGCCTGTGGACGACAAAATATGGAAGATTAAAAGCATTGTACAGAACAAGACTATCATATATGGGAAATTTATAAAATAGTTTCTCAGTTTTTTTTCAACGGGTATTCTTATACAAAGAAACTGAAAATTCAATTACTCAAATGAGAAACGTTACCTGCAGTAATAGGAAGAAGTTTGTTCGGTGTTCAGGAAATTCTTCGAAGTCTTTATTAATCATTTCAAGAGTGCATTCGAAAACAGCGTCAAAAATTTTGGGTACTTCGCTTGTGATGTGCGCCTCTAATTTGTTGACAATAGTAGCCATTGCACCCAGTACTTCGGGCTCCCGAGCACAGTGCACATTTGTCTTCTGATAATCAAGCAAGACTGCGTCCAATAATGGAGGTATGAAATTTTCCAAAACCTGTTCAACAAATTTATTAAATTTTTATTACTGCCAACGTCAATATGTGAATAGTTTTTGAATTGAATAAAGAGAACCAGACAGGTAGTGAATTGAACTGAGGGCGTATATAGAATACTCATATGAATGCCAACTCTAATCACAGGTACATTACAGAATCTAAAAATGATTAAAATCACTACACTGATTAGTAACTGTTGTATTCAACATATGCTTTGAAAAATGTTACTAATTAGATTGGACTCTACGCTCTGGCTTAGAATACACCGAGTAAAGAATCAAATTGAGTCACTCCGTAAAATGCTTTCTATGAATAAGTAATGAGGGAGGAGTGTTTCAAAAAATAAAAACTCACCATTTGATGATCGTTTGATCTGCTGACCCAATCTGAGATTAATTTTAACGTTTCCTTTTTGACAACTCTCATACTTTTGATCAACGGCTGTTTCATAACCATTTCTCCATTTAAAGCTATTGCTGCAGTTATGTTTTCACTCATAACCTGGAATATTAAATTCACGTTCATTAGGATAAGAAAAATAACAATACTGAGAAATGTAGAAACACATATATGTATAATTTTAATCAACCATAGACTTTGTAAGTATTTGAAAATATCAATTTATTAAAATTACAAAAATGGCTATCAACTTCATTCATTGTCGACTTATTACATATTCACAATGCTACTCCACAGTTAGTTCGTCTAGTTTTTTTGTTCGTAATTTTGTAATAAAAAAAATTGCTTACCTTGTAAACATTTAACATATCTAAATATATTCTTCCTAGCTGCATGACGTAAGGATGTCCGAGAGCTTTGCAAGCTCGAACGTTTGTTTTTAGGATGCTAGCAAGCTGCTTGACAGCTTCTTGATTCTTTAATATATCAACATTCTAAAAAAAAATCCGAAGTGATGAGTATTAGTATTTTATGTAGATTATTTCACTTTTCCTACTTCTGCAATTGAATAAATCATACAGACAGTTTTGCTAATTACCTTTGATGCTTGACTAATTATATCATCCCAAACTTGATTAGGCAAAAGCATATATTTCTCTATAAGCTGTTCCTGTACACATGTATCAACTTGAGCACTAATCATGTAGCCAACTGCCTCGTAAAACGTGTGCACCTGTACAAAAAAAAAAAAAAAAATTTCGACTGTGAAACACAAGTTTTAAGGGGTTCTGTTTCAAATAAATAGTGAATTCAAGATTTCATTAGTGAATAATACTTCATTTTTGCTTGAACTAACTCGAGTTACGGATCTCCTGAATAATTATAATATCAAGATTTCTTTTTGAACAAACTCAAATCAGAAAATTTAAAACGCAACGTTTTAGACGGTTTGATCAAATATACTGGTGGGTAAAAAGATTGGCATTACCTGCTGGGTTTGTAGATCGCAAATAATACTGCTGATCGTAGACAGTATTTCTTCGATAAACGGCATAGCTTCGCCAACCTGAATAGTTACGAAATGTCTTCTGCACTTCAATGCTATTTTGATAAAAGTATCACAGGCCATATCTTGTACTCCATCGTGTGTTTCTATAGGGGATAAAATGGCATAGAAAATTACATTAATGAGATACTGAAGTGGAGTTGCATTTACAACGGATAAGCTCAATAGTTACATGTAGACGGAGCTAATACATAAAATGAAGAATGCATCTCTCACCATGCATGAATTCGAATAGCTTATTGACAACAGTCTTCAGAAATTTCCAATGGGCTCTCAAAAATCTTGGATATTGGCCCACAACGTACATAATGTTACTTGCAATGATTGCTTTGTTATCTTTGCCTTTCTTCTGCTCGCACAATCCAAGCAAGTCCTTGATTACCGTTACTAAGAATCGTTTTTCATCTTCCTCGTGCATCGCACCTGAGATACTCCCAATTGCCCAGCATAACTATACCAGGAAAATAATAGTTACATCTGTCATACCGTAATCCATTTCTTGTTAAGTATATTCGATTCTCATCAACAATGCTAAGTTACCAAAAATTCAAAGCACAAACTCATAATTTATTTACTTATTGGCATAATAGTACATGCACTTTCAGCGCTTACAGTCTAAAATAAATGCTATTAAATTCGAGCTTACGGTATTGAGATTCTTCCAAGACCACTCCGTACCATTGACTTGGTTCTGTAATTTTTCGGTCATAACTCTCTCTGTGTCAACATAGTCGAGATGCGTTAGATAAACTAAGGTCTCCCTCATGTTTTTGTAGAGGTTGATTGAGTCTGTATCTTTCATGAATTCTCTGACGACTTCGCCATTTTCGTTTTCCACTACCAATACTTCTTCAGGCTTAGCCATTCGACTGATCATAATATACCGAACCTTGGTCAGCACAGGGAAATAAAATAGCCTTCGTGGTGGTATGGCTAAATTATTTTTATTTACGAACAAAGGCGATGGCGTAGTGAATGGGTTTTCTCTGTACAAATCGGCAGCCAGTCCATTCCAATATTCCAAACATATTTTGAATATCTCAACTTCTTCGACTTCGGAAATTAGCACAAGGTAATGAAGAGCTTTTAAAAGTGTTTCATTCAGTTGCTTTTTTTCAACAAGCGGCCCATGTTCTTTTAGATATGTGCACAGAAACATCGCCAAGTTCTGAATGAAATTCTGTTCTTGGTCCTGTCCTACAGCATACGCATCACGGATATTCGTTTCAAGTGAAAGCATTTGCTCCAATTGCTGCATTGTATTAGCGAACAAAACCACGAACATCTCGTCGTAGCTTGTTACTGTGACTGCAGCTATTTCAGTTAAACACTTTAATGTAACATTACGAAATATCGGCACGTTCAAAAACTGAAAACAAAATTACTACTTAGTTTTCCAGTTCTGTAAATGCTAATAAACAAATTTTGAGACTGAAAAAGATACATTTTTTCTAATTTTCATTGTGGATTGGAATGTTCAAAAGGGTTTCTAGTCTGAAATTTTTATCTTTGAAGTAGAGTTTCATTTAAATTTTGAGTGTTACATCTCACATAAACATGTTCAACTGTTAGAAATTAGAAAATTAATAAAAATGCTATGTACCAAGTGAAGCATTTTAAATCATGAGTATAATATTCCGAGTTACAGTATTGTTTCAAGTGAATTGAGGAAAGTTCCTTCAAGGGGAAGTTTGCTTACATTTATTATGATAAAACACGAATTGCCACTTTTCGTAGCACAATAAATTGAAAATTCTGTTAGAACATGAAAATTCGGCTACCTTGAAAACTAGGGTGTTGATCAACTTGGTTTCAAATATGTATCCAAGTGGAATCCAGTTGAGGAATCTGAGAAGAGTTTCGAGGGTAACAGCAACTAGAGGAACATTCTGTGAGTTGTCCATGACAAATTGACAAAGCTGGAATATTTGAGAGAACTCGCTACACATTGTATCCTTCAAGTGCTTAGCCTTTGTCTGCGTCATCTGACCACTTGAAAAGTCAAACACTTCTTCGCTGAGAAGTTTCAGAATAGCCATATTATTCTGACATAAGCTTTCGTTGGTTTTACTGGCACCCACAATGTCACCTATGAAGGATTCCCAGTTCTTTGGCCATTCTCGTTTTAGAACCTAAACATCAGCGTCACGTGTTAAATAGTGATAATAAGTATTTCCGCAAAGAAAACAGTTTTCTTTTTTTTTTTTCCAATTATTACCTGCACAAGGATCATATTCAGCTTGTTTAAGTAGACCTTAGAGGCCTCCATTGTTTCCAGGTCGCTACTAGTTTTGATGATCAACCCAACAATATACTTTTTAATACCCTCACATTGATTCCTTGGTAGAACTTTCCACCGTGTCTTGATAACCTGCTCTAAGATCTGTAGTGCGTAGTACTTTGTTTGTTGATTCTAAAGAATTAATGAAAAAGTTAGACGCATTCCTGTTTCATTCACATACTCCGTTCATTCAAGATTCTTTATTTCGGAGAGAAAAATGAACATCATAATGACCATTTTTTTTTTAAATCACTGTGAAATTGACATGATCATACTAAACTTTCAGAGTTTTGAGATTTTTGGGAACTCGTAATTTAATTCTATCTTGATTCAACTGTTCCAAGATTAAAATTTTATACAAATTGTTAGAACCACTGCAAAAAATTAGATGCTGAAGGTTTCCACTTTTATCCTGAAGTTTACTTATTCCAAAATGTTAACTTTAGTGAGAACTATTAATTCTATGGAGCTGAACTTTTTTCTTTGTCTAAAATAAATTCCAACTATCCAAAAAAAATAAATTGATACTCTTCTTACTTTCTGGTCTATCGAATTTCGCAATCAATTTTAAATTTTCAAAATCATCAACTTGAATGGCTATAATAATTTGATATTTTTCTTTGTTGCAATACAATGAAAAATTGAAGGGAATCATTTTTATTTGGTAATTGATGTCAAATAGACCAAAAAGGCAACGGTGCTAAATTTGGTGTGAATAACTTTCAGCTAAGAGTTACAGAATTAGCCAAATCATTTATGGTGATGCTAGTGGAAGGCATGACCATGTCTCTCTACATTGACAGTTGTTGATTATGAAATGATTACTTGAATAAAAAGATTTTCACACTTTTCATTGAATGGTCAAAGTTTTCTCTACAATTGGCATAACTCACCTGTGAGTATTCTAAGATGGTGTCAACTCGTGTCCACGCATCTGGATGTTCTTTGAGGGTGGTTAGCACTTCCTGAGCAACACGCTGTTGTTCACCAACCCCAGTATACATGCATCCGACTATATTATCCAGGAGCGTGATGTCCAGCTTTTGGTTGAAGTCCAATAACTTGGACGCTTGCTCTGCAAGTGTCGCCATTGCACTCACTTATTACCCTTGCTTTCACACACTCAATCTGCACACAAAAAAAAATATCATTATTTGCATTGTTACTTGTAATGCGTCAACAGTGGTGAGCCTGCACTACGACTCTAGTAAATATTTTAGTTTAGAGGTTGCTGCTGATCAAATAGAGACTAACAGTTGCATGTAAACAGTAGAATTGTGGTAACTAAATTTTAATGAATACTGATAACTTATAATCATAACATTCTAAACAAACAATATTTCCTAGGCAATCCTATTTACATATGGGTACCTAAAAACAAAGTGCACAACTGAGGGACTAATTTTTTCGAGTTTCTTTTTACCTAACATAATTTTTAAGCATAGCTCGTGCAGCGTAGAAGGACACAAAAACTAAGGTTTTAGAATATATGTGAAAATTTGCGAATTATGATAAATCCGGAAGCATATGATCTGACAACGTAATTTCAGCTTGATAGAATAAATAAACAATAATTACAATGTAAAAATGTTCATTGAGCGCTATAGAATACGTTGTTCCCAAGTTGTTTCGGTGTGCACTTAAACAGCGTTTGTTAGCAAATTTGATAACTGATCAATATTTGCCATGAAGTATGATGCACTTGCGGTTCAATCATTACAATTTCAATGATATTGAAATATGAGACTACATGGAAAGATTCCAAAGTGCTTAAGAACAAAATAAGCAAAAGAAAAATAATGAAAACATCATTAACTTTCGAATTGATTTCTCAATGATTAATTAATATTAGATATCAAAGATTAAGCACATGCCCCGACATGTGTAATCACGTATGTTTGTTTATTCAATGAGGACAATACATTATTTGTTTTTAGATTAAATTTCAACGCAACAACTCTCAATCTAAGAATATTTTCATTTACTGATACAAGATTTAAAAATTTGTAAGTACGATGCTTGGTGCACCTAGTTTCCATCCAATTTTGATACCGATAGCATCGAAATTGATTTTGCTAAGGAAACATGCCCAAAAAGTCACTGAAATTCTGAAATCTGAATCTCAAAGAACCTTCAAAAAAGATGCATCCATTATTCTAAACTTCATGCCATACATAATGGGATGGTGCTTGATGTATACTTTGTCTATTCAGAAGAGAGTTGGGAAGGGGAGGGAGGGGAGGGGGGGATCATGTGCCATGATTAATTAGGGGATAAATAAATTTTCCGAACAAATGTTGAGAATTCAAGGAGCCCGATTCCTCCACGTGCCGAAAAAACGGAAAAAACCAAAAATGCTAGGAAGCGTGCCGCAGGGAAGGTCACCGCACTGCGACCGACCGAACAACCGACCTAACCTACATCTGACAATCGCAAACAAGGTTATGTGAATTTCGGATTTTGAAATATAGTGTAGTATTTAGAGTGGAATCGGATGAGTAGAGGAAACGATACTAACATAATGAGACTCGACGACGACTACCGGAGTTAGGTTAAATAGTGTAAATTCGGTCGTCCAGGAAGCCCGGCTGCCGTTTTTCCATTGCGTCGTTGCCCGTTGGGCGAAGGTGATTTGAGATTGAAGGTTTTGACCTACCGTATAAACTCTTTCATACAGCTTCCCGTCCCCGGGGTAAAAAAAAGGACGTTTTATTTTCTTTCTCTCGCCAGTCGTTACGTTTCAGAGTAATTAACCACAAGCACAAAAGGGCTAAACACACAAGTCGACGATTCCCGCGCGCTACACACTTCTCGCTCCTCGTTCCACACACTCGCAGTTTCGCTCTTTCTCACTCATTTCTCCAACTCTCTACTTTCTCTCTCTTCCACTATCAGAATCAAATACACTAAAATAATATACCCACCGAGGCCGATGTACGTCAAACCTACTTTCCCCAGGTTTCATGCGAATTTCATGTGATTTTTTCCACCGATAATACGAGCAAACCCGTCAACTGTGTCGTCGCGAAACCCAACCTAAAGATTTTCGAAAATAATAACAAGATGGCCGAAAATTTTACGCGACAAATGCGGAGAAACAACGTTCACCATTGGTAGGCTACACCAATTTCGACCAATCCTCAATCGCATAAACGATAGTTTAGTATGACGTCAGTGGACGTCACATGACGTCACGGAAACACGTGTGCTCATTTTTACCTTGTAATAAAAATTTACGGAAGGATTCTGTTTTTAAGTGTATCAAATTTCGAAATTGTATTTATTTCTATTCGGCGCGTGCCAAAATTTATCCGGACATAATGTACGCTGCATCTATCCTCTCTTTTAAGGAACTTAGAACGCGTTATTTGAAATTCCGCAATATATACTAGCATTCTCAGAAACATCGTGTCATATGATCTGACAATTCTACTAACTTTTCAGTCAATTTCCATCAAACTTTATTCCGCTACAGTCTGCATATTCATGCATATTCGAGATGAGAGTCATTTAACAACATATTTATAATAAAGTGTCAGCACGAAAATGTCGTGCCAAATCAAAGGAATCGCTAATTTGGTCGATTTGCCCAACGTCAAGAATTCCTTACTCAGAGATGCTGCCTCCAAACGTAAGAAAATCCCATTCAATTAAAATCTCAACTGTCATCAATAACAGTAACCACTAAGGTTATCCAATAAACAATATGTACGTTACACCCATCTATATCTACATATTTATACCCAATCTTTCAGTGGATTATGTACCGGATAAAGAACTGCCTCTTCAAGATCTTATTATCTCCTTATCACCAGCAGGGGATGTCCTCGCAATTGCTTGGAATAAAAATATGGTCATTCTGACGTGTAAGTTTACAGCAAAAACTCATTGAGCAACAGTACAAGTTTTTGCTTATCACCACAACATCCTCTTGATGCCTTTCTTATACAACAAAAGAAGCGATACAATCATCTCGACCTGCATCTGATTTATTACCGATGATAGAATCACAGAATTCTTCATACGAAATAAACTTTTTAAAAACACACAAATAAAATCCACAGAATCGATGATAGTTCCTAGTTCAATAAAACTTACCCCGCTTTTGACAAGCTTATATCGCAGAGCTCAAATAGAGTAGCGGTGATGTTTTCGAATAAGCCTATCAAACTCATTCTAACTTACCAGCTTATATGAACAGTTTTTTCCTACATTAAAAAGAGGTATAATCAAAATAAAATGCCTTTCAAGAGCCTTTTAAATGCATAGCTGTTTCCACACCACAATTGGGCTAGATATAACTTTATTCTGTGTCAAACGACAAAACGTTAAATAGTACAAATTTTGTAAGCATAAGAGACACAAAGTCATACTATATATATTTTTGCAATAATAGAGTAAGAATATACAAAATGCTAGTACGTGAACTGAATATATTCAATTTGCGAAGCCAAATAGCTCGGTAAAGTTCTTCATAAATTTTAGATCCATTTTCAACCATTATCTTGCTAGTATCACGTCTAAAATTCGAGATTAAGGTGCCGTTTACTGGACCTCAAATATTTTCAATTTTTCATCACGGCATAGTAGAAAACTTAATAATACTGAGTATTCAAAAATTTTAACATCTTTCTAATACTAACCAATGATTGATATGCCTGTATTATACTATAAGCATTAAAGTTCATTTCATACAAATAACGACAATTAATTCCGTAAACGTAATTTTTAACACACTGTTTGTCAATACAGCAAAATGGGATTCGCATGAACCTGGAGATGTGAAAATGAAATTTCATCTTACATGGAGTGGAGATGTAACGGATGAGGAGAAGTAAGTTTTTCTAATTTCGTTGGGCTAGAATGATATTCCACCACAGATTGGGGTTAGTCAACAACTTTTATTTTGTTTCAGTGAACAGATAACATGTCTGGCATGTCTACCTCTTATATCTTTAGGCAAAACCAGTGCTGGTAGCGGTCCTGATTGGACCTGTATGGCCGTTGGATTTTCTAGTGGGTTTATAAGGTTCTATACAGAGGTAAACCAGAATTATCCATGAAAAGAAATGTTAGAGCATTTTTTCCAATTTGTATAATACAAGCCAAATAAGTCATTTTTGTCCAGATTACGTACCAAATCATTAATTGTTGTAGACTGGTGCATTGTTGATTGACGAACAGCTTCACAATGAAGCAGTTTTGGGAATCAAATGTCAATCACATTCTCCTTCCCGGCATGTTGGAGATTCTGGACTATCCGAAGAGATCCATGTACTGTATAACAGTGCAGTTTGCATAATGCAAGGGTTTCCGCTGTTTTCTACCTTGAGAGCATGCAGAAACCACTTGGCTAGAGGTAGTAATTTTAAATGTGTGTATTATTGATAGTGAAGGCATGAGTTTGGTACATTCGATTTTTGATCTTCTAGTGCAGGCCAATTGCAATGCTAAGCCTCCGGCAGCAAATCTTTCATATAAAAAATGGGGCTTTAAGAACCAAGGAATCACAAATGACAGTGAAGTCATTGGTACAACATCCGTAGACACCTTTGACCATTTGATGTCTGCGTCTATTTGTGGTGGCTATAATGCTGCGTATCGCTCTAGTGCACCACAACACAGTCTAGTTATGGCAACTGGCAAAAGACCATTTATTGGTTTTCATTACGCATTGGAAGGTGGGGCTGCTCCAGTTTTATCTGACGTCGCGATTGCTATGGCTAGCAAATTAGCAAGTGCAATAGGAACTGCTGTTCCGTAAGTAGCTATTTGTAATGTGATTTTAAATAAACTTTAACAACTAAAAAAATTGCAATCGAAAATCGCAAGATAAATTAATTCAGCCATCCATTGTGTCGATATTTCATAACCTAGTGATTATCCCTGTCAAAAATTTGTGAAAATATTTCAGATGGTTTCGTGGAAACAAAAAAACTCCTACATCGCCAGAAAAGACCAAAGGAGTTATAAGCGAACCAGCAGAACCAATGATCTGCAGATTTGGTTTGAGTGATATTATGAGAGAAGGGGACTGCATTGTCGTAAGCCCCAATAGGGCTCTATCTATCGTATCAGATGCTATGGGGAGAGTTACGTTGGTTGATAACAGACGTGGTGTTGCTGTGAGAATGTGGAAAGGTATAATTGAATTTCTTCTTCAAATTCTGTTATGCAACATTCGTTCTCGAAAATGAGACGACTTACAAAATTTTACCGAGTCACAGACATGAGATTAATACTAACTTTACTCACTACGGGCATTATCTCTACATCATTCATATTTATTTCTATTCCCAGGGTATAGGAATGCTCAATGTGGGTGGATTGAAGTTATGGAGGAGAAAAACAATGGATCTCGCAAAAGTCGTGGCAGCAGCAGTAGCAGTAGTAGTGGTAATGTTCACGGTCGGCGAATTGCGTTATTTTTGACTATCTATGCACCAAAGAAAGGAGTAATTGATATTTGGGGAATTCAACAAGGACCCAAAATTGCAACCTTTTCTGCCAGTAAAAATGGACGGTGGGTAATGCACCTGTTAACATATTATATCCTCTATTCACGAAATTATAGACAACTGTTGAGCTACTGAAATGTTTGCAATCATAATTAGTTCTCCAGATCTGATCTCGCACAAGACTAACAGTTCGGAGAATAAGAAGCGAAGCTGCTCTGTAGACCATTGCAATAATATGAAAGAATTACCATCCTAGTGTTTTTTTTTTTTTGTTTTACTTTCCCAAAATATGTCTAATGTTATTCTGTCTGTGATATATCTAAAATTACAAGAAATCGTTGCAGGCTGCTATACACAAATTACGGTTTTCTGGGTTTAAATGATATGACGATGTCATCTGCAAACCGTGCGCAGTATCCTTGTGTGTTTGTGGACCCTTTGGGAGGTCTGAAAGAAGTGATTGTTCCATTTCACTTCGCTCTGAGTAGTAAAAATGGAAAAAGGGCTCGAGACTTACATCTGCTCAAAAAATTGAAAGCATTTCTAAGGGAGGAAGAGTTTGACAGTGAGAAATTAATTAACGAAGTTACTTCTACATGTATGGATTTCAAAACGAACGAAATTCGCCTGCAGGCTGTAGAAATGTTGATGGTCAACAAGCATATCACCCCCGAATCACTACTAGCAGCATTGGACGTATTTGTTGAAAACCTATCGCAATATAGTAAGTTGCTTTATGACGCATGTATAAGGAACACGACTAATGACATATCAATTTATAAACTATTGAAGATTTATCGTATTTCCAGAAGACGATGAGTTTGAACCAGCTGCCAAATCCCTTTATCAAACCTCGACGCGGCTCCAAAGAGTTATTGCGTTTTACAAATCTGTTTACCTGCAATTCAATCAACCTCCTGAGTACAATACCATCGCTTCAGATAGCTTGCCTAGTTGTAAACAGTTATCTGGAATTCTTTTAGCATCTGAAAGAGAGATACGACGTATTTTAAAGTTATCAAAGACGCTGAGTGAATTCGAAAAGCCAAAAAGTAAATCACAGACTAAGGTCCTATTCAAAGAAGATGGCAGTGCATTTGTGGATTTTCTATCTTGCTTTGAATTTGGTGGTTCAGGAGATTTTATTGGCATAAAAAAAGACGTACCGGAAGAAAAGAAACACAACATTTGTAAGCTTTTGCTGAAGCGCACTAGTGATCCTTAGGTTCAAAGTGAGTATAATTTTATTAATTTTATATATTATTGCAGGTCAATTGTTGTATCAGGGCTGGTTGTATTCAGATGATCCAATTACAAATTGGCAGAATGTAGCTCTACACAGTTGCATTCAGCCAGCTATTCTAATGCAATTTGCACTTATTTATTGGTTGCATAAAAAACCCGGGGCCCCACTGGAAGTCGAATTGAAACGATTCAAACAACTTCTTCACGCAATTTGTTCTCTGATAGGTAAATATTGCAGCTACAGCACTCAATTTCCGTGCTATTCAATATATTAGTAAAACACCAGTTCAAGTTCTCTAAAATGTTTCAGAGGTAGAAGAAATTTGTGTTGAATATAATGAGATATCTTCGTGGTGGCAAGAAATGCGAAATATATTGTCAGACTCGACAAATCCGTTCAATGCACTGACAGCTGCGATGGTTTGTAGAGCAGTGGCAATGAAGCTTGAAAAAAGCAAAGATACAGCATACAACAGTGAACAGAAGGATGGTAATGGTAACAAGGATGAAGATGCAGAGAATGGGAATACTAGTGAAAAGATGGAGGACTTAGATGAAGAGCTTAATAGAACCCCAGAAGAAGAGAATTCCAGTTCAACAAGTGATTGGGAAAATGTAAGCAAAGATACTTGCCAATTTACAGCCCTTATCAGCAATCTCGAAGATATAGCTATATTAAATGCTATTGTCAGGTAAGTTGTCAAATAGAACTCATGTGCTGTCATAGTTATTCCTCAATTGTAGAAAATAACTCTCATATTTAATCCAAGATCTGCCTGACATAGATCATTCACACAACTTTGAATAATAATTTCACACCTACAGTCAAAAGCCACCATCAGACCACACAACAGAATTTTTCAGTCTGCCATTTGAAAGTATGAATATTTCTTTGGGCTATGTTCTCTCCAGAGGCAAAGGTATGTGCATTACACGTTCAGAACCGTTTATAACTCGAAATTAAATTATATTTTTCAATTATTGTAACTTCTTCATAAGGTTCAGTATCAGAAATCGTTGCCAAGTGGCTTAGTTCAACGGGAATTGATCCAGCTCGTTTGATAGACACAACAGATGTGGAGTTTGATCAAATGCAATTGTCAATGGATTCTTTAAAAATAGCAGAATCGTTAGATGAAGCTGCAGCAATGGAACTATCGCAGCAAGACCAAATGAAACTTCTCTCCGTTTCTGTAGAACTTGGTAGTGAAGCGCAAGCAGATTCAACTGCACAAAGTTACATTCTAGGTAGGTAAGATAGCTGATTTCACTACGTTTTCCCTTCCCATTGACTAAACTGTGTCCCAATATTTCAGAAAAATTAACTGTATTGAAGAAATCTTTCCCGTACAGTCTAACGACTAGTGTTTTGCTTGCTAATCTTTGTTGGGAATTTACTATGACTTGGAATAAGGATGTCACGCAACTTGATGCGCTTGAAGCAGCTTTAGGTGTTCTTAGACAAATTCCTATGAAGCACATGCGACAAGGTTTGTGATAAAATATTGTTTTGTCTAATATATCAACCAGGATACAAAGAACCAAATGATATATACGTCAGACTGTCGTACATTTTGCTTAATATTTCATATCTTTCATTCTGTTGTTTTGTTTGATAGGAGTTTGCTGCCTTCTTTGGACACTGCACATGAAAAAAAGGATGGAGGCGGCAGCAAAACTGATGAACAAGTCGGGAAAGTTGCCAAAAGAAAGATATTGTTTACAGGACGTTGGTGTTTCTGATATGCAACTAATTACACTACTACAACTCTGTGTTATGTTCTTGGATATATTTCTAGACGTAAGTATCCTATATCATTCACCACATTGTGTAAGAGTCACGAAAGTTTGAAGCCATGAATTACACAAAAAGATCTTGAATCAAGCTCCAATTGAATACTGCATAAGAGAACAGAATTTTTCTTAATCACTTCACTTTCAGGCAGAAGTGATGGAAATTGAGAATAGTTCGATTATAAAATCAGAAGAAATTTGGGAAAGTCATCCCATAGGTCCGCAACCCTTCGCAGCTCTAGCACTTTCTCAGACTCCTGCTTGGTATGAACTGGTGATGCTACATCTGCAATTGGCTAACGTCTTGCACATGATGGCTTACTTTAATCTGAAAGTACAAAAGCCTTTGAACATTCTTTTCGACTCTGTGGTGGGTATTTAAAAAACCGTCTATGTACAGAAACATCGGGACAATGATACTTTTACATTCCCGGAATTTCTCACTTTTACAGTCGCATCCATATTTTTTCCAAGACATCACCAACAAAGCATTGCTGACGTGGTTTCGAGATGAAAAACGCGATAGTGCAAGAACCGAGTTTCTTTGTCGTGTAATCACTGCCACTATGGACTCAATTCATCAAGAAACGACGGAAGAAAACAACTTTAGCTCTACGCAAGCTATTACCTGGATGAGCAAGTGTCAAACACTAGCTTCTATATGGAAAATAAATAACGATGAGCTGAGAATTCACCAAGTTTGTGAATTATATATTAACGGATTTGACCGATTAGCTGAAGAGGTGAGAACTGAGAAATAAACTAGTCACACAAAATCTTCAAGCTGACACGACTGTTTACTATTATATAATTAAATATTAGATCCTTACGGCGGTAAATGACACGGAGGGACTTGCAGTTAATTTGTTACCTATAGCTGGAAGAAGAATGATGGCTTACCTATCCAAAACGCCAGATCTTCTGGAAGAAATATCAAGAATAAGTCCTACGCTAACTACATATCTCGAGGGCTTGGTAAGTTGAATTAACGACATACATTATTGAGACTCAAATGTGATTGATTCCATCCTGGTTTATTATATTGTAAAATGAAGATTTCTTATTAAATCAAATGAAATGAACATGTGCAATTACTCTGTTTTAGTGTAATCCAAGCGCAGCATATACAAGTTGTTCAAATAGCGATACCATAGAACTTATTCAAAGGGTTTCAAGGACTTTACCTGAAACATATCCTAATTATCACATCGCGCAACTGATGCTTGATGCTACGTTTATTTACGAAGGTAAAACGTGATGAGCCAGTCTTTACTTCTGTCAACAAAGTACTAAAACCACAGACGTGAATCCAGAATGAAAAACGGTAGAAAATGTCACGTTTTTTGCATGATTCTGTTGATCATGAATTGTAAATGATTAGCAAAATGAATTAAGATGATCCTCTCAAAGCTGTCTTGACAATTCAGTGAAATACACAAATTTGAGATGTTACAAATATCATTAGATCAGCAAAACATTCCTTAAAAAATGATAAATTATGTAAATCGCAGTCGAAGTATGCATGACCAAAAATTTTAGTTTATATTATTAATTTGTGAAAAATTTCGAGATCAGGGAATGCGTAATGGATAAAAGTTATTACCTTGTTATTATCATTTGAATTATAATATTACATACTTTACATACTCGTTTAGAAACAGTGGATGCAAACTGTTCACTAAATGCCATACATCAAAGCCAAAATATCGCAACCGGTAATTGTTTTCGTCAATTATATCTATCAATCATCTTTTCAATTCGAATTGAAAATAGCATTATGTGATTTATCATTGAGCATTTTGAATGACTGTTTTTAACATATTCGTCATCAATGGTTAATTACATCTAGATAGATAATTCAATAATTGTTTTCAGATAATGATGTTAAATAAAATTATATTGATTACTAAATAACACGTTAACTATTTGAATTCATCACGTGAAACCTATTACTGTAAATATTATTGTCTTACTTGTATTTAAATAATGATACCAGTACGTGTAATGTGTATAACTTTGTACAAAATAAAAAAATCTGGATATATTCCTTGCTCGACTTTTCAGAATTTTTGTATAACCATCCCAATGTAGCCATGTATATAAGATCTCATATATTGGCTTGCCGCCATGTCCTGGTATCGTGTTCTTTTTCGCGTGCCATCAGTGTACAATAAATATTTCCCTCCGCAGTGCTTTGCAGGAGTAACAGTTTTTGTTCATTGTGTTTCTACGGTATGACGGGACGTTAACTGAAAATTTCTCACTCTACTGAAACATATTATTTGCCGTCACATTTTCGTCTCAGATTCCAGGTGATATATATTACAATGAACGATGTGACGAAAATTTTCAACGTTTATTTTTTACATCTTTCTTCCACATATTCTTTCTTTAGTACTTAACTTAACGATTTAAGATTACTAGTCTATACAAATAGGAATCATTGACCAGCTAAACAATATTCACTAGTTGATAGTTCAAAGTAATTCAATAAAAGTAAGAGAATCTTCACTAAAAGTCTGTCATATCTAGTTGGTAATTCTTATGATTCAAATATTCCACTCTCTTTAAAACTAGTCCAAAGATTTTTGAACTTTTAAGTACTACTGTACAGCTTCAACGAGTTATAAATAAAATAGTATAATTATGGCATACTCTCACACATTCTCGGCATTCGTGCATGTATAATTAAATATTAAATATAATCCAAACCTGAGAGACATCAGAGATGTATACACCAGAGGTATCATTTATACAAAATAGCCTCTGTGGTCGATACATTTCAATTCTTTTACCCCTATAATCCTGGTGTTTAAATTTCTAAAATGGGAAACTAAAACAAGAGTACAATGACTCTTGCTATAAGATCACCGGTGTTTTTTTTCCATAGAATATTCATAACAAAATGGGACATTGATATGAACTTAGAATTATATCTTTGACTGTTTCATTATTCAAATTTCCGATTCATTTGCCAAATTTTAGAGCCGAGAAACATTTTTTTCACATGGCAAGTATTTTTTTTTTTTGTGCCTTGTTTTGAAAAATGCAATATTGTTTTTGATTTTTCACGCATCGATCTCATTATGCTCGACGCTTTTTCATTCAACAATTTTTTTCAAAAGGTGTTATTTTCACAACAACTGGAAGTATATAAATATGAAATGAATTTTCGGATTCATTTTACCCATCACCCTGATTTTACATCTCTTGCTTAAAATTAAAACCGGATTACAAAGCCCTGAAATTGCGGTCGTACCACATTCTCCCAGTTCGTGAATTCGCAATGATGAATTTCACTCCCAGGACTGCCCACCGTCGACAGCCACTCCGCCCTAATAAACAAAAAAAAAAAAAAAATTCACTTTCCGTAGTAATCGTGAGTAGAATTGGTAATCAGACAGGTTTTTCATAATATCTGCAAAAAATCGGAACTTGTTGAAAAAAGAGGAAAAAAAAAGAAACAAACTTGCGGTATGTTACACAATCGTTCTCTTTAATCGTTTCACTTATCTGGGCTGTTACTATAATTAAGCGTGAGCCTTTAGCGTACGCGTCAATCAAGATTTGTTTTCTATTCCGTGTCAAGTGTTGTAAGTCTCCATAGTGCGCAATTGGTGCGGTCATTTTGACACCACGAATTTATTTTAATTAAAAATCTTTCCGAGGCATCGTCGTCACCGTGTCATTTGGCAAATTTCCAATGACGCACGTGCCAAACACTTTTCCTATTAGCAACGTAACGTTTCGCTACAAAGTACCGAGAATAACAGTTGTTAACACAAAATATCGCCATTCCAGTTTACTGTGTACTTTAAAGGCAAAAAAATTATTCACACTCCCAATGCTTGCATCAATGGTTTAAACAATAATGCGATATTTCGGGTCATTTTCCCTAACAATAAGAGAAATTTCAGGGTTAATCACGCGACTTCCTATAATACGAAATGCTATTTCACGTGCATCTTTGAAGGTGACATCAATGGGACTAATTACAATTTTAACTTAACTTAACCGCACGACCGTTCTCTGATTAATATCGTTAATGCTAAAAATGTCGTGCCAATGAAACTGCACAATGTCGACGGTACCGGATGTCCAAAGCGTACGAAAGAGACGTCGACAAACAGTTCACTTACTTTTATCAAGACTTATGCTGCAATTTCACGCGTTGAAGTCACTCTTATATTGAGTTACGTGCAAGCTTACGTGACTGCGTGAGATCATCGAAAATATGAGCCGAAATCCGTAACGATGTTTTTATTTCGATTTTGATTCCCTTGTTTGCTAAACAAGACGAAAGCAGGCATCGTATTGTTACGGAGACGTGTTTCACCCTTATAGATTTGTTGCTCCGTTTGTTCTACGCCACTGTAAATGTTTGCCGAACAGCCAATTGGCCGTCGAACCAGTAACTGACCACTACCGCGAACATCTTGGATCTCTTTCCGATACCCCGACCTCGCATTTATTCCTCTTGCTTCTCTGATATTTATTATTAGCTCCTAATCAGACCGAGTGCAGTTATTTTTACCTCGCTTTGTCGAACTAGACGTTTAAAGGCGATCAGCTGTTTTTGAACAACACCTGCAAGTTTATTTAATTCAAAAAAATTACTCCATCCTAATTACTTATTGGGTATTTATATAAAGACAAACAGGAATGTTGACACGGAATAATTTTTCATAAGTGACGTAGAGATTGTACTCAATTCAATGTAATCAAATCGGGACTGTTGTACTTTTTGTAGAAAATGACCGATTGTTAGAAAATTATTCTTTACTAGACTGCTGGTTCCTTTGCTATTTGACGTTGTCTTGAATAGATCAGTATCTGTACCCGGAAGAACGAAACTTAACGAATTCGCAAACAGTTATAAACTCACTTGTAACTGCGGATATTGCCACATCTTTGCATTATATCTAATGTTTGCAAAGTCACTCGAAGGGCAAGTAAATGCGGTTACTTCCGCTTGGGGATAAGCCAGATCTCGATACGGTTGCTTTTTATAATCACAAAACAGACAAATAACGACTTAACGAGAGGTCGCCAGAAATACAGCCTGATACAAATTTCTACACATCCCCGTAGTGCACCGCAGTTTGTGGCTGTTCAAGTCGAGATAATTACGTAGAAATTTGAAAAGATTTCACAATATCAGTCAAATAATCAAGAGGATTCGACGTAAATAACGTTACAATTTCCAAGACATATCGAGTTTCAAAAGAAGTAATTTACGCTTCGTTCCTATGACGTTGCATTAAAGCTATAACACTTTAAATTGAGTGTCCGAGAAATGGATTAGTAGAACTAGCTCACACCTAGAAATAACGACGAGCCTTATACTGAGAAACTCTGTCGGACGGAACCCGACTCGATAAATATCGAGTAATTGTTTTATTCCGCGAAAATTGGATTTTAGAAAACAATTGCTCAGTCGTGATAAACGGCCGTCTCAATTTTGCAATATTCATCAGACACTATATCGCCCCACACCCACGTTCATCTGCAAATAAAGAAGACGTAACAGGCGGAAAAACGCAGAGCAGTAGCTGAATCACTCTATAACTTATACGTTGGCTTGCTTCCTCAACCGGCTGCCTGACCATACATTGACCAGTTCTACTTGGAGAGAGTTGTTATCGGCTCGCAACATTCCGGCGAGTGAACATTACGCCGATTCAAAAATTTAGTTCAGAAGCTTGACAATGATCGAGAGATCTGCTCTGCTGAGTTACTTGAAATTCGAACTGCTATTGCGAGGGGAAGCAAATATTCCCAAGTAGATTTTCGTCGGCCATTTCTTCCGCAGGATGCGTTATTAGGTACATACGGATTTAAACTCGGCTGTGGATGTAACGTCTTGAAGTAATTTGGTAGTGACTTGCGCATAGAGGAGGTGGTGATGTATTGGGCTATTACTTTATTAAAGCCAGTCTTCTGTCTAATGGACCTCGCAATTCATGACTGAGGTCATGCTTAACAGTCAACGAATACAAATGCTTCGGAGACAGCAATTTTGTACGACGGTACCGTGACCTCTTCATTCGTTACCTTCTGAGATACGTATACCCAACACACTAAACATCCGCAGTTAATTTATCACTTCAGAGGACATTGTTAACGAGATACATAATTCACGAACTTGCTCCACCGGAATGAGAGGAAAATTTCTCAAGAGCATTTGTATCTACCGATCGAATTTGAACAGATTTTTAGTACTTGTTGACAAATTTATTAATGCATGAGCTTAATTATATTGTGATAGAAAATGTTTTAAATTTATGAATCCATGGTCGAAGGTACAACTAATTCGTGTCAACATCGATATAGGTTCACGTGCACATGCGGCAATAACGTAACTTACATTTCATCTACAAGGGCCTTAGGACCTTGCATTTTTCCAAGAATTGTTCCTGTTTTACTGTTCTTCACCCACCCGCAAATATTCAGTTGCAGGCATATGTCTCTGACGTATTTGGTGAAGTATACGCCTAAAACATTGGCAAATTAAATCGAAAATTATTGTCTTCAGTCGGGAATAAAAACGCGTACGATATATTGTTTTTTTTTTTTGACTAAAATTTCTCAAGAATGTCATGTGAATACAGGCACCGGTTAATCGCAATCGTACTTTACGCGTACAGAGAAATATCTGGCACTGAACGCCGTTATTACGTAAGGCCTCGGCGTTTTCCCTGATGATAAAATTTGTCCTTGCTTGGCATTAATCAACCGATCAACTCACCCTGAACTTTGCCAAAGACCTCGAAGTCTACGGATACGAGAGGCTCGGAGCAGAGTGGGTCATCCGCACCCATTTTACCCGTAACTTATCAATTCCTTTCCACCCTGTCTGTACGTCCCCGATTAATTTCTGTGCCTACTTCTCCTCCTCGGCAAAAGGACTCGCTCTTCTGTCAATCGGACGCCACGTACAGTCGGTGGCAAGGATCTGTTTTTGTTTTTGCACACTAAACAAATTTTCCGTTCGACCAACTCTCGATGACGAGATTTGCAAACTGACTCTTGGTACAACAAGGCGTCGCGACGCCTCAAATAGACGTCCATCCCCACTCTCCTGCGGTCAGGGGGCCAGCATGTCATTGGCGATTGATTGAAAACTAATTAAACTCAATTCTCTCGCCGAAAATCATGTCCTCGGATCTCGGTGGTTGCATAACTTTTCTCATCTTCAACGGCGGTATTAACTGCTTCAACATTTTCCAATTTTACGTTCATGCCGCACAAGGTCTACCCGTTTGCGATGCGTAATAGGATCGCCAAATCGTCAAATTTATTCAGTATTATTATCTCTGGTACGACGATGAGGCACATATCGACAAAGAATCGGTCCTGTTTTCACTGGGATCTTTTCCAACTTATGTATCCAGCGGAATGAATTCCGCTTCTCGCAAGCTAAGCAGATCGTTAAATTTTTTTAACGAGCATCGTCCGAGAATATTATACAGGATCTAGTGTCGCGGTAGGGATAGTTTACGTAACAAGCAAAGCTACTCATCACACGAGGGTAGGTAATATTTCTCACTTGACAAGAAATAATGGGATTTGTTGCGAGTCGCGTTAATTTTACCAGCTCGTTAAAAGGAAATATGGCTATGCAAAACGGAGGGTAAAGTAAAGCAGCACATGTGAGTGGACACTTGTTTCGTTTTACCGTAACGTTTCACCACGTGCAAAACAAATAAAAAATCGATTACTCATAGGAATTAAATGGTGAACCAAACTGCAAGTGTTCGATCCTTAGTCCTAATGCGAAGATTGAAAGAAAAGCCAAATCAAGGTCCGACCACAGGTATTAAAATAAGGTTCATTGATTGACTTGAACGTCGCATGTCGCAACGAGTTCACGAATCAAGCAATTCAATAATAATTATCCACTGGATCACTGGATTAGCATTGGCCATTGAATATGGGCCAGGAGGACAGGAGCGCCCATCAGTGAACTAGGTACTTCCGACGATGGCATTGTCCCGTCATTATCATAGTTAATTAATAATTATCATGATGACATCACATAATTGGGGTATGTACAAGAGGAAAAGCGGGATTTACAGGATGCGAGGGAGAAGGTTAAACCGACTTATAATAGTCGTTTATTATAATCTCCCACCATTGTTATTCAAGGTCCTTTGTCAACCGTAAAGTGCATACCTATATCTTGGATAGCCTAAAATACAACGCCCGTTTAGCCCCGCTGTGATCCAGTCTGCAATTTCGGATGTAAAATATACTCTTCGCATCCTCAGCGTTCTCTGAAAAATTTAATAAGGATGCGAGCCTATTAGGGGGCGTAGTTAATTCTTATCGAGTTCAAGATCAACATTTTGCGAGCTTCCTTTTACCGCAAATTGCGACGAGACGATGCTCCTGGAATTTCTAAATTTTAATCGCCTTACGTACAGGAATGTTGGTGAAATATTAAACAGACTAAACCACACCTTTACAACGTTACAGTATAATTTATTTACATCGTATTAACATTTACTGGGAAACTATTTTTGATTCATACATTAAATTTTCTAATAAATATAAATAATCGTTATTCGATATTACGTGTAACAATTTCACAGTCATTCAAACGGTAATCTCGGCAAGAGTATTTTATATTTTATTGTTCTGAATTAAAGGGATACTCGGAATGATGTATAATATGTATTTTATGAGAAAATTCGCTCCTCTCATGTTTCTAATATCTCACCGAATTCTCAGTTATTTATAGTGTATAATGCTGTGATCCCAATAAAATTGAGAATTCAGAATATTTTATCATCAAATAATATCATAATAAATATACTTATACATTTCACCTGTCCGGTGTATTTACAATACTAATATGCCAACAAATTCATACGATTCGAGATGCACATCTTTGACAAAATCTTTTCCTGAATTTACACCACTTTCAAGCCTCACAGCCATTCTCGAATATACATGGAATTTTTTTTTAAATTATTCTTTTCTGTTCGTTTCGTTTTTTTTTTGTTTTGACTGCACGCGGCACAGCAAGCGACGAAATTTGCAACTAAATTTTTTGGCTGTTATTATTAGGAATCAGCGATGAGAATACTGCCATTCATAGTACTAATTTAACGTATTATACATACATATGGTATGTATATTAATTACCGCTACACGTTGCAATTTCACGTAAATTCAATTTTACGATTATCTAGATCGGGATTTACAGCCTCTTATAAATCCGTCTAAATGATAAGATAAACATCCAATTTATAAATTGTGTTAAATATCTTATACATAAAGTTTGAACGTAGCACTGTCACTCAAGCACACTTATATTTAGCTTTGGTACTTTTTAACCGTTATTTAACAGAATTTTTTTACCATTTTCTTCAACTTGAGACAAAAATATTACTTCTGTTAGCCATTATCTGTTAAAGCAATTTTTAATCTTACTTTCATCCATCGACCGTTTAAGCGTTTGAATAATAACAAGCCGGAAGTCGTTGTACTTTGGATTTTCAAGTTTTTGTTATACTCTATATTCTTAACCGTATGTATACCAAGTATGTATACTCTGGTCATACCCGCTTCCAATACCTGATTGGAGCTTCTTATAAATTGTTTCGGCGATGCCGCGTAATTCGTGATTTCCGAATAAAACTTGCGAAACCTCAAGTTTGCATTAACAAAGAAAATAACGACATAAAAAAAAGAAAATCCCCTGACTCGGGCAAGCTTCGTAATACTATACATCTCATTGACTGACGGCCGTCCCGACATTTTGGCGTTTCTCGGCCAACATTTGTCACGCAAATGTACCGCCGCGCTGTTACGTTTGGAAGAAGCGCTGCTTCGACACTTTCATGCTCATAATGCTTTGGCCGGAAGTTCGGGGGCTGATAAACTGGTAGAAAAGTTGGGGGCACAGATCCTTAGCTGATCGATATAACTCTAGACGAGAGACTCGGGATTCTCTGCAGCGATTCCCGAATTAGGGGTGTTTATGAGGATCCCATTCTCCTCCTTCCCAGTGCGTTCTCTAATAGTTGCCAAGTCCCTCGAGGCCACAACGATATTTTGTCTCCTAGCTGCTTTTTTCTCCCTTTCAATCTGAAACGAGACATGCGTCATAACTAACCAACGACTGAACGCCCCTTGAAATTCGCGATAGTCGACTCGATGTATCATCCGGTATTTCGACGTATTGTAATATCGTACGTGAGCTGACCTTAAAGAAGAGCCTGAGGTAGTGGCAAGGAAATACGACGCACTGTCCACCGTCTTCGTAACCGTCTATGTAAACACCCCGTACGAGGATGGAGTTGCTGCAGTTAAGGAGAACCAGGAATATAAAGCAGCCGAGGTGCGTTATCCAGCAGGACAGTTCGGGATCCTCGGGAAGGAACCAGAGGTCCAAAACATTCCATACTCCACGCCATACGTTCACCGTCGCTACGAAACTGAGCAGCATGAATAGGTCGGCGACTATAAGTCGAGAAAGTCCTTTTAGCCGGTCGCAGATGCAACACATTATCGGCTGCAGGGAAAATGTAATCACTACAAAAGTGTAGCCAATCACCTGAAACACACGTTCCACATGTTACAATTAACGCGTGTATTAATCGGTGTGGACATGCGATTTTGACTTTTTTTTTTTAAACAGACCAAGAGAACTTGTATCTCCTGAAAAATCATGCGATTCCGGAAGTAAAGCAAGCCTGGAGGAAGCTGACGAATCTTTATCACGAGCCAAAACCGTGGTCAAGTACAGTGGAGCAAGATCAATCTAGCCATCCACAGGATTAATGTCATTAAATGGTGGAGTGCTGGAAGCACTATGTCGGTTGGTTAATCTGTTTGAACGTCAACCTCGATTATTTAATCGCTTCTTGCTAAACGCTGCTTAGTATGAACTCTACTGCACAGAAGTCTTTCGTCGCCTCGTGTTACAACGTGGCAAGTATATTCACATCGAATCATAAAATTTTACGTCATCATCTCTTATTACATCAGGATCACGCGAATTGATACGTCACGTTCTCATGTCCCTGTAAAATCAAAAGATTCGACTGTTTCTGATAATGCGAATCTTTTCACTCTTGTCTCATCGCTTTGCTTAATCGTATAACCACGTCGACGAAACTTAAAAATCGTCAAGAGTCATACGACTCCAATTGCTGGGTTTCTAGTTCGTGGCGTGGGTGGGCCTCGTTAGCCTGACATCAAAAGTTGGGATTTCCTTTTGGTGTCGCTTTCGCTAATTGACAAGTTAACGGGAAGTACCAGATTTTCTCGAGATATAAGGTCCGGTAACAACGACAGGACGGTGAGCTTGCGAGACAGGCTCGTTAGGCGAAGTTGCTCTAATTTTAGACCTGAGGAACTGCTTATTGCACTCTGATAATTTTTGGAAAGTATAGATAGATCAATAGTTCAATCGGTTGCACTCTGACTGCGAACGAACGTTGACTTCTTTGAAGCTACGCTAATACTCTCTTCAAGAAATTGAACGAATCATTTGATATACATTCCATCGTTTGTGGTGTGATAAACAAGCGCTATTAAAGTGATATACATAAGTACGATACGTAGTTTAGTCAGACATGTGCCTGACGGCAATCATGCAATTGGCGAACATTGAATTATATAATCGAAACATTTGTGCCGTGGCCTAGTCGTAGAGTGCATTTATCACCTTACGAACGTCTTAAACTTTCAAAACTCTACGAAACATGCATATGTTTTCGTTATAGCTTTCTATGTGGCTTTCCGATTAATTCGCTGAACATAAATGACACCGTAATTTCAGACAAATTTAATGGAACTCTAATTGTCGCATTCACTACTCTGCTCAATCTTCTAAAAAAAATGTCAAGCAATAAAATTTAAAGCTCAATTTGACCGATCAAAGTTCTAGTAGCACAAAACTGAAAAATTCTGGATTCAATTTTTACGTGAAAATGATCTTCAGAGTCCTTTTAATATTTTCCAGTAAGTCGACTCATGGATTTTTATACTTTCAATTTAACACCTTTGATCAAACAAATTTCGCAATTGTTCAAATGATCTAAAAGCATTTATTAATCGCTTACGACGGATTGGCACTTTTGTTTCTAGAAAATAATTTTAAAAAATTGCTAATCGTTTAACCAGATGCAAGTGCGACTTGAGCTTTTGAACTCATGACAAATTCGTAAATCCAGATACCTACTTGGGAATAAATAATTTATAAACTCACAAGAACTACGGCGTGAACGATATGGTCAGCCGTAAGTGGTAACGGTTTGGGCCACGTCAGCCAACAGTGGAAATAAGTTATGCATTAGAAGACAGACGATTGTGAATAATCGCATATAAAATAATTGCTTGATGCTATATGCTGTGAATTTTTGTCTTGGGTTACATATTTCATCGAAATGCTCATCGCGCAATGGCGACATCACTTTAACACAAGGGGTTATATTAGTTTTTATACTACATTAAACCGGAGGGTACTTATAGACTCAAGAGGTTGCGTGGCCCATACTTATCCAGCTCATTAGCGCGGTTGAACTGATATTGTGGGTCAAGACATGTACGTTGTGTGAATTTATCTATGCGTGCCGAAATGCGTTGTACTCGGGAGTTAAAACCCTTTCGGCATAATTCGTTAAGTCGGGACTGACTAACATGTGCAATGAAATTTATGAGTTTGAGATTAATTGGTTTGAGAATCGTTTAGTGAAACAGTACAAGTTGCAGATAAGACACCTACGATTAATCAGACTGAAATCAATACAGGATTGTGCAATCCCGTAAGATAAAGCGTTCATTTTTTTACAGACTGCACGGCGAGCATTAGAGGCCACTGATTAACAGCTTCGTGATAACGCAAGCGGTAGTCCAATGTTTAGCATTGCTTAATTATCACGGTAAGATTGTTGACTCAAATTTGGCAGTTGAGGGTGAATCAACGATCTGAATCTAAAGTTGGGAAGAGCAAAAAATACGTTAAAAAACTTCTAACGATGTTATTTTCGCCAATAGTGAACATGAATGACAAAACATCCCTTACTGCGTAGTGAAAATCTGTTTGACCGAACAACATAAGTCAAGATGTTTACAATTTTTGAAAAAGTTATGCTATTAAAACATTCAAAACAATTAAAATCTGGTGATTTTCAGTCGTTTATAATGTTTAGGGCTTATTTTGTAGACTAAAGAGATCTTCACAGACCACCCGAAGGGAAATTTCACAAGGAGTTATCTCCAGAGTGGATAAAAATAAGTTTGCACAAGTGACGATGCGACAGATGTTCGCCAACAATAACATTTAAATCGTTGATATCCTAGTTTGTGTTATTCGAAAATTTTCCCAGATTCATATCGATCGCACAGTTGGGATATTGTTTAATTTATGCTCACTGTCATTGGCGCAGATAGCATTATCATAGATTTCTTACTTTTCCTAACTTGCGATTCAGACAATGCCTTTGGCTGATTCGTGGATAAATTATCTTCGAGAAACGAAGAAATTTGCAGGTCTTTTAACCGTTTCTAATGCTCAATAGCAAGATTACTCTCAGATTGCAGTTAAACCAAATGAAAGGTTAGCCGGTGATTAGAGTATACTTACTACAGAGCCAACAGCTGAGTATTCAGCGTTGTCCGGAAACAGGTACAAGTCCAAACTGGCCCAAACACCTCGCCAGACAAATACAACCAACGTCCCTACAACTCCGACGCTGAAAGCGCAGTCCAAGATGTAGAGGGACCAATCTCTTGTGTTCTGCAACATCCAAAATTCATCTCTTACATTGGTTACCTTGCATATTTTACAATCATTCGGAAACCGTAAAATTTTTAATAAATGTTAAGAGGTTCCAGGTACAAATGAATCATGATGGTTTTTTACCCGTGTCGCATGTAAGTAACATTATCAGGTACATAAACTTACAAGAGAACGTTTTGTGAATCAATGCTTATTACGAGTTCAACTATAACGACCACAATTTGAAAGTTTTTTTCCTAATTGATACAGCTTATTATACCCTTAAAAGTCCGATTCAAGTTCCTTGTTAAAACTGTTGTAGGAATGAAGGTCGCAGGGATTATAAGTAAAGAACCCAGTAAAAATAAGTAAACAAAATTTGAGCCCAAAATATTGATCACGAATCACTATCGACAACGTAAACTGCGCTCTAAAAACCTAACTAGATTCTAAAAATGGCAGACAATTAAAATCAAATCCGGTTTTCAGAGAAGATCGCACGGATCATAAACTGCGGTATAAAGAAATTAAGAAGCACACTGATATTTGTCTTGCCAGATCACCGTCCCCGCTGCAAATACCGTAATCTATCCGACGAACACGAAGATGTAGCGTAACACAAAAGAAGCACATGGCGCAGACCAATTATCTCCATTCGTTATCGGTCACGGAGGCGAAAAATCGCGACGACCTCGCGTCAGTGGAAAACGGCGGTACCTGATCCGACTTCGCGGACACGTAAATACGTAGAATTACTTATTGTTAGAGCTGGTCAGACGGAGTTGCGATGCAACACGTGGCTGCGACGTCACCTCGATCGGCTTGCCGCGGCGCAAGTGATTAGCCCCAGTTAAGAATCAGGCCGCATTCTGCCCACTGGCCAAGCTTTTTCGCATTTCCAAGTTGACTGGGTCACTTTCCGATTTTCTAATAATTATCGATAAGGCATCTTTAATCTTTAGACTTATTCGAACAGGTCTTATTAAAAGCTGCGGATATGTTTATAGAAATTTGCAATAATTTCCGTGTGAGACTGTGAACTGTAAACAGATCTGTAATTGTGTATGAATATGGATAGATCTGATTCGAGTTGATTATACGATGAAACTGGAGCGATTATTTCGGACAAGTTCAAGCCAATCCTAAGCAGTCAATGAACGCATGGTGTGTAATAACGAGCTGCACACGAGCTTTTACGCAGGGAAAAACAAACGCATTCAGCTCGTGTCGGCTCCGATCGAACGTTGGCTATCGAGTTCGCAGATATGTATATAGAAAAGGGCGTACAAGAGTGTGACAGACAACCGGGGGACATAGCCGGAAACTGTGTATGTATAATATTATGTGCAGCATCGCGCGCTTTGACATGTGCGAAAGCAGAGACGTCGATATCTGCGTCAGCTTCGCTGGTAATCTTACCGTTTTAAATCGTTCGGATTAAATACCGTTCGAACAGCATGAGCAAAGTTGGAAAGTTTCGCGCCGATTTTATGGATTGCAATCCAGTGCGCACGATACGCGAATCCTCGTTTTAGTTTGGAATAATAAACAAGAAAATTTGCCGCCGACTTCAACGTGTTTAAGTATAATGTTTACTTTACTTCTTTGGGAATTTCCATCGCACTTGCAGCAAAGTTTCAACGCGTATTGTATACCGGACGAGATTTAAGTTAGCCGCAAGTTATTATAGAATAATAGCTTTTTATGATCCAAAAATGGTATAAAAAGCTTCTTACCTTGAATCCGAAAGGGTCAGGTATGGGAAATTCGTTTGATTTGACGTGAAGTTACCATTGAATGAACTTTAGTCGAGAAGAATAGTGTACTATGTGTAAATTCTGAAGAATGCAAAAAAGACAGATTCCATGACATTACAATTATTCGGTAGTGATGAGAAGTTATCCGAACACACAAATGAGGTTTCAGGATTTCTGCAAAATTCATTTAACTATACGATTCATCAATGATACTGTCTTATACGTTATAAAAATGACCAAATTACCATTCTCCGCTAAAATTTCTTGCCCGTCACAGAGTCATTTCAAGTTCGGCGCGTTGATCTTACTTCAATCGTTAGGGTCCGCGGCAAATAAGAAGAAAAGTTCCTGTCGCATAATTACTCTGAGGAAAAGTTGATAAAAAATGTTTGGCAAAAGTTCTTTCAGCCTATCTGAAGTAATTGTGAAACGCTTCCAATTGAACAACACTGTCAAGAATATAGATTTATCGAAACTATCTGTATTCGCGCAATAGAGACTTCTTCTCTGAGGTCTTAGGGACCCCCTAATGACCAAGATATGGAATCTTCCAACAAGCATACAATCTTGCTGAAAAATGGTGATTTGAACTGCCACGAATATTTAACGATCACTGAAATGAGCTCCGGCAAGTCTGAACCTTCTTGATTTAGATTTGCTTCCGTTGGTCCAAAAACCGTAAGCCTCAGTACTGCGGAGAACAATAAAAACGTGACCTGCGACATTGACGCATGCGCACAGCTGAAATTCTCAATTTTACACACTGGATCTTTTTCGTGCATGCGCACTTTCCGACAACTTAGTTTTACGTACGGACTTAACGAACCTCCAGTGACATCATAAGATTGAATTCAACCTGAAGTTTGCGCGAATAGGTTGAGTTTCATGAAACCGGGCCTACACCTTGATCTACTTCTTCAAAATTATTATATTACATTTATTTGCTTCTCAAAGGAAACTTCTCTTCACAGGTATTTGAAAAAATAACTTGTGTCACACGTGCGAATGGGCGATATCCGACTCGTGTATAATTTCAAACTTCACACTCGTCTAAAATCGCCCACTTTCCGCACTTGCAACACAATATACTATTTCCTAATTCTTCAAAGTTCACATGTAACACTGGTCGATTTAATTATTTAAGAGACAACTGTCACGATTGACATCTGCAATTTCGATACGGATATCGCTCCGCGTAAATTATCTTCGACGTTCCGTTCAGGATGATCTCGAAACGCTTTCTCGTACTTTCGTTTAACTCTGGCATGCTTACTCCGATACGTGTAATATCAGAGGTGGTGGAAGCGAGCGACTTACTTCGACGCGAAACATGGTGGGTACGTCAAAGTACCCGGGGCAAGAATCAACGGAGATGGTGAAGGGCGGTGCAGCGATGTTCCTGATGACGCGCAAGAGGGCAAGAGCGATCAGGGCTATCCCGGTGGTGGCGAGGACGGTGCTCGGCATGAGGCCGGTCGTTGCATCGAGGGCCTGCCACGCACCTCGCCACACGTTTACGCAGCAGAAGCCGAACACAGCGGTGTAAAGCCGGGAGCCGATGTAGTAGGAGAGGCGATGTTTATCCGGGTGAAAAAGCTCGTCGAGGAAATTCTGCGACACGCTGAATATAAAGAGGCCGGAAAACCCGATGACGATCGAGGCTATGCAGCTGAGGATCTCGTCCTCCGGGTATATGTAAAAGTCGCTCAGGCCCCAGGTTCCTCGCCAGTAACCGACGACCATCGGCGCCGCGACGCATCCCGAAAATACAGTGTCCAACACCGCCAAAATCGTGTAGTGGACGCTTCTAGACGAAGGGTTGTCCAACGCTCCTGTCACGCTGGCACCCCGAAGTTCGACCATTGTCCAATCTTGTCTCACACCGGACCTACTATCACTGGACATCATGCATTGTTCCCAGGATTTCGGATTTCACTTGTGATCGAACCAGTGAGGCCTTCTTATTTTTCCCTGGGTTTCCTTGATCGCTTTAACGGATGTAAATCTTTTTTTTTTCTCACAGACCGTAGAAGAACTCCTCTGCCGAGGCTGGTTTACTCGAATTTGCAAAGAAGACTTTTACGCAGCTATCCTCTGGGGAGGGGGTAGGAGAATTTGCTCTTTGTCCGCGGATGCACTTGGAGAGACATTTGCAGTCTTGATGTTAATTATTAGTCTTATATCCCTGACGCTTTTCTCCGATGCATCCCGCTCCTTCAACTTCAATGCAATCAATCCTCTCGAGCGATTTCAAACCAAACCTGCTTCAGCGGTTCAACTATGACGCACAGATGCAGTTCCGATTTTATGCACGTACGAAAAATGTTCCGTACCTACAATAGACTCGTTCTCTGTTTGTCGGCTGCAATCTTATCCCTAATAATTTATAACCATCGCACGTCTTTCCCTGTCTCACCGTTTGGTGAAATTTCTACGATCCAATCCGTCGTTAACCATGTTGGAATGTCGTTTTATTTTTCTCTTCAAGGACTCTAAGGACTGGAATATCTCACAGGTCTGCGTTTCGGAACCCGATCAAGTCCTACTCGAATGTATATAATTCACAAAGCTGGGCTTCTTTGCTGCAGCGGGAATAATTCTAAGACTTTTACTCTGTCATGTCTCTGTAAGGAATCGGTTTGCCTCCCGACTCCGAATCGTTGGAACGGGGACTCTCTCGTTCAAAGAAATCTAACAACTCTAAGCGAGTGCAACGGTTTCGCGAATTTGAAGCGGCTCTGAGTTTGCTCCGACTGACAGGTCAGAGCCGGATACCGGGTGGGTACTGGCCAGCTCTAGCCACCGCTATCTTTTATCAACCGTTGGGCACAAACTAACACCACCGCATTATCACATCGTACATAAAGTACTCTGGACCCCTCCTTCTCCCCAGCCTCTCACGTGTAATGATCATCCCAGCTCTACGGTGTGTCTCCATTGTGGCACACATCGACAACATCTCCTGCACACGTTTAATCTGCACGTACTGTAAACGTACGGTCTGCCTACGAACGTGCGGACGATGATGGTGCATGTGTGCATTATATCCACGAACACGGGGCCTCCTACGCTCGCCTAGCATCGCGGATGCGATTTTATCCGTTTTGTCAAGCCGAAGAAGTGCGCAGCCGGATCGTCGCGCGAATCCGGAAATTTTAAACCCGTTGAAATACGTCTGTAAATTATTCTTCTTCGCTTTCTCAAAGTTGACGTTGTCGCTGTGTACCGAGGAGAAACGAGGTCCGAGGTAAGTAGAAAGAGGGAAATTTTGCCTCGTTATAACAGTTGTCAGTGTAAGCTGTCGAGTAAATTTCCCAATAGTTCGTGTAAAACGGCGATGTAATATTATATTATTTGTTTACGAGGCGTTCCACGCCCAACTGACCTACGTCTCACCCTCATAAATGGCGATTGTTTCATTATTTTTAAGTATGGTGTGGATTGAGTAATAGAGTGAATAAAACATATCTTTCATCGAGTTGTAGATTTTTTCGATCCCGGCTCTGATTTTAACGACCCTTAAAAAACCCACTTTCTAATGAATAATCCCGATCTATTGGCTCAAGATTTTTCCCATGAATTTTTTGTTAGCAAATAAAAATTTCCAGACCAGAATGGATGTGGGCAAGCTTTTGGTTTAGACGCTACAGACGGTACAAGTAAATAAAAAGTAAGAAAAATCGAATTGAATATAAATTGATATTTTATTGCTGGAAAGGGCTAAAGTGAGCAAATTGGAATTAAATATGAATTTGTATTTTGTAAATTTACATTCAATTCGATTTTTCTCACTGTTCGATTACTTGCTTTGCCTGTGGCTTTTAAACGAAAAGCTTGCCCACTTCCATCTTGGTCTCAAAATTTTCATTTTTCAACAAAGAAAGCATGATAAACATTAAAGCCAATCGGTTGGAGCTATTTATTCGAAAATTGGGTTCTTGTGTAATATTTTTAGGAGCAGTAAACTCATACCCGTGCGGCCGTCGTCTAAAGGATCTACAACTCGGTGAAAGATGGTTTCCTTGTACACTCTACATCGCACTTAAAAATAAGAAAAATCGCCGATGGTGAGGGTCAGACGTAAATCGGTTTGGATTGGAATGGCTCGTATGGATTTTTTATAAGCCCATCCATACAGTCACAAGAATCATTCGTCAAGCGATTCTACGCAAAGGAATATCGTTCGTTTGTTAATGACAATATTGAGATAATTAGCCGATGAGGAAGGAGGATATTTTCCCGTGCAGGCAACGTTACAGCGACGAACAAGGTATAAACAACCCCTCGAAGGATGAAATCGGCGTGTTGAAGTAGTCCGATTAGTTGCAGCTTGTGGGTGTTATAAAATTTGCGAAAAGCGTATGAAAAAAATTTTGTCACCGGGTGGCCTGCAATTGCCGATAGCTACCTTGAGCCATGATTTTTCTGAGTGACGTTTCCTGTCAGCAAATCCAGCGCTTTGTTGTGGAACCATCGACGCTAATAAACATCTTTTTGTGCCCCAATCAAGCTTCGGTTTCAATAATCTTCTCACCTTGGCTTGACACGTTTATCTCAGGCGCGCATTCATCAAGCTTAAAAAGCTCCGTCGATGAAACAATCAACTCTTATAGGGAGGCCAAAAAAAGTCGTGGAATTATTCAGGGTTAAAAGGACCCCCGTTTGGAGAAAAAAAATGTCTCGGGCTTTATTTCAGTCACCTGTCTAAATAACAAAAGGACCGATTACAACAACTGACTCCTGATTGCTTAAACGAGAATTAAAAAACAGCAATGAATTTGTTTTCTGGTGAACGGTAAAAAACACTTACCACGTTGAATCTCGTCGTGAACTTGAACGTGTATTCACGATTGTCGATTCCCACTGTGAAAGGTGAACTCAAGAGGCCTCGGATACAACGCAGCAGCATCAAGACAATCAAGCAGATGCCAGTGGCGAAATTCGTGATCCTGAATTAACATCAAAATACGATTTAAATAACTTGAGGAAGGAATATCATGCGTTTATATTTTATTTGGCAGTTTGCAACACGGTCTTAAGTAGAAATGCAATCCATCAATTCTAATTCCCGTCTCCTTTTCTCGTGTCATTTGCCTGTCAGGCTTAGTTTAACGCCACTTAATATAACGTGTCGCGTAACTTAATTGATTTCCTACGAGAAGTCCACACTATCCCACTTAGCGTACGTTCATAAGAGGACGAAAGAAGAAACTCGAATTTTTCGGAAAAAAGAGAGAATGAAACGATTTTTTTTCCTTTTTTTTTTTTTGAAAACTAGAGCACATCGTAGATCAAAATATCGCTAGGGATTAAATTCTCGAGCAGGTTGCAATCAAGTACTCGCGTTCATCGAGCAGGTGTTAAATTTAACGAATAAACCTACACTGAAAAAAATTTCATTTGTTATAGTAACTAGAAAAGTTCAGTAAAACAGGTATCGTTAAAAAACTGTTTGAATATTGTTGGAATTACGAAAAATGAGGTACGCGTTACCATTTTGCGCTATCGTCGATCCTTTTTTGGTAATTACAACGCAAAATCAGTTTGTTCGGTTTACTGTACTTGTTTAGTTAAATAAGGCTTTAACGTCAATTTGTCGTTGCACAAGCATTAAATTTTCTCAACAGTTGCAAGAAAATATAGTAACAGTGATGGTAATGAGAAAGAATAGTAACGGATACTAGACTTTCTGGTAACGGTTACAAAACTAATTTTCATTTTCTACTTAGAACTATATTTTTCGATTGTGGTAAAAAATGAAAATAGTTAAGCGGTAACCGGAACTAAAAATTTCTCTCAGTGTATAATTGAGTAATGAAAAATTCGACGAATGTAGCGGACACACCGTTCCAAGAAAAAGCTAAAAAGAGAAGTAATCGAACATAAAGCCGTTTGATCAAGGATAATTTGCACCAATAAATCATGATCGAAAAGCATTGAGGCCAGTACCGCGAAATTAGGCCTCGAGAGAATTGCGATTTTATAAATCATTGGCTGTGAAAGGTTTCACCCAGAGGATCGAGTGGGTGAAATCTTTCGCTAGATCATCAACGAAACCAATTACGATGCGATAAAGATAAAATTTATCAATGTAAAAGTAACTTACCACTCGTAGGCTGTAAAGTCAATGAAAATAGTCCACCCCCCTCGCCAATGCATGATGCACCCTGTGGTGAAAATGCACGTATACACCGTTCGCAGCATGCGATATCCCAATCGAGTGCAAACACTTTTGGCAGGTATTTCCTTCGCGAAGGAATCGTCTAGGTAATACTTCAGAACGGAGAGAATCGTCTGAATTATCGAACCCACCAAAATACTGCCCCACGCTGGAAACCTGTAAGAGGAACGTACCTCTTTCATCCTAACACATCCTATTCCTGTCGAATTTTGGCAAACAAGTTATAGCATTGATCGGTAGCTGATAAAAAAAACATTTCGAATCATTTTGAGGGTAAAAAAAAAAACTCGAGCGATACTTTCAATCTCAATTACTGAAGCAAAGTTTAAATGTGAGGGGGGGGGGGGGGGGCGTACAGCTTGCATGGTCTAAAATCGTACCTATTTTTAGGAGTTTTTTTTTTTTGAAATAACATGAAAACACTTGGAGCAATTTGAGTTTGAGGGCTTTGTTACTTATAGTTTGCAGAACATTTTACAATTTTTTCATTTAAATTAATAACAAAATGGCAGAATGTTGCATATGAGTAGCAAACGACCAAGTTTTCAATCCGTTCGCGCAGATTCCACGGTTAATTTTTATCCGATAGACTTGAAATTTTGACACAATCGTTAAAACTTGTTTATCGATTCGAGCTCGTGGCTAGATTTTTGAATTTCGGTCCGATAATTTTTGTAATAAAAATTTATTAGTCGCAAAATGACATTTTTTGTTCATCGTCGTATATATTAGAAGAAAAATAATTTTTTTGTGAAAATTTGGGCTGTGAACTCGAACGCGAAAGGGTGTTTTTAAATCTGAAATTTTTTTCTGTCTGTTACAAACTGGCCAGTGATATCAGGAGATGTGCCACGGCAAAAGCCTTCGAGTTCCGAGTAGTTGGCTACTTATTATATGCGCCATGCCACCGTTTTGATAATAATTTCAATGAAGAAATTCTGCAATGTTCTTGAAACTATAAATAATGAAGCCCTTAAACTCGAATTGCTCAAAGTGTTTTTATTTTCTTTCAAAAAAAAACTCCTACCCCCCCCCTCCCCCCCCCCCCCCCCCCCCCCCCCCGCCTTAATGCGATTGTTAATTACTCAAAAGTTATAAGCACATGTCATAAATACATCGAGAATTCTTTGCAGTTCACCTATATACCGAGTGGCACTCACTTTAACGAGCTTTCGCTGCTCGTTTTCCCGCAATTAGCAAACGTATCACAAATCAACCCACCCGTCTGTACGCGATTGAATAATAGTCGCTATTATCAACATTCGATTGCAAGTGGTATTGGCCTTGAATAAATCCCAGTTATAAGTAATTCATTCTCTCCATTTCATAGTCGAGATATTTCTTTTATATCGACTGCTGCATATTCTTGATCTTCAAATGTTTCAAATGCACTCAAAACATTTCATGTTATAATTGGAATCTCTTCAATTATTCGAACTTGGCAAACTCTTATATTGACACGATGAAGTGTGAAATGTTCACAGATAACTGAGAAAACTCGGTAACGTCTATGTTGTAAGACTATCTATGTCTGATTAATCGTAAGTATAAAAAACGAAATTTACTAAAATTCCGCTCTAGTTTTTTTTCACACCTATAGCTTCCCCTGTCTGTGTTAATTACTATTCTTCAGCTCATTGTCCAGCTGTATAAAAATGCAGCAATCACGAACCCATTAAAACATTAATACTCGATCAGAAATCACTCAAATATGAAAATTTCGTATACTGTAAAAGTATGACTCACCTTTCGAAATACATGTCCATCAAGGTCCAGTAACCCCTCCAGTGACCAATTACCATCGGAGCAATGATAACAGTGGAGAAGAAATAGTCAGCGAATGACAAAACGCAATCATCGTCAAAATCTGCCTCTGTAGGCTTCACCTCGTTTTTATTATTGATGCTTGTTTCCGTGCTCGATACATCGTCACTTGGCGTTTTCGTTTTTTCATTCTGTAACTTAAAAACATCATCGAAGATTTCCGATGACCAGTTTATGGTTGTACTGAATTTATTGCACAAAAGCTTCAACATTATTCTACGCGTATCATCAAGTAAATTAAACTGCTTCGCTGCAGTGAACTTACCTGCGGATAACTAGTTTTGCGGGCTAAGATAATTCTCGAGATTCCGTTTGAAAATTTCACCGCTGAATCTTCGCCGTTTTTGTAAGTATTTTCATTTCCGCATTTTGATGGTTTCGCGCTGATTTTTTCATCGCTAACAAAAGCGGTGTTACAGCAGCACAACTTCGTATTCAACTTATCCGGTCCCAAGTTGTCGTCGGGAGATGAACCATCGTTTGATCGAGGCAGCTTGCAGCTTTCGACAAGAATTGAAGTTCGATACTTTTGGACATGATTCCGACGCTCCTCGTGATGGGAATTCGAGAGGTGCGCTACGACAAACTTTTTTACATCAGAATTATTCTTCTTGTCGCTATGAGAATGGTGTGTGTCATTAGAGATAACGTCTTTATCCTCGTCGATCGCATTTATAATTCTCGAAGCCCCGTTCGACGCTTTCACTTCACCACCCTCGATGTTAGTCCGCGTATCTTTATTTCCGCGATAATCTTTGTTGGCGGCTTCATCTGCTCCGGGTGTTGAAATTGGGCTTTTTTTGCTGTCAAAAGCACCCGCGACATTATTTTTGAATGAAATGGGTGCTGGACCATCGGGGAACGGATGATCAAAGCCCTTCACGAATATTAGAACTCGATGTTTGTGGTCAGCATTCGGACGTTCGAGACGTTCGGCAGTCAATCGGTGAATTACAACGTTTCTACTTAGGTTTAAACCGTTTTTTTCGTCATCAAGAGGACCGCCGTTTTCTACTTCGTTAGTTCCGCGCTCTTCAACAATTTCGCAACTACGATGCATATTGAAACGAATCCACTGGGCCAACAAAAAGCTGTCAAACAGTCCGACAACGGATCTGCAGGTTTTCACGTTAACTTCACTCCGATCAGAGACGAAGTACACATTTTCCGGAATCGTATTAAGTTCCTTTATTTGTTCACGAATTGTTACCACAGAATTTATGACGAATAAAAACCGGTAATTGGTTCACGCTCCAGAGATGGTAAAAAAAAACCTGTCCGATTTACAATCCTACTGTTTCGTCGCCTTACCGTAAACACTTAATACCGCCACTGTGATTGAGCTGTTCATGATTTATCGAGGAACGTGAAGGAATGTGAAATAACTTGTACAACGATAATTTTAAACCACTCCATAAACATTTCGAAATTACAGACGTATATACCACCGTTGATTCTTCTTAATCTTCGATAGAGTTCCTACTTGTTCCACGCGATTGTCATGATCGACTTATACGTTCTACCCGCGTGAAACCGCGTATCGCACAGGTGGGAAAAAGCTATAGAATGTACTTCTGCGCAAGTATCAACACGCATCCTCAAAAGTATTACATGATTGAATATGAAAACTTTTATTTATTTAAATGATATTATTCTTGTAATCCTAAACTCATAAAATGTGCGATTGATGGCGATACCGCCTATTTTCCTAATTCACTACTAGATATCAAGATTAACAAGAATGTCGATCAATTAAATTTTTTCTGTGTCAGTACTTGTACCCACGCAATATGAATACGTATTACAATGATAAGCTAACTATTATATACCGAATATATACGTGAAATATAGGTATGTGGATTTCAAGGAGGTATTATATATAATACGTCGTATGTTGTCTGGGTATCTATTCAAGTGCAATATAAAAAAAAAGAGGATGAACAATGTTAAGCTGAAGAACTGATTTCAAGGAGATTATACCACCGCTGAAGTAAAGGATTTGACACTATATTATAAAAATAGATGTTTGCCTTCACAGACATTCCACACATTTCGAATTGGTAGTAGGATTGGATGTATAGACACTGATCTAATTTCACGGTAAATCTACTCTATCGTACCTCATTAGCAATTGTTTACTATTTTTGATATGATAATTAACGTATTGTCAGTCGAAGAGCCTGATGTATAAGATTTTAGATAGTCTATTAGATAGTTAAAATTGATGACAATGTGAGTTTGAAAAAAATTCGCATTCTTTGTTAACTGTGTGTCTATACGTGTAAATTGTAAAAATTACGCAACGTAGGGGTAATAAAGTGCAAATTACACTGTGTTAAGTGCTCTAAAACGGTCCGCCGCGGTTATCGCAAGTAGTAATGACTTTATTCGCGCCTTATCGAGTGATGTAATCTTGTCAGGATTTGAGAAATATAATGACAGCATGGTGAGGAAATAGGTGACAGAACTCGAGATCGGTACGTAAGATTAATCAGATTTTTTGGCTCACGAGAGAGTGAGTGAGATGGAAAGTGGCAATCGGGGATTTTGTCAATTATTCCCTCGCTTTAGGATTTTGAGATACATTTCGATTCCTACGTACAATAAACTAGAAATAACTCAAGATACGCATCTGTCCTACAATTATAGGTGTTTGGTTTAAGAAATTTCGTCATGTTTTTTTTTCTTTTTTTTTTTTTTTTTTTTTTGACAATGTAACACACGCAATTATATTTTGCACGTAAAGAAAAAAAAAAATACCACCTAATCATTCTGTGTTCCTTTTCCTTAGATACATATAAAAAAAATCTTTTCAAACGCGAAGACTAAATTATAGCGTCGTTTCGTATTCTCCTGGTAAAGAAAATACCACCTAATCATTTAGTGTTCCTTCTACTCAGGTACTTATAACAAAAAAATGCAGAAACTTAATTATAGTGTCGTTTCGTTTTCGGCTGGTAATGAAAAAAATAACGACTAATCGTTTTGTATTTCATCTCCTCAGGAAAGTGTAAAAAAAAATCTCTTCAAAAACAAAGACTCAATTATAATGTCGTTCCGTTTTCCCGTGTTATATAGATATTTTATACATTCCTATGCTTATAAATTATAAAAAATCGGCTATCGATGACACGTTTGTAACACGAGTACACATTTTTTGTACAACTTCATTCAATAACTTCGGATTCGTGCTACGTACCTAATTATTCCGTCTCCTCGTTTTGCATTGTGTGCTTTAGGAATTCAGTCGCCGCTAACGCGAATAACCGTGCTGCACAATCAGGCCAAGGTACTGGATTTCCAAAAGTTTCCAACTCGTCACTTAGCCGTCACATTTTTCCCCACCTCCATTTCAATGGTTGACAATTTGAGGAATGCAATAGTTGAAGTGAATAATACTGCATTATAGATTTAATATACAGGCAATGTACTTGATATTACCAGTTTCTTCACTGGGCCATGAAAGGTAACATTAAATTTCTTTAAACGTAACAATTCGCTATATGACGTAACGTTGTGAAACAAAAACATGAAAAAATTACGTGGCTCTTTGAAGCAAGGTAATCAGTTTCAACGACTATGAAAATTGGAAGATCAGACTATGCAGTAACGATGGCTTTGTCATTATATAACACGATACCTCACGCACACCTCAATTACTAATGAAGTGATGTGTTTCTTTTTTTTTTCAAAATTACATCAATTTACAACGAATGAATATTCTTTCACGAGGTATTTTATATAACAGATGACATTCGGCGACTCACAATTCTATTGATGGTTAATTTTCGAAGGTCAGGAAATGCACCGCCTCTACCCTCTTCGAAATCGTTGCCTTTTTGGTATTGTTTGACAAGAAGTAATAATTAGACCGAATCGTTTAGTAGAAGCTGATTATCGTTTCATGAACAATGAAAATGATTGAAGAAATCTACTTCACGATAAGACTCTCGTTCAATTTTACAGACTCGAAGCGCGGAGATGATACTTGGAAAAACTAATGAACTCGAACTACGGAATGGGAAAATTTAGCAAACTTTAGAATCACGCGTAAACTTAGCCTCCGCGAATATGTCTAACCGTCACAGATTTTGCCGACAACATAATACGAGTACAATCGCAATCCCAGCTGGAACTAGAGGAATCGGAGACTATATGCAACCGGAACTTACGTTCTTACACGCGCATCAAAATCCACATTACGGTCGTTCTTAGCAGGTGACACGTTGGTAATGAAAAATGTGAATTGGACATTCACAGCGAAGTATTCGAGTTTAAGGTAAATAATATTCTAGTGGCATCGATGAGTATCTATCAACTATTTCTAATTCCTTTTCATTAAAAATAATTTTACCATTATCCATAAAGACATTGATCAGTTTACTTTTCATAGGTACTTGACTACCGTATCTTTTCATCATTTTACACATGTATAGGAATAGCTGTTTACTTTACTCGACAAGCTGCTTCACGGTTTCACAACGTAAGGTCTCATTATTCTTATCCTTCTTCATTCTTTTCAATTCTCGTCGCCCAGTGCATTCAAGCTAATTGACCAATTTGAGTTTTCAAACATTTCGCATTGAAACAAGATGCAACGAATTGTTAGTATGTGTTGAAGTTAATAGTTTTGAAACCGGAATCTTGAAGGCCTGGCTTAATCCATAATTCATTAGTTTTCGTTTATATATATTTTCGGGTGTATGCCTATTCTGTTTGCATACAACAATCTTATTTAAACTGCATTTTTATGTAACGCATGTATGGTTTACGCGACCGTTTTTACCTACGTTCCGTTCGTAAATTTAACGTTTTTGGGACAGTACAAAAAAGATTCCAAACAGTACAATAAAGAACTTGTGAACCACATTTTGTTACATAAAGTATCATATGCACCACAAGGGCAGTCTTTTTCGCCTCGCGTATTTGCAATATTCAGTCTTTAGAATTCAAAGATTTTTGAAAATTTTGTGACTAACATTGTACGTTTATTGAAAAATGTACGTCTAAAATAATTTGATTTTTATACAAAAACAAAAATTGTTGCACATCACTTCTAAACTTGTTGAAACCTCCGTGTATTTGTATTTGGTAAATTTTTTTTGAAAATTGGACAATACAACCATTGGGTACTGACCGTCCGATGTCCTTAAAAGTAATTAAAATTACATCACTGTATCTACAAATGTCGAATTTTTACAAACATCGAACCTTACAGGTATTTACTGAGAAAATTGCAGCATCGACAATTTTGATAATATTTAAAAACTGAGCGAGAAAAGTTACCACTATCTTACCGTCGATTCCTAGTACTTGTGGGGTAGATTCTTAATCAAATATATTAGTAATCGCATTTGATAAATGAAATCCACAAAGTCGCAGTTTTAACAACTTTATTCAATCAACGTCGAATAAATTAAACATAATGTTATGTATCATATATATATATATACAAAGTGCAGCAACAGAATATATTATACAACATACTTTTCTTTCGAACCAACGCACAATCACACGGTTAAATAACCGCTTCACAACTATATCTTTATAAATCTCCAGCACATGGCATTAAAAACGTCTTCAAAAATTGTAAAGTTCATTCAACTTACATCTATTAGCAAACTATCGTTCTCTTTGACCATTGCAGACTAGGATAAGTCGGAGAGTGCAACGCACATTACTATGGTTAGTATAGAATACTGCACCCGAAATCACATCTGCTGATATATGATTTCAAATGCCAAGAGACCAAAATGTGATTGAATTGATTAGTTTTGTCTTGACCACCGAGTACTTCGCATTAATTTAACTATAATCAATTAGCTAGCAATTAATTTGTGCTAAAAAGAACAGTGGATTTTTAATTAAATTTTTGGTACTCGCTAAAACTAAAGTAGTCAATTTGCGAAGAAAAATGCAACAATCTATTAGACTTTTAGGCATGTGAATGAAGTTTGATTTACAATTGATTCAATGACTACATCACTAATTACACCCACTATCAAATTTCTGGTAACATTTTATATACTGCTTGAGAAAAAGGAATTATTTGCAATTTGTAAGCTATTCTGAGATATTCACTCACTATTGATTTCCTTCTAAGCATGATTTAGTTTTCCGTATACGTCAGCTAAGTAATAATTACGACATAAAACGAACTGATAATTGGTAACATTTACAAATTTGTGCAATGAATAAGTTAAAGTTTTTGTATTCAAAATAGCTATGAGTGTTAGAAAATTTTTAGTCACTCATTAAATTTAAATAAAGCTAAATATTTAATCGTAAGAATAAAGTAGAGATATACGTATACTAGATCGGAAGAACAAGAAATTTTTAGCAATATTATTTAGAATGTAACATTGAGATGTGACATAGCAATAATGCACTTATTAATCTTTGGTTATATTTAAATGCAAACTGGTAATATATTTCACTGTTGGTATCGAATCAGTGTTACGAATTAACTTGTTCAAGCATTTGAGTTTGCCAAATACCTGGAGTCATGAATCACTATTTACAGATGGTAAATATTCGAATATACATAGGTGTGTGTAACGTAAGAAATAAAAAAACGATAATCTCAAACATTGATTACACTCTACTGTTTGAATTTACAGTAAAAATATTACATTGTTGAGTCATTATGTTCCTTTCCTCATGTATTCGGCACATTTTCAGTTCAATTTCAACACTTGTATATACATTTTTTTTTGTTTTATCACATAAGATGCTATACAGTATAATGACGATAGAGTTAAAATATAGTATTTCGAAACATTTCTTTTGTTTTCATTTTTTGATAAGTATACCTATGTACCTATAACATAGGAAACGGTATTTTTCACAGATCCCCAATATTTACTTCAGGAATAGTTAAAACTTAGGACAATGAGCAATATATTTCAAAGCATATTATAGAATATATATAATATATCATTGATATAATAGTATTCGTGCTGTACGAAAGAAAATACTTCAGTTCTGACTGCCATCATTTGCAATCACAGAGAATATTATTTGGAGGATGATTATTATGGAATACGGTTTTTGTTTCCGCTGTTGCTAATAGTGATTTATTGAATACAAGGCTGTAGTTAAATGATATGAATCTTTGTATTTTACGGACGTAGTAGCGGGTAAAATGATATTTTCATATGTGTATAATATTTAAATGTCCACATTGTGCCGAACATATTTAGCTCTACCTATTGAATTTAGAAGTAATTACAAAATTTAGGTTATTTACGTACGATTGAGAAAAAAACCGAGTTGTAAATGTATCAATTATAATACATACCTCACTAGTACTCTTTATCATATCGCGTAATACCAATATGCTTACAATCACATGTGACCAAATTAAATGGTATTTAATCATTTACTTGATTTCTGAGATTGCAGGTTTGACTGTCAAACAGCTTGTCATAAGCATTGATTAATCATTGAGTCACAGCAAGTCAACACAATTACACTCCGGTTTCAAAATATAAAATATGTGCACGACTGAATGATCATTACTACATTATCATTATCTTCCATATTTTAATTTTTTTTTTTTTGTAAACAGGGCTAAGATGTCTTAATGATCAAAACTTAAATAATCTTGAATACGGACTTAGAAGAGTTATTATCAACATTGATAACATTCTGTATGATTATATTTTTTAAGGCTTAAGAGATATTATTTCATTAAGAGCTAAATTAATTTTACGCACGATTTTCCCCAATCCATTACTCAACCTGATGATGTCCGGTTATGGACATGAATACTTCACTTATACAACTAGACTATACGACCCTAGCATTAATCACATGTAAAAATCCTACAACGAAAAGACAAGTCGTTAATCACTGTCCAAAGTTGTAGTTTCTTTACTGGGCGCTTCCTTTAATTCTGATTCATCAACAAAATTGTTTTTGGAATTTCTCTCTTCGATTGATTTTACACACTGCAAAGAAAATGAAAATTTTTAATTCATTGAAACACATCGATATTGATTATACAAATCATTTTTCAATGAAATTTAATCTTCAAATCACCATATCCAATACACCACTGAAGATAGTTGATAATTGTATATGGTGCATATGCTTCAAAACAAATCAACAAAGAATGTATTTTGAAAATTTATTATAATATACTAAGATCAGTATTTTCAGTATCGTTTCATTCAACATTTAGACAGACGGACTTTGAAACACAGGGATATAAGAAGCATATTACGTACGTCTTCAATTCGTATTCGAGGTGCACTGATTTGCTCTGGGAAATGCCAAGGCTTGTGATCAACCTTGTGGAGACTTTTCCAACTCGGATAACCGATGGCAGCTTTGTGTAATTTTTTCACCATCTATCGATTTTACCCAATTTGAGTAAAGCCACAAACTAATGTTGCTCAAATTTACGGAGAAAAATAATTACCTTTCGAAAATTAAGAAATATTTGAACAAGTTCTTACCTTTGGTGCAAATATTTGTGTCACTTTATTTACCAGCCATACTGGTAATTTTCCATGTGGATCTGTATGTGATACATATCCCAACTCACAACCATCTCCATTAAGAGATTGCCTCACTATGTATCCTGAGGAATTATTTACATCATCGCGTTAGATATTGTTGAAAATGTGTAAAGTGTGTATAAAACAAGGCATCCAATGGCTAAGTGATACAAAATTCACTGAGAATTTCAGGATGAACAAGAATTTTTTCAATCAAACACGCAGGATCCAATATTTTTTGACCATTGAAATTTAAAAATGAACGCGTGATATGAAAATGCTGATACTGAGATACAATAGATAAAGAAAGAGTCAAGCGTAATTAGAAGTATATCAGCCATGTACCTGTGAGATAAGACGTAGCTCTCACGTAATTTTTCCTTGGTGGATGGTCTTTGTGAAAGACAGAATGATTGATGATAAGCTGTTCGTGCCCAATATCCAACCATGAACGATGCAAAACAAAGTCTCTATTCTTCAAAGGGGACGGACATGCCACTGAAAAGTGAAGTATTTTTAGCAACGATAAATTATAAAACTATATTCTATTCTCGATGGATGACATTTGTTTTCTTCGGTAATACCTGAACATTGAATGTTATTACAAGTATTGTGTAGATAATAATAAACATAAGTTGCTGAATAACATTTCCAAACTCCACGAATATTCTCGAGGCTACTCACTTGAATAGTACCCGATGTCATTGTTGGGATTGAAAAAGCCAATGTCCTTGGACTCAATCATGTGTGTATCCCAAACTTTTCTATATTCAGGATCATGGAGGACGTCGTATAAAGTTTCTGGTAAAACATCAGGAAATCTTGTCTTAATCTATGAACGCACCAAAAAATACATTTCTCAAATGGCAATTTCCATACTCGAATTTGCAGTATATTTTTTTTAATTGTAACTACAAACATGTTCAGTCCGTGTTTTTTGAACCCCATAAACAACAACATGGATTAGGATGAATCAAGACTCACTTTAACCATCCTGAAGCTCGTCCCAGTCACAGTTTTAGTCCAGACCGAAAGATCAGGTTTGTTGTAATCCAGCCTCCACTCATTGTTATCATCGTACAGCTGCTTTAGCTTCTCAAAGTCTTTGTCCTCCGCTATCCTGACAACTCCCACGTCCATTATAATTGGTTTCTGGGCATAAACTAGAGAAAATCACGCCAAATTATTAACTAGTGAGATGCTATATATTTTTCTGAGTTATGCTTTTCAAAATTTTAATAACTCACTAGCTAGCTATCTAGGCTAGAGCCAAAAGCCGTCTGGCCAACATTCTTTTGCTTTTAGTCAACAGCAAATGGCATACTGATTAGATTATTCTCCTACAACGATCAAGTTATGTGGTACGTGTTTTATTAGAACGTTATCGACACCGTCATCATCAATTATTCGCTAAGTTCTACCACCTGCTGTAGCTTTGGAATATTTATTACGTGTAATTGGAGTCAACTTGCATCGACACGAAGAGCAATAAATTTAATTAAATATGTTCCTATACAAATGTACATTAAATGCTTTAAATTAAACTAAAAATTAGTAGATTTTTAATACATTACCATCGTAAATTATAAACAAAATGATAGAAAAAACAAACTAGCAAACTAAATGAACGAAGTGAAATAATATATTTGCGGATACATTGATCATTATAAGGAGATATTTCGACCAAATAATAAGTTTGCTTAGAAAGACAACGAAAAAATGTTATACAGATTCAATTTAGTTGGGTGACGGTCAGGGATGAAATGATACAATTTTAGCAATCAGTTATGTTTTTTCAAAACGACATTTCGGCAGGCCCCACCTACCATCATCAGGTTTCTTTAATGTAAAATAAGTCACAATTTTTACATGAGAATTTCTAGTGCTTACAAATTTACTAATGTACATTGTTTAACTTTATTATTGAAACTAACGTGAAAATTGAATTGTTCTAAACTTACATATATCGACATTCCTAAACATTTGCCATGTTTGTTACATGATGTGCAAGAAGGAAATGACTACCCACCTGCCTATACCACAGGACTGTTATCTCAATGTTTATTTCAGCAACTATCTTTGAAAGTCATACAATTGTTTACATAACAGTCAGTACAGTTTCTATTGAGAATTTATATGATGGCTAAATAGAGGTGACTGAGATTTTGAATGTCAGTTTTTTTGTTTAGTGTGTTGTTTTTATAAATATAAATCATGTCTTTGATAAGCCTCTGATGCCAGTTTGTTTCCTTGTCAATAATCTTTATGTTTTCGAAGTCAAACCTGTGCCCTTCAACCAATGAGTGTTGGGCCAAAGCCGATCTATCCGGATCACGTGTTTTTATATCATACTTATGATTTGCAATACGTTTATTTAGATGTTGTGATGATTAGCCAATATAACATTTATCGCAATCTTTACATTCAATTTTATAAACAATATTGGTTTGTTCCAGTGTAGCGGTTTTTGATTTTAGAGATGTAAATATATTATTCAATGTATTGGTAATTTTGTATGAGACTTTGATATTTTCTTTCAATAGTGTCTTTCTGATATTCTGTGACAGGCTGTTAATAAAAGGGATTGATCTAAGACATTTTTGTTTGCTGGTATCGATGTTATCAACATTGTTTTCTATGCAGCTATTATAATGTTTGTATTTTCGTTGTTCTTGTAAATGCCTAATCAGTTTCGATGGATTACCATTTTTCCTCAGATTTTCACGTACTAATTTCAAATTTTTCTATCTGAATTGAGCATCAGCAAGTGTTATGCTTCTATCAAATAGGCCTATTGCTACACGTTTTTTATATTGAAGCAAATGGTGCAATTGATAGTTTATGTATCTGGCAGACCATGTTTCTTTATGATACCAATCCGTTAGCACTATTCCTTCGTAATCAATGATACAGATATCAAAAAAGCTGATTCTATTGTTTGCTTCTATTTCATACGTGAACTTTTGTTGGATATTATCTTTGTGCACATGTGTAATTATATCATACACGTATCATTTATAAAAAATTAATTCCAAATGAAGCGCACTGATGACTGTTTGTTATAATTTTTCGATTACTGAATGAGCTAGACATGGACTAATTGATGACCCCATAGCTACTCCATAGGTTTGTTTGTAAAAACTGTTATTATGTATAAAATACGTTGAGTTCACGCATATCTCAACAGTTTTCACAAATTCCATCTTAGGAATGGCTATGTGTTTTATTATTCGAGCCCAGTTTTTCTTTATGATCGCTATAACTAAATTAGTAGGTATGTTCGTATATAGAGAAGACACATCTAACGATAGGCGGGGCCTGCCGAAACGACGTTTTGAAAAAACATAACTAATTGATAAAATTGCATCATTTCATCGCTGACCGTCACCCAACTAAATTGAATCTGTAGCACATCTACACGCTCACGTACATCAATCTCATCTATAAAAAAATGTTAGTGGTAAGATAATAAAAACTTTAACTACTCTGTCAAATTATGCACACACATAGATATGTCAAGAATCAAACAATCGTCAGAGTCAACAGAGAGAAAAAATCCGCAAAGTATTAACGGTTTGGGGGTGTAGAGGAGTTATTTGTACAGGAAAAAGAAACAAAAAAAAAAAAAAAAATGGAAAGTAATTTACTTACCTACCCTTATGCTGATACTCCTGTTCAGTGTCACGGCGACAAGTTCGTTTTATTCACTCCGCATGTGAGGATATATTCGTGAATTTGCGATTAGATAAACGATAACTACATATCGAAGCTAATATACTTTATGACATAGGTATGTGAGCAGGCGGGGAGAAGGCGGGGAAATAGCGATTATGAACACATAACATCTGCGTCAAGATGCGAATAAAACAAATGCGAATTTATGTGACGTTACTGCAACAAACCGAAGGGCAAATTAAATTGACGCATGAGCGACCAAAAAGTGGATAGAACTGGTACGGTCGAGGGCAAAAGAAAAGAAAAGAAATTCGCAAAAACTCCGCAGAAGGACGAGGAGAGAAACCTGCGCGACCTTACAATACGCACATCCCGTGAGTAAACTGTTCTGGCGTTTTATTGATTCGTAAAACATAATTCAAACTTTCAGTCGAGTATATATATTAACGGTATTTTCGCACGAATTCATTTACTCTATCGATTTGCCACTTGCCAGTCAAGGAATCGCCCGATTCTTCCGTAAGTGACCTAGCGTCAAATCGTATTTGCACGAGGTTATGTTGTCACTGTATTTTAAACACGCATTCTTGGCCCGACCGGGGGGCGATGTGCCTAAGAAACTGTTTTAAAAACATTGATATTACCTTATCTACGATATTGCATAACAGGGTCATGGCCACTGATATACATTCAACGAACTTTTCGCGTTTCTGCGACTAGACGGCATATCCCAACTGACTGCCAGCCGTCCGCAAACTGCCGCAAACTTTCTGCTCGAGGGCTTGGGACTCCTCTCTGTCACCGAGAAACCGTGGGAATTTTTTTTAACTATTAACTGCTGTGAGTTTGTTACCCTCTTCTGTCTCGTGAAACTTCCCGAAATATAAGTATCGCCGATCATTTACGTCATTTCTGTGCTTGCTTTACAACAGTGCGCAACTCGAAATCGTTAATTTCTCTAAAAAATGATAGGATTTAAGTTAACACTTACATCTAATTCGCAATTACGGATCATTCTTTGACATAGTTTACACACAATATGATGACATCGATTTTTCTTATCTCTGACTGGAATGATTAAGATTAGATTATCGATGAAGACATTATCAAAAAATCCGTGTTGTGCCGTGTATTTTTAAATCGTAAAGGGCATAACTCGTGTTTTGTCAAATTACTACAATTTACACTTCAACAAACTTATTTTTGCAATTTATATTTTATATGTAACAAAACATGGATAGCAAAATTATTTTCACCTAAACAGTTTTTTATATATTGACGTAAAAACATTTTTAAAAATATTTTTGTGAATATCTAAGTATCTTGTGCATAATATTAATCAATCTATGATCACTGCACCATATTTTGATATTAATCATGGTACAAAAGGATAATTCGAATTATACCTTAGTAACCATTGTTTAGCAAATTTGGTAATCTCATTCACAACATCACGAATTGCAATGGCCATAATTAATTACCTTGACTAGAAACACATATTTGTACGTAATATATATATATATATATTGTCATTTTTTAGTGTATAATAATAATAAAATAATCTTAGAAATATTCTAAATCATTCTATTTCTAAGATTATTTTACTATTATTATACACTAAAAAATGACAATGCAAGTGTAACAGAGATTATTAAATGCTGTGCATTAATCTGTTCTTTCCTCTATAATTCCAGTCCCATTGTTGCATCATAAAATTTTATTTACAATCCGATTATGGCTCCAAAGGATTCTGTAAATACTGGAAACACGATCCTAGATGAAAAGATAAAGGAATGGCTGTCTTGGAATAATGTATGAACCAATTCTGTAATAAAAAAAAAAAAATTTCGCGTAAAGATTAATATTTTTTAATCTAAATTTTATTTCCAAGGATTCAGCAGCAGAAAATGAGATTCAGAATTACATCAATGAAGGAGATGTATCGACTCTGTCTAAACTTTTTCTTACGCGATTGGAATTTGGTACTGCTGGACTGCGTGGTCGTATGGGTCCAGGATACAGTCAACTAAACGATTTAGTAATTGTACAAACTGGACAAGGATTTGTCAAATATTTACTATCCACGATTTCTGATGCTAAGACAAAAGGAGTGGTGCTCGGATATGACGGTAGACATCATAGTAAAAGGTGTTACTCTATCGTTCATTTCTTATTCAAGTGAAATTCATAAAGTTGTAGGCCCAATTGCTATGATTCAGAAAAAATGTGCACACAATAGTAGTTGGGATAGAAGTCCTAGAAATTTTTTTAATTCATGATGTGTGAACAAATCTCGCTAATTTAAAAGAAATTGTTTACAGATTTGCAGAGCTGACTGCCGCTATTCTTGTGAACAATGGTGTAAGAGTTTACATGTATTCAAAGGTTTGCCCAACACCTTTCGTCCCCTATGGAGTATTGAAGTATAAATGTGCAGCAGGTATAATGGTCACAGCGTCGCACAACCCAAAGGAAGATAATGGCTATAAAGTTTACTGGGATAACGGTGCTCAAATTATTTCACCCCATGATAAAGGAATTCAGAAATCCATCTTGGCTAATTTAGAACCATTGGAATCGTCGTTTAACACTTCAGGAATTAATAGCCATCAGCTATTCAGTGATCCACTTGAGGATGTTATGCAAACTTATTTTAAAACCCTTAAAGATATGGTTTTGTATCCTGAAACAAACAAAAATACAGTTCTAAAGTTTACATATACAGCTATGCATGGCGTGGGATATGATTACATGGTCAAAGCATTTGATGCAGCTAACTTCAAGGTAATTTTTAGCTCAAAGTATCCATGTGACGGGAAAATAGTCTGGAACTCTATTCTAATTTAAAATAATTGAAAACATGTTTCTGTCTCACGCTCCATATTACTACATCTCATATTTTTCAGCCATTCATTGTGGTCGAGGAGCAAAAGGATCCCGACCCAGACTTTCCAACTGTTAAATTTCCAAATCCAGAAGAGGGTAAAAGTGCGTTAGATCTGAGTATGAGGACTGCTAATCAAAATGCTTCTGGAATAATTTTAGCCAATGATCCAGATGCAGACAGACTTGCTTGTGCTGAAAAAAATCAGAAGTACGTTATTGAAGGGGGTATATAATCTGTTAAGAAAAATGTTTTCAAACGACTCATGCGTTTCAAGAAGGATACGATAATTAACTCACACCCTCGAAAATTTTTACACAAATGTCATATAACGACATGCATTAGAACTAATCCACCAACATTTAGGATTTAGTCCATTTTCATTGTCAAGAAGCATGTAATGGACTCTGAATACTGTTCTTATGAACAATTTTCATGATAGTGTATGAAACAAGGTGTACAGAATACCATTTTTTTTATTGTTCACTCGTTTCCAAATACCATCACTCTAGAATTATGTTATGAAATTTTTTAATTTTCTGACGAACCATGCAGTTTACATGTAGGAATAGCCTTTGATTTTGATTGTGTTTGATTATCACAATTGATGTTGTCCAAAATTGAATTTTCAACAACACATATTAACATCAATGCATTAGTAAATGATTAATTGCTCCATCAATAATAATGTGTCGAAATGTATCATTTGGCGTCAGCGCCAATTTTTTACCATCGAAATGACCGAAAACATTGACAACTTATTTTAGTTCATACACACAGAGCATAGCCATTAACTTTCTTTTATTAACGATTTTCTATGAGCACAGAAAAATATTTTTTTTCACTGATGTACTTATTTTACAAATTTTCAGAGGCGAATGGCGAGTTTTCACTGGCAATGAATTAGGAGCCTTATTAGGCTGGTGGATGCTACATCACCACCAAGTGCGATACCCGGATGCGAATTTAAGTGACGTGTTCATGTTAGCATCTACAGTTTCGAGTAAAATACTGCGATCTATGGCCAACAAAGAAGGTTTCACATTCGAAGTAAGCACACCTACCTAATTTGATAATGAATCATAACAACGGCTCGGACTAACAATTCTACTAATTTGTTCTTAGGAAACATTAACAGGCTTCAAGTGGATGGGTAACCGAGTAACAGAGCTGTTACGTCAAAAGAAAACCGTATTATTTGCTTTTGAAGAAGCTATTGGATTCATGTGCAGCTCCACTGTAATAGATAAAGATGGTATCAGTGCGGGTGTCCGCGTCGCTGAAATGGCATCATATTTAGAAACTATGGGGATATCGCTTGCTGGAAAGCTAGACGAGATTTATGCAGAGTGAGTATTTTTTGTCTACTTTATGGTGTGTAATATCGTCAAGACCAATTGCTACTGCAAAGTTGTTGAAGAAATTTAAGGTTCATGTTAAAAATAAAGTACATTAACTTTTTGAATGCAGCTCTTTAAAACAGCGATAACTGGGCATTCATTTCCGTCACTTACTTTATAATAGCATGAATCGACTCGAACATTCTTGCACGTGCAAATATTCCCACCTGTGCACAAACGTGCAATTAATAATATTTTTGTATATGCTCGCAAGTTATACACACACTTGTATCACACAACCTGACTAGAAAATTTGTGCAACGCAAACTCTATAGTCAGAATCTTACTCAAGGTATGTAATTCTAAATGCAGGTATGGTCATCATATTAGTGATAATTCCTACTACATCTGTCATGAGCAACTGGTGATCAAAAGTATTTTTGAAAGACTAAGAAACTTCAACGGAAAACCAAATACGGTGAGTACCTTTACCTTGTTACTTCTTTCATTAAGACTAATCAGCGTAATGTGAAACTTGACCAGTTTGCACATAATTCAATTAAATTACCACAAGAAACACATGGTCTATTTTCCCTCGTAAAATTTCGTGGAATTGATGACTTCTATTACGTGCATCCACTCGAAGTCCTGCTAAACAAAGTGTGCATGTTACATGCTACTCTAACATGTTTCCTACCCTGGCCTCACTAATTTCTCTAACGGTATTGAAGTTATCATTTTTTTAGCGCTGCGAAGACTACTTTCATGTAAATTAATCTTGAGGAACGACCTTTACCCAAATAGGGAATGAATCATGAAATTTATTTACTTTCCTAATAAGCTATTGTTTTTTTTCTCTCCTGTATTTGAATATTCTGTTTATACAAGTTGTATAACATCGTGGGAGAAAATCTAAATTCTACATATCAGTTAACTTTGATTTCATTATATTCCAACATGAAACACATAGGTTGTGCTTGAGAATAATTCATAGATTAGTAAAAAAAATTTAAATACATGAGTAATATATATTAGTTAATTTAACTTCTTCAATATTTCTAATCCCGAGTTGTAGAATCTTGTAAAATTTTAGCTTTGTCATGTGTTTATGTGAACCTCCAAGTCAACTTAACGGTTTACGTAATAAACACATAATTTATTCTCAAGGTAAACGAGTTTCCAATTCATTACAATAACGCAAGAACTTCAAAGAACGTGATGGAAGGTAGTTCATATATTTGAAATGATAGGAATAGTACTCAATGTGTACATATAGAGAAAAAGATACCTTATCATTACTGACACATAGTTAAATACGTATGGAGGTATCTTTCAGAACGTAAATACTTATCTTCATTACAAAAGTAAGATTATCCAATCGGCACCCATGCGGTGCCAAGTTAGCCAATAAAAATATTTCTACCATTTTAATTGATGACAACGCTTGTATGGAAAATATTTTATCCAATTGGAATGGAAGTAATAGTCAGTTTCAACTGCAAGGCTGTCGTGACTGGATTGAGAACAAACAAAAATATCTCTTCAAATATTAGATATCACTTGATCTCAACTTTTTAGCCTCGTTTATTGCTTGAAAATACAATTGACAATGTTGTTCAAAAGTCATTTATTAACTATAAAAATAATATTTTGAAATTGATGTATTGAAGTTGCATGTTTATGTATGTGAGTTTTTACTAATAATGAACATGACTTACTTCACTTTATTTACAGTTCAAATTGCATTTTCTGAAACACTTCGTGTCGCTTGCTGCAATATTAATATCAGACGGGAAGTTTGCGATTTCTTTTTTAGTGTTTAAATACTGATTTTTATGATTGGTCTCCATTGATTTTCTTCACTTTGTTACATTTTTGGTACTGTTTTTTCCATTTCGATTCACTTTTTCCAGTGTTTTATTATCGTGTGCTGTTAACTCTTGAGTACTAACATTTGTGTGATGACCTTATCTATATATACATATAGGAGTTGGTCAGCAAAGTAGAGATAAAATTAAAACGAGCAGAAAACGTGAACATCTTTCACAGTTGAACTATCAACGTTCCTGAAAGTCATAAAATAATAATCAAAATGTCAAACAACACAGTGTGGTTGAATAAATTGACGGACATGTTCCTCACGTCGCTGACGCTCATTCCATTCCTTCTTTTGGGAATATTAGCCATTCCTGTAGTGCAGTCCTTATATTTTCTTACACCTTTCTTCGAGGAGACATCGGAAGTGGGTGTATCGTAAGTGAGGACATTGTTGATTTCTTCACCGGTAACTTTTCATTTACATATTTGTTCAACATAAATATTTGTTCTTTCCTTTTATGTTTTATTACAAAAAGTTTGAGCCATAAGTTTATGATGTGTGTAAATGACTCAGAATTATTACATTCCGTAATATGTACTAAGACTACTGCAATAAAGAAATGCAAGGTTCAAAATGTTAATAATTTTCAATGAAGACGAGTTCGACAGGAAGTTTGCACAGAATTACTAAGCATCCATTTTTCCGGAAAAATTGGTTTATGCTGTGATTTTCTCCAAGTTCCCTGATGGATGCTAAATAAACTTGTGGAAAAAAGTAAAAGATGTAGCAGTAAATTTACCATTACATATAATTGTTTTACTTTACCAATTGCATGTAAATGTATTTGGCAGCATTCTACTCATAATTTTTTAACCCTTTTCTGATTCTGATTCTTATTTTATAAAAACTAAAATTTCTGGAATGCAATACAGTCCTCCCATTTTTCTTTAAAATACAGTAGACAGTATCTCATACCAAAAGTGATGAGCAAATAGTCTCACGAATTTTTCCTATGTAGTTTATAAAGTTTTATTAGAAAACAATTTTAATGCTATGAATCCACCGTTTATGCTTTACAGTATCCAAGCAGCATCCTTGGAGGCAAATATCCCATAATTGGCATTCGCGATCTTACGACAGGATATGATAATACACAGCCCGACAACAAAGCAATTCTGCCAGTTTCAAAGTCCAGCCAAATGGTCACATTCACATTTGAGAATGGGCTTGTACTTACGTTGCGTACCAGTGGTACTGAACCCAAAATCAAATATTACACAGAGTTGTGCGCCTCGCCAAATAAGCAGTGAGTACTTCAACTTGCATAACTAACAAAATTTTGTATAAATTCACTGTCCTGATGAAAAGAATCATTGTCTTGTGATCATATTATTATTAAACAAGCATTATTTCGAATGTCTAAAAAAACGTACATGCATTATCAAATTTTTTTTATAAATTTCACGCAATAACGTAAGGCAATTTACATGATACAAAATTGTTGTTAGCCCTTAAAAAATTTCGCACGAATTTCATCTACACTTCGTAAATGTCTTATCATCAATGATCAATAACGATGGCAAATTGTTATGATTGTTAAACAGCTCAGCTATCATGTGATAATCAATATTTTAGACATTCTCATTAGAATTATCTTATCTCTGATCGAACGGGCCATATTTTATCCATGCTTTGATTAAATTTTTCATTAGGCTTGAGATGCCCAAGCAAAGCAGCTTGCGGCCATCTAACTTTATATGAAAAATATCGTACCAATCACAAATGAGTACGATCAGAGTAGAACACAAGCAGGAAGTTCAAAAACGAATGTCTAACTTGTAATCTGTGTGATATTTTATAACGTATATACAATGCAATATTGATAATGGCATGACTAACTGTGCCAATTCCTTTTTCTAGGGACCTTACAGAGCTGAAGGATGTACTTAACGAAATGGTGGCTGCTATTGTGCTTGAGTTTTTACAACCAGAATTGAATGCGCTTATTTCGAGAAGTTCGTGACTTGATTACTATCTATTTAATTATGATATGGTATGAAGAATGAAGTTAATTTAAATGATTTCATGAACGTTGTCAAAGGAATAGTTTAGTTCTAGTCACAAACCTATTTAACACAACCAGTGGATATTTGAAATAACCCATTAGATTTTTTCATAACATTCATATTTTCTCAAAATATTGCTAGTTACAGACAATAATTGAATTGAAATAACTTCTAGTTCTATTGTTTTTGGAAATTTTTGTTGAAGACAATCGAATTTCTAGTTCATCACGAAAAATAAAAAAGTATTCACTTATCAGTCATATTGAAATGAATAAATTAAAAAAACATATACGTTAATATTTCATTAAATGTTCGTTTTTTATATTCCAGTGATAGAAGGGCAAGATTTTTTATTATACCTCCATATTCTGTGTTAATAAAAGAAAATATATTGTTTCTTATTTTTCCGTATTTGTATCACAATATAATAACTAGTGATTTATTACAATTAATTGTAGTTGACTGGAACGATTTGTCCAAAAGGGTCTTGTGATTTTCATAATGATTAACGTTTGTTGGATTTAGGTTAAACCGAATGTTCTACTTTCTACAATAAACAAATTAATCTTAGCAGTGAATTATTAATTTATGATGCAACGATAATCATATTCTTATCCCTATGTCTTGCTAATTGATACCTGTGTATTGTACCTATCACAGCCGGTATAACCGATACATAAAACGGAAATTCTCAAACATTGCAGTAATGACAATTAAGACTTTATTTCGTAGATAATATATTCTTCATTCGATAAATGTATCTCATTAAATTCAGCAACTGGGTCAGTTGCCATGCAGTGATAATTATGATCAGACTCCAGGGCAAGATAATAACGATATCAAGAAATATAACTTGTCAGACATAATAGACATTTAATGTGCTGTCGTTCTAGATATCAACATGACCTAATTACCTATATTGTTGCATTATATTATTCTTCAGTCCCAATAAATGAGATTTGACATAAATGTTTTACAGCGAGAAATAATTTTTCTGATATACTTTCAGGATATTATAATCAAAAACAAAAATTTGACGCTTAATTTGAGTCGAATGCTGACAAGAGTAGCCAGATATAAGGAAACGATCAAGCTCTTTTTCCGATTTACCATGTCGTCAGTACAGAAAAATAAATTCAAGTATATAACATGTCATTTCCGTGCATCATAACTATGCATATACATGTAGGAATATGTATCTAATAACAATTGGTTAACTTGTATTTAAAATATTCTTACTTTCAACGACCTTTTGGTAAGTTCTTGAGTTCTTTTTGACTCATTAGATACATCAGTTTTTTTTTGGGCTGATTTTCCGTTTAGTTCTACTCTTCTTTGAATTGGCCAATGTGCGGAATGTGATGCACTGTGAGAAAAATTAAAGAACATTTAAAATAATTTCTTTTTGTTGTTCTGAAAATTTACGGAGTAAATTTCATTTTTGGTGCAAAACCATATAAAATTCGGGCTCACCTGCTCATCTAACAAATCCATCAAAGCATTGAGATTGCATTTTAACCCTTGAGCTTTTAATGTTGCATGCAGATCCTCTAATATTAATGGTTCATAGGCCAAAATTTTGTTGTGTAGTACTTTATCCACCTGTATTAATTTCCGGAAAAAACCCTCCAAACTGTCCGAGTTATCAGACTGGCTGAGAGTGTAAGAATCATTATAGTCTGCTCCTTCGTAGTCGTCGGAGGCTTCCCCTACAGTTCTTCAAATCAACGAAAATTTTTTAGTAGGCATAACATGCAAAGAATCCATGCATTTTTACACTTAATATCATTAGTTGATTTCTATTGATATTTCTATTTACCTGGCATCAAAAACCAATGCTTCAGAGTCGGACTCAACATTAGCAGTGTTTTTGCCATTCAGATCTTCAATACTGTTACTCCTGTTCAGTCTTTTAGGAGCGGGGCATTCATTATTGCTACTGTATAAGTTAGAATATGAAGTCACATTGTCATCAGCCACAGGCACCAATGGGTGTAATTCGTTATAAATGTACCTGAGAAGTTGTTTAGCTCTGTGACGTTTTTGTGCCTTCAATCCGTATTTGTTCAACTCTTTCTGTTAAAAAGTAATAAAAACACTGTTACGAAAACATTCTTGTTGGAAAGAAAGTTAAATGAAACAACGTGTTTTGACTAAGAAATGAAACAACTTACCCTCAGTTCGGGTGTCTTCATTGCACTATAATTAGCCAGTGGTGTGACATTTTCGGTAGGTACTTCTTGTACTAGTGTCGTTTCATTTTCACCTTTGCTGATATCCTGATGTTGCACTGGTGGCGTCCTCACCTTTGCCAATTCACAGTCAAATGAATCATTCATTAAATTAGACGAATTTGATTCCTTTGTTTTGATAATATTTTCCGATATTGATCTCTTTTGCAAACTAACGAGAGAACGTTTTGGAATATTTATTGGTGATATGCTTCCACTCCTTGAGTGGCTTGTTGAATGTTTGGAAGTCCTGACTTTTGATCTTTTCATCGAAAAATTAGATGGAGTTTTACTCATTTTATGGATGTTAGAATTTTCATTGTCACTCAAATCACTGTCCAAGATATGATATTTTCTTACTGTGCTCTGATTGCTTGCATCTCCTCTCTTTTTGGTATTTACTGCGTTGATTTTCGAAGAATTCTGTTTAACAGAAAATTCTGCTTCATTGAAATCTGCGTCGCTTATTCTGTCATGTGAGAAAACATCATCGAATACAGTTCTATATGTTCGAGAAATAGGAGTCGATATAAATGAATCTGAAGGATCTGCTCTAGATGGTGTGGCTAAATTCACAGGCGATTTGGGTGAAGTATGATTACTCCTGCTGCATTTTTCAAGTAAACTGTCAACGTTATTGCTAACTATATTAACGAGATTAAGGTCCATTGAAGCGGATGATATTACTCCAGAAATTTCACAGTCAGGAGAAGATATGTCAAAGCTATTTTCGTCAAGATGTTGTAAATCCGGTATTTTTTCAATTTCGTCATCATTCTTCTCTTCCATATCCCCTGGGTCAGTCTCTTCACTGTAAATATCAGATTTTTTTGGTTTACCTAATTCGGACGATTCAACTTTTTCAGCCTGTCTAGGAAGTACAGACTCAATCCAACACTCGGCATCAGTGTCTTCATCGGATATGTTACGTTTTTTGGTTTTGCCATCATCATTTTCTAAGATTGTATCCTCCAGTTTTAAGTCAATGAAACTCTGAATTTCTTTGACCGTATTCTTGTCCATTCGTTCATCATCCGACATTTCATTATTCGATTTGGTTTTTGATAAAGACATTCTGTAATATTTACCATTTTTTCTACTTTTCGTTGAGATGTTCAAAGATTTAGTGCTAGATAAATCAGATAGATCTATTTCCAAATCTGAGGGTTCAGCATCATCAAATTTCAAAACGTTCTGTTCCCCAGTATCCGAGTCAGTAGAACTCAAAATTTCTGGTGATTTTTCAACATTTTTTCTACCCATTGGCAATCTGCCTGATAATTCCCTCTGTATATTAGATGTGCTCTGATTTGGGTCTGTGTACTCATACTTTGACGAGTAACTATTACAATTCGCTGCATCATGTGTGTTCCATAGTTCATCACCAGAGCTCTGATAATCTTCAGATGATAAGCGTTCATTTGTAACTTTAGAACTCGATATGGAGATCCGCGAGTTATTATTTTTAAGGGCACACCGATATTTATCTATACTGTTGTGGCTGTGTTTTCTCTTATATTTTGTGAACATGGATAAATCCTTGTCTTCGGTATCAGTGTTATTGGTTTCTTCATCACTGTTAAGTTTACTTTCTCTGGAAGATTCCTGCGTTAGATCAAAAATGGCATTAACAGTGTCATCCAGTTTAGCGACTCGTTTTTGGGATGGTTCTATTTCATTCTCAGTATCTTCATCATTATCTTCTTCATGGACTTTCGAGTCTGTTAATTCATCACAGCTGACTTCAGGTTTTGAGATGTGAGATGATCCCATATTTTTTAAGCATACGTCTGATATAATTTTATGGGTAGGTAAATTAAATATCGCAGGATTCTTAATAGCTTCTGACTCTATCTTCGCTTCAAAAATGCTCAGAGCTGTTCTTTTCTTTGATGGAACTTTATAATCTAAGTCAAGTTGTGTAGTATCTTGCAAATTTTTTTCAATTTTAGGCGAAACATCGGACCTTTTAATACGAAACGGATTTTTACGCTTTTTGCTAGGATACATGGCAACTGATTCGCATTCAGAATCCGATTCAGAAATGCCTTTAGAGTTTACCTTTTGGATTCGTTCAATTGCTATTGTAATATCGCCCTTTTTTTTTATAAACATGTTGGACTTATTTTTGTCAAAATTCATATCATCAACTTCCACATACGGATCAGCATCATTTATAGAAAGAGGGTGTCTGTAACTTTTTCGCTTACGAGTAGATACGAATTCAAAGTTCACTTCAGGTTTTCCACACTTTCTCCGGTGAGTCAGATCTGCTGTTTTATTAGCTGTTAATATATCATAATTAGAATTTTTAGTTTCCAAAGTTTTGGTGGAGGGAGATATAACTTCAATGTCTGAATCACTACCATTTGTAGTATGTTTCAAATTACATCCTTGTTGCTCCAATGCCATAATAGTATGTGAGGGATTTTCAATTACACTATCATCAAAAATGTCAGGGGATATGCTGCGATCTACTTCAAAATTTTTGTCAAGAAGTTTCAAGCTTTCAGTCCAAGGTAGAACATCACAATTGGTCTTGCTGAATGCTGAAGTAATTCTCTCGAAACTTTTTTCATTTGTGGTATTGAAGTTGACAGTTTCAATACTTTTGGAGTTCTTTTGGCTTGTCGGTATGGTTGATAAATTCTCACACGCAGTTCTGGTATTTGCTGAAGTTGATAAAAATTGTGCCCCGAAAGAGTCTTTGTTAAATGATACATGGGAATACATTTCTCGTTTTTGTTGTATCTTCAATTCCAAATGCGCATCCTGAACATTATTACAATCAGATTTATCGTACTCAATGTCTTGCTTATTTTTCTCCAGATTATTCCACACACTGTCTGGTGGGTTGGAAGAAATACTCACTTCTTCTTTTCCAGAACAACTAGAATTACTATCAGGCATGTCAGTAAGGTCTGGCTCAGAATTCATCTTTAAATGTGGTTGTTGAGTTAACATATTAACTTTATTTGATTTCAGTTCTTTTGATTTATCCCTTAAGTAAACAAATATTTGTTTCAATTTATACTTTCTTGCAAGTGCTCTTACTTCTGACAGGGTATTAGGATCATCAAACACTGACACGTATTCCACTATAACACTGCAATAGATATATTCCAGAAATGCACTTGCTACAGAAACTTCTATTTCTGGCCAGTATATTCTGGCCATTATGTGATCATTAGGTATCGCATCATCCAAGACTTCTCTACATCTTACAAATAATACTAGTCGATGGGCAGGTAATTTTGTATCTCCTTTTACAATCACTGAGACGTCACTCATGTAGGAATTAATCAGTAAAAATCTCCAGTCGTTGGACAAATGACCAATGAACTCTTCATCTATTCTACTCTTTGATGTTGTTACAGGATTATCATCAGCCGTTAAACTTTCAGCTTCAGAAGAGATGGAACTTTCTGAAAGAGCTGTGATATTTTCATCAATTGTTCCTGGAAGGTATTTCGCACTTTGGTCGAGAGGTTCCTATGAAGCACAAAAATATTTGTATTTTGAAATTTTTTTTAATCAATACTTGACGTTATTGCAATTACTGTATGACGATGTAAATTAATGACAGACGAAAAGGTAAACTGTCGTGTGTGAGTAATATACTAAAGAAACGAGAAAAAGTATATTGTTATTTCCTGTTTAAAGAATAACTCTAAAAAATATTTTACCTCTTTGGGTGGTTCTTCTTGTCCCGATTTTGTTTGAGACTCAACTGTGACTTTACATAATAAAAGCTCCAACTGATTACAAAAATATGAACCTTTACTACCGAGACATTGTTGAGTTTTATCCCATAATCTGTCTGTCTGTGGAAATCAAGGAAAAAAATTGATAATCAGAAAACAACTTATTAATCATAGGGCCAGAATTTATGAATATTCAAACTACGATCTAAATTCAATGCTTACCACACGTTCATAAGATTGAAGCAAGCGACTTTTGAGAATGATATTCTCTTCTGGTTTGGTAACTTCTCCCTCTTCCTCCACCATAGCTTGTGTTATCGCTTTGTCACCCATTAAAACTTCAGCGATTTGAACTGATAAAATATGATCTCTTTCCTGCTTAGTACGGGTTTGCAAAAGGGTTGGACCAGCCAGTCTTCCTAATGAAAAATAAGATTCAAATCTCATACATATATTTATAGTCTTCCATGTACAGTTAGTAAAAATGCATAGCGTCAATATTTTTATGATTGTTCATTGTTTGTTCGATTGACTGTAGATGCGTGATGCCTTCCAATGGCTAACTCGAAGGTTACATGTGCTTACAATTGCCAACGCTAGAACTTATACTGCATTACATTGATATTACTATTCAGTTCAGACCATATTCTGTTGTTCAATTGGAGGTGTGGCTGATATTTAAATGAATCTCCATTTGTTTCATGATGTCAAGTTTCGAATCTTGAATATTCCTCATTTTATCGAGCATTGATAATTTATGAAACTAATAACAATGTTCATTCAAAACCTCCTACTAAGATCACTTCTGGGCATCCACATAAAGAATGTGTTAAAGGGATGGTAACATACTTTTTTTGGATTTGTTACTGGTAGATACTGTTGCAGGCTTGTTTGTTGTGAATCCAAAATTCTGCAGTGTTTTTCTACGCTCTTCCGTCATCTCTCCATAACTTGAAGGACAGGGTTCACCTACTAGTAAGTGTGCATCTTCGATTTCCTCCATCAATTGTGCTTCATGGAGTGACATTGAGAGAGCCAAAGCTATTTGTAGTTGCGGATCTTTGTCTGAGATCTGTAACATTATTTTGCTTCTTCATTCATATTTATAATTATATCCTAAACCATCAAATAATGATTTTACAAAGCTTTACATATTCAAATCGTACCGATACTTTCTCTGTACATCACTAATTTCTCTGGAGAGTTTTTAGTTCATCAAAATCCTTTACGTACCTTACAATAAATGCATGGGTAATAAATAAGCTATTAACATTACGTTAGTTTTCAAAATTGCATGATCCATTAGAAAACATAGTATAAAATTGCATACCAATTTACGCGATACGGTTTTCTTCGGCTGTATTGGAGGAGCTTCGAGGAGGCCCAATGCTTTTCTCTCATTAGCTTGTTTTGCCTGCAATTCGACGGCATCCAAAAGTGTTTTGGTTGATACTTTATTCTTAGTAGCGCAACTTTTCATATGACTATTTTTAGTTGTTGTATCTTTAAACGATTTGAAACACAATGGGCATGGAAAACCAGTTTTCACCATTGTTTGTGGTTTGAAAAAAGATGATTCTATCGATGGTTGATTTACATTTGACAGAGCATCTCGATTTTTTTTCTGCTTTTTCTTAAGAACAGGTTTGTTCTCTTTATGAGTTAATCGCTTGTTTCGTAACGAAACTTTGAAATCCGCTAAAGATTCGTTCAAGTCCGTCTCTTTTACTGGGGATCGAAAATCAGCCAAGCTATCATCTTTATCTAGCGACGTAATGTCACTGAACATTCCACAACTAGAGGTACTTGTAGAATTCTCTGAATGCAAAAATGTTTCAATAGCTTTTGAATGACCGGCAGACCGATCAGATTCTTGGGCCAATCTAAAAAGAAATAATCATATTTTATATCCTATTACCAGATTTAATTCTAATGAATTTTGTATCTGGCAAATTTCGAGCGTCTGCCGTTCAAAATCTGACTCAGAGATCCTAAAATATTACAAGGTCAAAAAAATCACATAGCGCAGAAGTTTGATAAGAATTTCTTTTTATTACAAAAGACAACATAAGGGTTCTTACATTGTACGATAAGGTATATTAAAACAGTCAGATGTTGGACGAGACTTTTATTGACTACATAATCAAATCAACAGGATCCTACCTTTCGTCATCTTGCTTTTTTATCGACAATTTTTTGTTTCTAAGTGATAAATTTCTAGGGTTTATTTTTCTTCTACAATCTAATTCCCTCAATTGAGAGGGATCATCATGCTCCCGATTTTCCATTCTTACGTTTCTTGATGTACAATATATTGCATAGCTCTAAATACTGGGCTCTGCAGATTTCTGTTTTTCGGCCTTTGCTCTATCATCCATTATGTTATAGAATGTACTGAGCATTAAATTATTTCTGTGTCTTTCTTCTTCAGTAGTTTCACTTAGTATCTCTCTCCTCAATGCGCTCTTGAGCTCAAACGATTGAAAGATGCCATGAAAAAGAGGAGTATACCTGTGGAAATGAAAAACTCATTGTTATGTGTAGTCAGATGTCAGATATTTTTGAATAGCTCAGGCTCTTGAGCAATGCATACTTGACAAGCACACTACCGATATATCTGCAATTTTGTCGAAATACCCATTTTTATCACATGCTCACCAAGTTATATCTAGAAGAGACTTAATTTATCTATGAAGAGTAAACTTATATCACAGTGTTGATCTATAGCACAATTTTCAGACAAGTTCACTTTATTTGGTTTTCACGCACATTTTGTAATACGATATACGTCTAACGCCATGTGAATTATTGTCAACTATTGATGATATTATTTCGAATTGAAACTTACGTAAGTATCACTCCGGTTAAGAGAGTGAAAACAGACACGACACCACCAACATAATATCGGAATTTAAATAATGGTGTGCCTTTGGTTTTACGGGGTTTTCTATATCTAGCATCTATTGAAGCCATCGAATTGATTAAGTGTTATTAAATTTCGTTGTTGCCGGCACAATCATACACTTCGTGTTAATTCCTTAACGAAATCTAGTTTCCTCCGTGGTTTCCTCTTTCCCGTCTTCATGTGTGCGGCGCGGACCGTTGGCATTTGGCAACGACAACACTCTGGTCCGACCTGCGTTTACCGACCATGCACCTCGACCATTAGTACCAAAGGTACCAAATCATAAAACCTATTCGTGTTAGAGTGCGCCACTTCAATCAAGAACACACGAAAAACGCGCCGAATAGTTCCATTAATGACCACAAGGGTTTCAGTACTATTGGTATCATTGTGGTTTCAACCTCGAGTATAGTGAGAAGGGTGAGAAGCATAGCTAACTTCAGACAGATCATAGGGGGTAGTAGTTTTTATGACCACTCAAACGCCACTCGTAAAAATGCGTCATTTGACAAATAATAAATAATCCCCCTTATTAATTTGTTTTGATGCATTGGATATGTTGCATTTGGTGAGTAATTAATAAGTCCTCATCATCTCTCGGCGTAATACAGATTGAGTGCTAGGATAGATTCGAGTTTCATACGAGTTGTTGATCGTTTCTGAAAGTGCTTTTCATCAGATATGATAATCCAGGCTTAAACACTTTTGACTGATTTTTGTTGAGATTCTCAAAGATAACACATACAGACACTCTCAACAATCATCGAGTCAATAGCCTCGACCTCTTCACCCAACAATAACAAGCACGTAACCATCTTTTTGCCGAATATGTAAACATTCTTGCCTGTCCTTTACTCTCAAACACAGTCAAATATTATTTAATAGTAAATTAATTATGAATCTCGGGTTGTGTAATAATCCTACTTATTACTAGGTTCGTGTTTAACCCCATAATGATATATTACTGCAGAACAACATCGTCAACCAAAAAATTTGTTACACACACACACACACACACATATATATATATATTGTGTATATTTAAAAATACAATTTTCACTTCAACAAGTGCTAAATCAAGTATACCTAGCTAAATAATATTGTTCATAAAACTGCGCTTGTCAGGTACTAACTCGTCATAAGAAAGTAATGTCTATGAATCGATTGCTTTCTTTGAAGAGCTTGTCGTTTGTTGATGGACATGTTCTTTTATAAGTTTTTTAATAGCTCAAATAACAGACATGTATTGCTGACACACGTGCGATTTTATTTTTGTTTCATATTTTTCATTTCATATAAACCCCATGGTTAATCAAATTTGTCTTATGATATTTAACAAGAATGACCATATAGACATATACTTTCTAATATAATTAAGCATATTTATAGTATCAGAAAACAGAAGACTTGTGAACTTTTCTGAGTTTGCATTTATTATTATATAAACCTTTTCGTTTCTTTTTTTCAGATCAAAGAAGGATGGGGTGTGTTAACAGTCGGGCGGACATTAACGATCTTCATCCAAATATATTTCAAGTGATGAACGTTGATGATGCGGGCAACTTGATAACACCTGGTAAGCTAGAAATAACAGACTTAGATATAGTTTTGTATCAACGTGATAAGCAACCAGTCAAGTGGCCTCTACGCTGTTTACGTCGCTATGGCTATGACGCCGAAATATTCAGCTTTGAATCTGGAAGACGCTGTTCTACTGGGCCCGGCATTTACGCATTCAAGTGCCGTAGGGCTGAACAACTATTCAACCTTGTACAAACCAACATTCAGGTAATTGCCCATATACTCTATCAGATGCTTATTCATCCAATAAAGAACAATGCACATAAATTTTACATTACAAATGCACAGAAATCTCATACCTTCCACTTGTCACTCAGGTTTGCAATAGTAGCGGAGATGATACGATATCGAGAGAACTGCCAGTTGCATCACATCCAGGATCGACGGTAACAATGCGAGTAATGATGCCTTCGGAGCCCAGTTATTTAGACCCAACTCCTGCAAGGAGCAACAGTCGAATAGGTCCGAGATTTTCTCACAGCCAACAAAATGGAATTGGAAGATTAGGCAGCGTTGGAAGCAGTAGTGGCCCCATGTCACCCCAGGGTACTATGGGATCGCCATCACCGCCACCCATGCTTCCACCACCACCTCCAGTTCCCCATCCCCCTCCGTCCTCTCTCTATGTCAATGAAGAAGTGCTGACATCAGCCACAATCGAACGAGAACACAATAATAACAAAAGCCTTAGAAGAACTATGCAGAGGTATATTGCTGTTGATATTATTAATTAAGAGCAGTTTTAAAACTTCTGTATTTACGTTGAATCTTTTAAGTGAAAGTTGTTACATTTCACTCAGTTACGAACACATAGTTTTAATCAGTACTCCTCAATTTTATTTGCAGGTCTTGTACAGTGAGTAGTACCACATCTAGTAGTGGTTTTATGGCTTTGGAACCTACGCCTCTACCTCTACCTATCAGTCAAGAACCCAGTTGCCGAAGTAGGCCACCACCTCTTCCAATGGCATCTTATATCAATGTTGATCTGAGCAGTGATGCCAGCCCACTTTCTCCGTCGCACAGTATTTCTGATTCAACGCCTTTGCGAGAAGAAGCCAGCGAGCTTGATGGTGCTCAGCATGCCTACATGAATATCAGTCCTGGGCAAGAACATTATGATACTGCAACGACTACAATGCGCACATCGTTACCACAGGTACAACCTGACTGGGAGGATGAGCCTAGGCACTGCTATGCAAATCTTGAATCTAGTGATATAGAAGGATTGAGAAAAAGATTCTCAGGGATATCTACTGCAGAGAAATCTCCTCTGCTTCCCACCACTCCTCCTGCTGGGCCAGTCAGAGAGGTGAATTATGCCGTTCTGGACCTTGACCAAAAACATAACACAACAGCTGTGAGCCCTGAAGGTAATGTGAACCCTGCAAATACTCCAATTCCACCCGACTCACCAAATAAACCGTTGAAAGGGTATGCGACAATAGATTTTAATAAAACTACGGCTCTTTCTCATTCTGTTAATCCAAATCTTGTCAATGACAACGAGGGCTCTCGGAAAACTCGACACAATTCAACGATCAATGACTTGTCAGCTCCATCTAGACACAGCTCATCTATTAGCGAGTGACCCATACTATTATGTACCTTTATTATGCTACAGGTATTTCTGAAGAAAGTTTCTTTAAAAAACGACCCATGGCTTCGTACAATATGCCTGCTTGTATAGCTTGTCACTTTTGAACAAGAATTTCTCATAGAAGAAATTTTGTAGGTAGCATAATTACGAATCTAAATAAATTCTTATCTTTTTATCAATATGGGCTACGTTTGTAAAAAACTATACAATTTTCGAACTATGACTATGTTGTGAACATGATATAAGACAACGACACGTATTGAAACTAATGACTTGATTAATCGTCCTCATTTATATAGATATATTCACACTTCTTAGCAAAGATATTAAAAAGACTAGGAGACTTGGAATGTTACAGTATGTATCGAAATACCAAGAATTCAATCTGAAGCTATGGATACAGATTTATAGGTTAGTCTACCCTGTAATTTCATTTGAAGTGTAACCTGATTTGTTACGCCTTACCTCGATCCTTCCACGACCTCTTAAAGAAAGAAACAAATTTTCAGCAAATATTTTCATACTATATATTTACTAATGATACTGTGTGCAGCCGAAAAATACTCCTCAAAATTAAACAACGAAACAGAAAATGTAATACTTATCAATAGTGTGTCATTCGTTTTTTTTTCTTTTAAGTATAAAAATGTTTTTTGTTTCGGTTTTCATAGTTCATTTTTTATTTCTAAAAGAGAGTTGGAGGCTGACTTTTCGATCGAGGAAAAGAAAATGCTCAATGCCTGTACGACTTGCGTGACGCCAAGTTGTGTACAGTACTACATTTACTGTTGACATTGTAGTTGATACCTTTGATGTCAGCCGATGAGGTTTTGCATTCTATTTTATGTATTTCAATTCTACATATTAATGATCTTATATCGTGTACATGCACATACTCGTATTTGTACAGTTTAACGGCAGTTGACTCAGTGATATAATACGTAAATGTGATAGGTGTAAGGCCTATGAATTGATAGTAAAATAAGTACCACAAGACTCGTTCGAATATGTAATATATGTTTGATTGATAAGGAGCTTGATTCTGCCCAAATTGTAAGTAGCTTATTTTTGGACCATATGGCTTTTATGTCTGTTATTTAAGTGTAGACAAAACGTTATTTACAACGTAAATTTTTTTTGTTGGAATCAACTAAACTTTGCAGAAATCTGCCATTTCTAAAATTTTACTTTACTGCTCACGGAAATATCTCAACAATTCATGCCAGCAATGTATTGCTCAAATTAATAGAAGCAGACATGAAAAAGGAATCTGAATATTTCAGGAATTTCAAAGTTCAAATTTATTCATATATTAATATGTTACACATATGCGCGGTACTGGTAATGTAACAATTGCTGAAATTTTAGATGAAATCACAATCGAATCATTTCATGCTCGTTACAGTGTACTATTTTCACTGACCAATGCCATGCATATCGTTATGGATGGTCCTTGGTCTCTGAGGAATACTTAGCGTAGCTTTCCCAAAATGAATAGATTTTTAGATAATTGTAAAAAATATTATGTTAAAAGCCAATTTGTAAATAAATTCTATAACTTGTTTCGTACGAGTCTTGTGTTAAGAAAATATTATATAACGGACAATTAATAGCAGTGGTATATTAGGTATAGGTATATGCCAAAAGAATATTAAATGTATGTATAATACAGGCCAAAGAAATTAGCATAACCAGATTTTTTAATAAGCAAATAAATTTCTGGTACTTCCTTTGAGGACATTATATATTTTTAAACATTTATTTACGAATGTTTCATCAAATACCTGACAGCATGCTGTTGGTGTTTCATACGCACAATAAAGAGATTCATCAAATAACATATGAACTGAATATATATGTATATTTGTTTCTTATTTTTTAATCAACATAGATAATCGAGCAGATTCTCCATATAAATGAAGAAGTGAAATTGAATATATTGTAATTCGGTTTTACCTTTATGTCCTCAATATGAATGCTTACCAAAGCGCCATAGAGCACTTGCTCTCTAATCGACCTAAATGAAAGATGTATAAAACTATTTTGTAATCATAATTCTCTAGACAATTGTACATTGGAAAAAAGCACAAGGTTTTTAGAGATCAAGTATTTCATTCTGATATACAATATGTTAGACAACCATAGAGAATAATTATGAGATTTGAGTTAATTCACATCCATAGATACAATCTGGTTGTGATGAAATAATTGCTTCCACAAATACAATAATTCCATCCCAATTAGTACGGATTTTTGTAAAATTTGAAGACAATTTAGTGACAGTTCTATATTCCACAAATATTTGATCAAGTAGCATGACAAAAGTTTGATGAAATATTGGGATGAAAATGAATTTCTGATACTTGAAATACATACTGTGATTTACTAAACTATAATTAGAGTGAATTTTATAACTTTTCTTAGGTATTTTATTTTATTTACCTTTTTAAAGTGGCAGCAATTATAATTGTTTTGAATGTCTGAAATCTTGCGAGCTCTATGGTATATTAATATATTAGCTTCTGAAATCATGGTAAAATGGAATTTTGGTTACTATAGTATGGGAAATTCAAAGCATACTGCATATGTCATCGATAGTAGGGATCTCCTTGTCAGACATAGACAATAGATTGCTTATGGCCTATATTATGTTATTTATTATTTTCATAAGCCGTGCGAAATTACATTTAGATGTTAACCAAGATGGAAATTGTCATACATATATGTAGACTAAGCATTAGATTCTAGGTATCCAAAGTTTTGACCAGCCAAAGAATTTATCGATTCTGTTGATTCAGCTCACTGCATGATTTACCTTTTGTAAAATGTTACTTTTTATTATTATCATTGCTATTATTATCATTATGCATAAGTATGAGATTAAAAAAGCGTACTGTTATAATCTAAGGAAATATTGTGACAAGAAATGGAGCATTGAGATGTATACGGGGTAAAGTTGTAGCTTGAATGTGCAAATCCAATTGATTTGAATATCTAGCTATAACTTTTCATCAAAGCTAAACAGAATAAACATCGAACTGATTTTATCCAAAACCTATTTAACAGAAATTTTACGTGAGCAAATGAATGAAATATTTTTTATCACCGATAAAGCAATGTATTTAGAGACGAATTTTGTAAATACAGTAGTACTTCTAAATTTCATCTCTCTTATTTCGACAACGGGTCGTGCCCAAAAATGATATTTATTTTGTAATTGTACATTCTAAATTAGCATAAATAAAATGTCAAATTAGCTGTAAAAATTAAGAATAGATAAAACACCTCGTTAAGTTGGAAAAAAAACAAAATCGAAAAACTAAAAAAAAAAACTTGAAAAAAAAACGCAAGTACCAAACAATAAAGAAGCATTGCTCCATTTTTTCAGCTACAATGACACAACCATGTTTGCTATAGGCATGTACATCGAACTGATTTTTTATTGAGATAATAAATATATTATATGTACACAAAATTAGGTATTAGATCTATATTACACAGTCGAAGTGAAGGGCAACTCTCAACTGCCAAAAACTTATTAAAACAGGTTTACATCTGTTACAACTGCAACTTGCTACTCAGCGGCTGCTACATTTTTTGCAACCCCTCAACGAAAACTTTTTTCTTGCTCGGATTCAAACACCTAATTTAAACTCTCACAAGGCTTCGTTATAATCTTGAATAAAATTGCACATTCCACCTTTGAAACTGAGTTCCTATAAATGAAACAAAAAATAAAAAAGAAATTTTAGTAGCGTTTCAAGTTGTACAATGCATTTTACATTTTTTTTTTTTTTTAATTCGCGAATCACCGATATATAAATGGCAACTATTTAGAGTACAACACATGAAAGAATGCAGTGATTTCTAACAGTTATATTTTCTGAGTAAAGCTAGTCACCATTATCCCAAAAACGGTGCAGTGCATATTGCGAGTCATCAGATCAAATTGCAATGCACCATATGTCTTTGTTGAGCACCTTAATTGAACAAACAGTTGAAATCAGTGCTTACAGGCAGTGCTTGTCAAAAGGGAAGAAATTTCTGCACTGAAATTAATTTGATAATGGTAGTTGAGATGTGGCCTAATTCGCATAGCACATACCATAAAAAACAGTATGCGATTCATGGATTTGTAGAAATAAAAAATAGCGACCTCAGGCTATAGAGTCGGAGAAAAGTAGATAAGTAAGATGTAACCCCACCATTACTTTTGGAATACCGACGACGTAACATCTGATACCAGATTTTTATCTGTTACAAGAATTAATATACAAATTTATTAAAATGAATAGTGAAGAAAATCACAGTTGATAGTGTATCGATCTTTTTCATACTAATACTTACCAAGAATTGGTGTCCAGATGAATAGGTTACAGGTGTTCTATTGCCTCGTTGACACATCGAATACTTTTCCCCAATGACAAGTGCTATATTGTTTATTTTTATAAATCCATCATCAGGATATATCCAACATCAATGCATATTTTAATAAACTGTAGCTTATAGAATTATTTTATAAATAATTGTACATAAACAATCAAAGAAGCACATTTCATTCAATTGATTTGTGCTTCATTTTGAAATCATAACATATGGAATATACGAAAATGTTGTACAAGATCATGTTTTTATTATTAACAACAATACTTTGAAAATTACCTCATTCCTGTCAGAAAATTTCAACACTGATTAACAGGATACTATCCATCACCCGACAGTTTATGTATGATTTCGTAACATCACAGCTGCTAGATGGTGAAGAAGAAAAATCATTGCAAGCTGCTCTAGCCAATCAGTTGTGAAAATAATGAATTTGTGAATCAGAAGATTGGATCCAACATCTAAAATTGTGCCGGTGATAATTTAAACAACCTTCAGAAAGTTTACTTCTGTGATGTTATTTTTGGCAAACAGAGCACTCACAGTGGTAAAAAGTGGAACGTTTTCAAGAGGAAAGGATCGATCTAAAACAATGGTACATAAATTTTGTTGAAGAAAGAATATTTATTAAAAATATCAACAAATTCGTCTACATTCGATATAAGTTGTATTAATCGCTACGGCATTGTAAGCAATCCACAGGATAACAGTTTTATTACATAAAACTAGAACACATAGATGTGACTGTACAGTAAAAATGGTAATGAGTGTTAATCACTCACTGCATTGATAGAATATTAGCTATAGATATTTTTTTTATTACGAATACATCATTACCTGACATCTTTTGGTGCTGATGGCTGACAAAGTGAATCAGATCAAAATGAGCCGCAAGGCCAATTTGTGAAGAATTGACCAACAGCTGTTTGACAATTAATTCCCAATATGTAAATAATATCACAATAATTCGATGAATTTTCGAAGAAATGAGACAATTATAAAAATAATACAATAACATCATTGTATATAAAAATCGTTTGTTACTGTGAAATCATTCAAGCAGCGAGCTGTCGGCGTCTTGTTAACTCGTGATTAATTAATACAGAGATATCAGGATGACGATGTAAAGTAGTGACACAGTAATTAGCAGTTTGACTAGGATCGGCACCAGCTTTCAACAAAAGTTTTACTGCATTTACAAAACCGCTTTCAGCGGCAACTTGCAACGGTGTTAATCCGTCATCATTAGTTTTCTCCAACTGTGCCAAAGGCGAAGTAACCAAAAGTGAAACAGTCTGATGGAAGCCTCTTGCAGAAGCTAAATGCAGCGGTGTATTACCTCCTGCATCCTGCAAGCTTGGATCCTCCCCAAGTTTAAGGAGACTATCAACAACTTCGGACTGGTTTTTTCTCGCTGCAATGTGCAGAGGCGTTTCACCATATCTGGACGTTATACCGGTGGGTGTGTGAGGGATCAGAAGGAAAGCTGTATTGAGTGCGCCACACTCTAGAGCTTCGTGCAGAGGAGTTTCGCCACGGTCATTTTTTTGAGCCGGATCCGCTCCAGCTTCCAAAAGTGTTCTTATCATGGGTTCAATTTCTATTTTATGACTGTTGCCAAATGTTGAAGATGACGCCAACAGATGCAGAGCACTGCGTCCTTGATGATCTTTGGCATCAACTGGACCAACCTTTGCAAGGAGTTCCAGCGTTTTTAAAGCTATGTCAAAATTGTGATGAAGACTCTTTGAACTTTGTGCATTCGCTAGCTGCCGTGTCAAAATATGTAACGCCGTCAACCCTCCACCAGCTTCTTTCACCGTCGATGGACATCCATATTTTAGCAGCTCTTCTACTATCTCAAATACGCTTGACGGGCTGCCATTTATTATCGCACGATGAAGTGCAGTCTCACCACGTGGAGAACGGACCCCAGGATCACAGCCATTTGCAAGTAAGACCCTGTATTCACGTTAAATGCATTAGAAAAAAATTTCAATCTTGAATTATCAGCTAAAAGGTCATCTGCTCAAAAAATCTTTTAAAAGAAAAAAAACATTTGAGCCAGTAGGTAATCAGTTCAAAACTGAAAATGGTAGAAGGGAGCAGTTTCAAACAAAAATGTTAGAAGCTTGAGACCTAATGAGAATTTAGAAAAAATTCTAGCAGACGAAACAAATTGCACAACTGTTGCGACAGTCATTCTTCCACTAGCGTTATTAGAAGTTCAACTTTATTCGCATTATGATTATAATGAACTTGAAAGGAGGATGTATTGCGTTATTTTCATTTTAGTATGTCATTTTGTGAATCAATATTGAACATCTTGTTTAAAAATAGGCAAATTTCCGTCGAGTAAAATTAAACGAATTTCAGGAACTTTACTGAAAGTGAAAGTTACGATGACAACGGAATATAACGTACAAAGCGTTTGTAAATTGACTTGATTGTTCAAAGTTGTTAAAAAAAAAAAATTAATCCTACGATTGTTAAGTATATACGCACACAGGATTTTTTCGTTTCGTATCGAAGTAGGTACTTATAGGTATATTCGGTGAGTAAATTCAATCGTTGCGGATGTTTGAATATTATGCGTGGCACGCCGGTATTAAATTCGTACAATAATAATAATAATAATGCACTGCGTAAGCGAAAAAATAATTCCGTTTATATTAATGCATGCGAACAAATTCATTAAGCAACACGGAAGAAGAGACCTAATATTATATGTACTGCATATACCTACATATGTATCATGTATATTTAATGCAATGTCTGAAATCGGGGTGGTACTTTTTGTTAGTCCAGGATGCCGCATACCGCATGCCTACTCTTATATTTTATTTGTTACTGTTTTTTTTTACCTCAGAACCGGGAGGTTGTGATTTGTTGCCGCCACAAGTAGCGGCGGATCCCCCGAAACGTTCCAATCCGGTTCGTCAATATTTTGAACAACGCCGCGTGCTATGAGCAACTCGACGCTCTTCGCATCTCCAGTACGAATTGCCTCGTGAAAACTCATCGCGCATCCCGGGTCGTAATCATCAAAGTTTGCTTTGTTCAAAAATTCGGCGACCCCGCCTCTTTCGCATCTTTCCTCGAGTAAATCAGAGCCCCTTGTTTCGGGGAAAAAAGAATTTCTTTTTGATCGATAAACGTTTTGATACGTTTTGATCTGATCACTGGACTTCGACACCTGAATCCCATTTTCTGTAACGCACTTATCCGACGATTCAGAGGCATATTCGTGCAATGGGATACTTTTAACTCCGTTTTCTTGAGAGTTATTACAATTGACAGACAATGCGTTACTGTCGATAAGTAATTCTTGGAAGATCGCGAGCTTTTCGCTTTTATTCTCGTCTGTAAGATTACAGCTCAGATCTTTCTCTTCGCGGACATTGCCTTCCGAGGTAGACGGTGATGTTGGATCGAAAGAAACGGCATCTATCAATTCCGTGGATAACTTTTCAAAGTTGAAACTATCTTTACAAGGTTTATCCTCGATTTTTGTATCCGGTATTTTCGAAGCATTAGATTTCTGTACATTAATGGTCGAAAGATTTTCTTCCATGTCCGAAACCGTCTTCTCCACATTTTTTTGCTTACGAAGTATCAAACAAGTTTCCGATAAGTTCCCATGTTCGGAGCTTGTGCAATTCCCTTCGCCTTTATTTACTACTACATTTCCTACATCGACACATCGACCTGTTATCGAAGAATTTACAGTTTTATATCCTGCACAAGCCTCGGGGAATGGTAATTCCTCAGAATTTCGACTTGCGTTTTCAGAACTTTCATCTGCAGCTCCGTTTTCGAATCTCGAATTATTTACGGATTCATCCAAAGTTGTCGTTACAATTTTTTGCGAAGCGAAATCCACCGGCACATCGCAATTCTTAACGTCTTCTTGCCGGCACGGAGAAATCGTATCGTCATCGTACGCGGCGGTCATCTTCCAAATCCCGTAGATTTTTATTACTTCAAAAATAATTTGAGTCAGCTATTGTTGTTGTTGTTGTTATTATTATTATTATTGTTATTATTATTAATAATAATAATACAACAATGAGCGTTTTATAATCGTAGTTTGTTAATTCTGAATCCTTAATTCACGCATTCGAACTTTTCCGCCCGCAATTCACCGTCCGACTACTTCATTCACCTGTACGGCGGTCAATTCTCGAATGTCTGATACTCGGTCGCAAGAACACGATTCGCGGTAAGCGTAGGAAGACGACGGAGACGACTAAAAGAGACTAAACTAAAACGCGTCCACGCGATGCACGCTGCAACCTCCCCTCCTCGACAGAACACGACGAAACTCACCCGAGCATAGGCGTCAGCATTGAGGAATGCAAAGAAATTTTATGAAATAAGGAAATTTTAGATGGTTCCCCCGTATCTTCCGATCATCGATCGATTTCGGTTGACGTTTTAGTTTTGTTAATGATCTGAAAACGATGAAACTTATACCAATACTTTGATTAAAAACAAAGTAAGTTTTCAGTTACCGTATTGTTGCATGGAACATATTATCTGTAGGACTCCGCTGTCTGTATTTGCACAAGTGTTATTCGCCGCTCGAAGCCACTTCGTGGTAAACTTACAAGTGAATATTTTGCTTTGCGCTAATTAAACAACGTATTCGCGTCTTGACACACGGAAATTAATGTGCATGTTGTAATACGATATGTCGACAAACGATTATTATAAGTTACTTAAGCAGATATTACAGTACGCTGCCGAGCTGTATTCTTTTCTTTGCAGTGCATACGCCTGCCTTCTCGTGTCTCTAATAAAAATGCTGGTTCAAACAATTAACCGTAATAATACAACACTTGGTACAAAATGTTCGAGCGTTACTAACGATCGTATGACGTCGGATAGATATTATGCTTGTACGTTATATTGAGTACCGTTGATAAAATACGTTTGTAGCACTTGGTGTATCTTTTCCTTTTCTTGCGCTTTTTTTCTGCATATTTTGTGTATTTTCGGAGATTATAAATAGTTTTCGCTGCACATACTTCAAAGGTCAATACTTCGACGATGTTAGATATTAAATGTGTACCATGAAGAGCTTAGGTGTCGCGTAATATTTCAAACGTACAATACGAATATTCAAATATAAATGTGTTATAGATATAATTTTAATGATTTTGGAAAAGAATGAAAATTAAAACGACCGACATATACCCAAATCCTCACGCTCCAATTCATTGTCTTACATTATCTTATCCGACTAGCCGTGTATACATCGAAATTCTGATTCTGAGGTTACAGTGTTTTTACTTCTAAAAATGAACCTTCCACCCGCTGGGCGGCCAGTCGGAACATAATCCGTCCCTTCCTCGGCATTTTTTTAAAGGTGGGGAATATACCTGCCTCTATTTGCTAATACAGTTCGAATACGTAGTTCGTCTATCTTTTTCTGAGATCTTCTAATATTCCTGTTTCTAGTTCTAGTCGGTACATCGATTACAGAAAAATTGCGTATAGACTACCATTTGTACCGTGGAACTTAGGGTCTTATCTTTACCAAACAAAGCTAATAACAGTATACACGATGTCTGTAAAACACTGAAGAAGTCCGATAATAAACGATATCTGTACATATATGTACAACAAATACGAAATTTGAACAGGAAGTGCTTAGAGAGATTAGAAAGTACATAGCTTCTAATGTTTACATTAGAAAAAAAAGACTTATAACGCATTCGTATATGCAGCAAAACGGTACATCTTGTATAATTCTACCTCGAAAGAAGTCCCAAAGTACCGGATGTGCATGAAAGATGATTAAATGACACTTGACCGTTTTATGTGAGCGTGTATTTTCATGATGCGTTTGCTTGAATATTCATTCCGTAAGCATTTCGCGTTTTGTAATGAAGAAGAATGCAACGGCTTCTTTAAAACTAACGGTCTGATCTCTCGACCACCGTAGCCAAGTGTATAGCAACAGATCCAATGTGAACCACGCGTACTTGAATAAGAGAAATCTTTTTCCAAAGCTAAACCACATGTGAACATGTGCGTGAAACAGCTTCTTCTCCCCTTGCGTTACATTAACTTTTTTTTGCCCTGCTTAAATCTTATGGATGACGGTTTGTCCGACTTGCTTGTCGTCGCTTCTAGTGCCAAGGGCATAAGAATGGCAGGATAGAAGGTCCCTTTATGCGTGGCCATTGAATAAAGTATATTTTCAAGCGTTCGATTGCACGGCACATCATTCGTTAGATTAGAGTTGATTGCCTCTATCCGTATGACAATAAGCGTCGTCGGGAAGAGTACAAATTTATCAATAAGCTACCGAAGAATGACAAAACCCGTACGTCGAACGGATTTTTATAAACTTGACTCTCCAAGTCATGATGTAGTCGATTGATAAATATTTTATGGTAATGATTGTTGTTATATATTTCACTTTGAATGATCAATATAACGATACCATGGAAGCTGATAATCTAAGAATTGATTGCCATTTGAATTCACGTACCGGATCTAAGTATGATACATGTGTTTCTAATGGTTCCGCGCTGATATTTGTCAGAAATTTGCAATTTTTTTTCCTTCAAATTTCGACTTGACTTGACTTGACCTCGCAATGACGTTTCAACTATTTATACGGTATTAGCTATGTATAGTTTAAAAATTTTTCGCCTTCTAAAATTATGAAGAACTAAAGCAATTGACGAGGACAGATTTTTAATAAATGAGACAGTCGATATTATGGTATAAGCTTTTTTTATTGATAGTCAACACGTATTGTTACGAATATGTTCACACTTTCACTCAAACGTCAAACCTTAGGTTATTATTATTATTACTACTGTTATTATTTATCGTGTACCATTATAATACGAAGAGAAAATATCCATACAAATTTTGAATCAGCTTATACGTTTATACATACTTTTCTTTTGTTAACAATAAGAAAGAGTGTCAGAATAATGGGGCATTGTTTGAAGCAGTAATCAATGTCTACCCTAATTGAATACAACTTAAATTCTAATCTTCCTTGGCATTCCCATTACGATCTCCAATTGCACGGCTCCTACATTGTCAAGGTGAGCAAAAAAAAAAAAACATCCATTTATTTCAAGCAATTATTTCTTCAAAATATGAAGGTGAATCCTTTTTAAATTCTAGCCTGATGTACACTGTAATTCATTGAATTTCTAGCTCGTGTACGATTCATGTTTTAACCCTTTGTGTGCACACTTCCTTAGAATTACGTACATTGAACACTAAGGCAAATAAACCGTAAGCAATTTTCCAACAATATAGTTCGATAACCTTGCTAGTTTTCTGAACAGATGTATAAACACTTTTCGAAACTAACGAGTTATATTTTAATCTAGTATGGTCATTTTTCGTTCAAAAATAAGTAATGCAAAAGCAATATTTGAAGTCGACGATCATTCAACAAGTTATCGTGGGTAAAGGAAAATTTCCGTGTTAAAATGACTAAATGTTTAAACGGAAGGTTACAAATATACTTCAACACACTTTGTTTTTTACTTTATCTTAGTAAAAAACGTGCCAGAGTCTGTATGTTAATATTTTTAATGGATAACACATTGAAATACTTTGTTCCTGAAATTTCATGAGGAAAATACACCTACTGTCCTCTCCCGTATTATAAGATTCATTATATATAATCGCTGGAGTTTTTCAAAAACAGAAGACTCCTATGTATTTCTTTATTGGTAATCATGTATGTACTTGAATAAATACCAAATGCCGATGTTTACCGTTTACCTGCTGCGGGACCTCGAAGCTGACCTGGATTTGGTTCTGCGTGGACTACGATCTTTAGATACAGATCTGGCCTTACTGCGAGACCTGTCCCTATCTCGACCACCACCTCGACTGCGAGAACGGCTTCGTGAAGCTGAACGAGACCTGGAGTGTTTGCTGCGAGATCGTGAGCGTGATCGTGACCTAGAGTGAGACCTATAATGAACTTCACATTAAAATATGGATCGTTCGATCTGTGCCTATTATATGTGTATGTATACGTAATTTACTATTGCAACTTTGAAGTTTTTTGTTCAACTGTTACCAATTTAGATGCATGCTTTGAGCACAAATACCAGTCCCTCATCGTTATGTTTTTACCTATTGACATCAAACCATTCGATTCCCTAACCAGATAATAATTAATCAGAGAAAATGCAATGGCTCATTTGTAGGTAGGCTGCTTACTTACCTACCAACTCATTTGAAACTGTGCTAATCGCATCAAACGAATCGTATAATTCACATGTGAGAGCTAAGAGCTACAGGTATGTAGTTCTTGGCTCTCAATATACATAATACGAATATGGTTTCTTTTACGACTGTAGCAACTAATAAAACCAGTCAATTGTGATAAATTTAAGCTGCAGCAAATTGAGGTTTCTAATAATTTTCCTTCGTTTTTTTATGGCTCCGTTTTCTTGCTCCATATAGCTTGATGAATGCCCAACAAGTATTTTTTAGTTTGTTAGTTAGTCATCAGAGAGTATGATATGAATTTCGATTTGACTGTATGTGATAGTCTACAGCTATATTACATCAACATGCAATGTTACGGATTATTAATTGATGAAACATTCCTTTCCTAATTTATTGTATCATTTTCTTCTGTATCATGAAAATCAGCATTTCAATGAAACTGTTGTATTGATGTAACATACATTCAAAAAGATTAACCAACATATAGACATAAAAGAAACGTTACTTACAAATAGTAAAGTTTTAGCAACTGATCAGTGAAAAAATTATGGCCAAGTCAGTGACAACATAATGAGGTTGAAAATTTTGATATCAAACCAGAAGGATATTATCTATCTTGTTCCGATCCATCTTACTGTCCAACGACTGACATTTGGTTTCATCTTCGTAAGAACATACATGTCGTGTAAAAAAAAAAAAAAAAAAAAAAAAAAAAAAAAATGCATCCCATAGTCTTAAGTAATAGTCCCGAGATCAATTGGTTAGTCTTTTTTCGTTAATGATACATATTGCAATACATTCGTCGTATACATAACATTGCCTTTTGTTTTTGTCGAAATATCTGATTACTATTTTATTTATATACCATAATTTGTGACAGCCTATAGTAGACGGCTGAAGAACGCGTGAAGGCAATGGCCAGGAGAATGGGAGAGTGGGCGAACACATATGTAGACGAAATCGCGCGAGGGTCAGATGGACAGATGTACGGACGGAGAGTGGCTAGACGAGATGGCTGGACAAAGACTGTCTCTCAGTGAAGGGTACGGTACTACGACGACTAGGCGCGAACTGCGAGCAGATAGAAGAAGGCTGGATCTACCAGACGTGCCGAGGTGAGCAAACTCTTTGTCTAGGGTGATGTCAGTGGTCAGTGAAGTACCGAAGTGCGCAGAACTAGCCACTCCGTCAGCCATGTTTGTCTCTTTCTCTCTGTCTTTCTCTCGCTTTCTCGTAGAGTGCAGAAGGTAACCCAAAGTAGGTGGGTGCTCTACGCTGTAACTCTACGCAGTGTGTGTGTCACAAAGTGAACCCAAGTCGAATCACGCGAGAATCTCAGTAGATACACATTTCTCAAGCGTGTGTCTGTGTTCAGCCGCATCTCCTATAAATAACGGGCAGGATTACATCGGCTTCGTCCTCTGCCAGTTTACCAATTTATTTCCTAGCAATCACTCTTACTTATTTGACTCTTTAATCTTTTTTCACATCAATCAGCTATTCAAGACATTATCACTTTTCTATGCTTCACCATTGACTTACATCTGATAGAGATTACTGCCTGGTAGGGTCCAACCTGTTTTTACCTCAATTTTAATCAGTTTACAATGAAGGGTCTAAATTTACAAATTGCCGATCAGGATACCGAGATCCATGAGCATTGTACCAAATGAAAAATAAAAATTTTCTTTCTATTTATAGAAAGAGATTTCTTTCATGGCATATGCTCACTTCCAAATTTCGTTTACCAAAAACAATTTACGGATTGCTCAGTTTTACAGCTAACGTACATCGAATTTAAACCACTCAGACCCCAGGACAAGCAACAAAAAAATGAATGGCTTTTTATATCTTCAGATAGATTTGAACCCTGCGAGCAATGACTCGCCACACATTTTGCCACAACCATCAAACCAACCTTGCCCACCTTCAGAGAATAAATGAAAATACATATGTTCACAATATGATACTTTATCAAGGAACATGTCTATCATTCTATAGAATATCTCGAACTATTTCTCATGTACAGTGTCTTCAAGACTGCCATTAGAACTGTACTTTATGTAACACAAAAAAAAAAAAAAATTCCAAAAATCAATTCAATATTTTCTTGCACTCAGAAATAATTTATCACATAAATAGCAGCAAATGCATTTAGAAAAATATTAATGTTTTGGTGAGTCAATTTCGGATACACCTGACTACTTGAAACTAACCATAGGCGACATTAATACTTATTAGACAGCATTGTATCAAGAGTAGGGAGAAGTGCACAGAGTCTCAAATGAATGCTAAATATATTGGGTAATATTTTTTGATGACTTCCTCTGAAAAATTTTTTATGACGTATGACTCCAAATTATTAATAAGCAAGATAACGAACCTGCGCCTACGAGATCCGCGATGCCGTGGGCAATCTCTTGCATAATGTCCTCTTTCTCCACACTCGTAGCATCGATCCTCTGGATGGAAAGGACGTCCGCCGCCACGTCTTGACGGACCACCCCGATCTCTCAGTCTTTTCCCATTCGAAGGTTCAACCCTTGCTCTTCGGCCACAAATAGTGCGACCGTCTAACCCTCTGACTGCATCTTCAGCATCACGCGCATCTTCAAATTCAACAAACGCAAAACCAGGAGGGTTTCGTGCAACCCATACGTTTCTCAAAGGACCATAATACGAGAAGGCATCTTCTAATTCCTGCTTTGTGGCATTACTTCCAAGATCACCTACATAGATCTTACAGTCGGATGGGTAGCGTGACATCTGTTGGAAAAATAGTTATATTTTTAGCATACAGAATCCTTCAAGTTGGTCAGAGTCAGTATAAAAAGTTGGTTTATTAGTAATCCGCGAGATTTTTAAAGACCAAAAGTGTCTCTGATGAAGGGTAAAAGTGTCAGGGTAAGAAAAATCGATTAAGTTAATTAATTAATGGCTGTAGTCTTTAACTATGTTATGACTTTTTATTGGTATTCACTTGCTAACAAATGCTCAGAGTCCCATAAAGTCTTAACGCCAGTCTAATATTATCAACTTTATTCAACAGGACTTAATTTTCTTATTTCGACACCGTCTTGATCAAAGTGGTTAAAGCCTCTTCAATTTATGTAAATCAGTCATAAATTAGCCAGTCATTTCATTAGTTGAAAATGGTTTATAAATTTCACGTGAATACGTGGCTCGTAAATAATTTGCGAATATTTAGCGCGTAACGTGTTATCGACAAAATACAATGAATTATGAGAGGGCGCTAACTGGACGCTGCATGATTGAGAATAATTTGGGCATTGTAAAGAACTTTTGGCGTCGCTTTGAGAAACTGATTCATCGTCATAAAATTCATATTCTGAGCAAAAAAATGTCGTTGGAATTGCGTGCAATTATACAAGCCTACTGAAATTATTACTATACATTGTTCTTCTGGAGTTCATAATTATGTTTAATCGCCATAGGAAAAAAGTTTGCACAATTTGCTGTATCTGTATTCTTTGACGCCATCTTTGCAACCACCCAAATCCACACCGTCCAACTGCCTGTGTAACGCAATACACTAAAGTAAAAATTTCACCCCGTTAAAAAGATATTAAGATTCACCTACCTTGTTCATTATTGAATCACGTTATCGCCCTCATACGTGCAGAATATCTTGGCAGAATTAATTAATTTACCGCAAGAAAAAGCCGGCTCTGTTTCAGCCGCACGGCGTCGTCACCCTTTGCCACTATCGATCTTTTCTCGAGAAAACAACATGGCTGTCGCACAAGCCCACCAATTACACCTCCGTGCCCTCCGTGACTAGACTATGGACTAGACGAGCCGAAGTTCGCCGACGTGGAAAGTGGCTGACGACGCCATCACCCGATTTCCTATACGCGCGAAAAATACAATTTACGAAATCTGCATGAAGAATTTATCGGGGAGTGCCAAGTGCTGTCACGGGATGTTAAAAAAACAATTTAAACTACAAGATTTAAACAGCAAATGAATGAATACTTGACACGCATTAATCGTTGTAGTATTTATGTATTATAATCTACGTTTTTCAAATTTAAACCATTTTCAAACCAAGGTTTATCGTTCATTTCGAAGAACTTCGAAATCTGTCAAGTATATCAATGAGAACTAACAACTTATCGGAATAGCAATATTTTCAAAGAAGTTAAGCAATTTGAAAAAATAAAAACTTGAGACGATTACAGAATTTTAGACAATATAAACATTTTCTGTATCTAATCGCTAGAATGAATTTGGGTCTTGAATTGTTACGGAAGTCAACGAAATAGATTAAATCTGGAAGAATTTCCTAAACGAAAGCACTAGAGCATTCATTGACTATGTGAACGATAATCTAGAATTCCTGAGTAAGTATCTGAAAACAGTTCTGTTGTAAAATTTTTCACGGTAAATCGTGGAGGAAAAATTTGTACCAGGAGCAATACTGTTACGGTACTAAACTGCGTAATTCACACTAGCAAATTTTCAAATCGCAATTCATTTGAAACACATCACAGTACCAACCGAACTATTTCTTTTTATTTCTACAAGCGATACAATCAATTTATTCTCTCGCTGAATACGCCATCCATGCATGCTCGTTACGATTAAATAAGTAGTTTACATTTAAATTTCTATAATTCTCCTTACATATCTCCATCGATCAATTGATAATGTAACTCTGTTTCAATTAAAGTCTCCATGAAATTAATCGTCGATTTTCGCTATCGTCAAATCAGTGCCTATTGTATAACATAATATTAGTGGAATTGACATCAAGAATTGGCACTCCCTAGTTAATAATTTCTTGATGTTAAAAAATTATACATTCTATAAATTTGAATTTATTAGCAATAAGAAATATTTCTATTTCCCCACCTACGCTGAAGCAAAACTTTATAAGTTATATTACTCACTCGTATTGACATAGGAAAATATAGCAATTATATTTACAACGCAACGCCTGAAAATTTCGGCCCTGGGTAACCGGCTCCTCCCCCTTCCTGACTCAGCCTCGGTAGCGAGGTAATTCCCGTTTTTCGTCGGCACCACGTATTGTATGGAGTCGCGGGCTTGTTTTGTTTTCAGTAGATATTCTCTAGTCAGTAGATCCAGTGACGTGGCGGAGGGAGGTGGTGCGGATCGCGCGTTAAGTAATTGGTTCTACGTACCGTACGTAAAGAGACAATATTTCTTCAATGGGAATCGTTGGTCTGCCGCGAATTAGAGGTACTCGATAAACGTATCGCCGCACTTCAACCCCAAATGAGTTCAATCATATTCCATTAATGTTCAGGCGACTTTTGAGCATTTTCTTTTGCGATGTGCTGTGCATAGGCGAGTTTTGCGGTAGGTCGCGTATCGAAAGCAAAATGACTTCCTTGAACTTGAAGGCTACCGACCCCGAGAGCATTCTTTCCCTGTTACAGGATCTCGCCGACGTTCCGTGCAATGTAGTCCAACAAAAATTGAACAGCTACGTAAGTTTTGTTTTAGTTTTATCAAAGAATGATTAACTGAAAGCCATCCTAAATCCAGCGGATCGCGGATGCTGGCCTATTTTTTCATAAATTATCTAACATCGAATGGTATATCATTTGTTTTTTTTTTTTTGTTTTTTTTACAAATATTTGCACAACTTATTTGCACCTTGATGTTTATCCCTATACGTTTGTTTTCATTCATTGGACGTCTGGAATACATCCAGATAATCTGTAAATATTAGGTGAACGATGCCTGGTCGGTTGTACGTTTTATTTTCGAGCTTTTACGATGTAGTTATTCCGGATGTTTTTGTTTTACACACATCCTTTTCTCTTCCTCACATCTATGCATGCTCTATATTATCTTGTCACAATGCAACTACAGAATGGTTTTTAAACCATCTGTCGAACACAATTCTTTCTCATCATTTGGATTACTTTATTCCATAATATGAAGAGAAAAAAACAAAAATTTGCGTATATTTTCATAGTTTTCCGTTTTTATTTACATATAAGAAAAGTAATAGTTTGACAATGTTAAACTTCCGTAATTGCCATGGATGTATACAATGTGAAGGATGTCGGTATTGTGGTATTACGCAAAAGCAGCCTGTGCTACCAAGTTTGGTCAACATAAAACCACATAAGCCTAACACTGCTTATCTGTCTAGTTTTCAGAAGAATATCCCTCCCGACTAAAGAAAAACAAGGAAAAAAGGAAAAAATTTGCCGAATAGTATTTTTCCCTGTTGTATCAATATTTCCTTTTCAGTGTTTACGTTCACAGAAACTTTTCTATCATACGCCTGTGCACAAGATAATAACCAGACATCGTGGGATTTGATTATTTACCGATCATAAAACTTTGTCAAGTATATTTACAAGAGCTAACAAGTATTAGTTGAAATGATTCTGTAACAGAAAACAGTCCGGGATTTCATTAATCTTTTGTCATAGTTCACGGATGTTTAAAAATATTTCACGTGTACTAATCTGCCCGAGAATGAAGACATCGTAAAGAACCAGACAAATTTATGTTTCAGAATATTTGAAAATGTATTCCAATCGCCGAATAGTATTTTTTCGTGCATCTTGCATGTTTCTAACGTGTTATTCTTTCAAATTTGTATTGACAAAGTTCATACTGTGTAAAAACACCAATTTTTTTATCAAAGTGTAATCGAACACTATTGATCAGTATTTAAAGTTATTTCCTATTACAATAGTGGACACTGTTTAATTAAACCTTAATATTTCAAATCTTTGATAATCTTTCATCAAAATATACATTTAATTTTCAGTTACAAACGGCCACTGGATCGAAAGTGGTTTTCCTAGCTCCGATTCTCTTGGAAACAGAGGAGATGGTAATACATGTTGTGGGTGAGAAGATTCTTGAGAGAGAGCTAAGGTTCCCAGTAAGCCAATCCAATGTAATATTCAATATTTAGGTATTTTCTCTTTGTGTTTATTTATGTAGTAACTGAACACTTTATTACTTCTTTTACGTTGCCTAACACAAAATGTCATAATTAACAAAGTGATCTGCTAATATATGCTTGTGTCAATTTTATTAGTGCCATATATTTTCATTTATTGCTGTTTGAGGTATAGATTTAAATTCAATTTAAGTATGATGTTTTGCAATGAGGAAAGTGATTGAATTCCTAAAACAAAAGAACGTTTTCCGATGCAGTTATGTAAACATACCTATGTATATGCATAGCATTGTTACACATGGCATAATGTTCGAATTGCTTGAATGTACGAATGGCCTTGGTTAAACACGAGTTATGAATATCAATTAATCAGGAACCAAAACTGCGTTTACGTTGCTTTGATAGTAGCACATGTGAAAGATTAATCTATGGCTGTGTAACAGAACGCCAGTTTTGTTTGGCATGCGTATCAGATAAGAGGAACAAGTCAAACATCACCTCATTAGCTAACCCCACCTACTACTAAATCTGCCTGGCACTTTGAAAATGTTATGGGTCAACATTCAGCGTCTCCATATTTTACATTAATTTTTATTATGAAGCGCATACGACATGTATTACATACTGGATCTGATAATTCATAAAAGTACCGGATTGTATTATATCGTGATTGCAACATGGGAGACACCCAACAATCACTTGCTCCTTTATATCAATACGATAAGTAAAATGAATCATTATGTCCTGACTCAACTTAATTTGATGCCATTGCATGTGTCAATATTATGATAATCGGCCACTCTCGAGCATATAGTATTGTTACGTAATTTTTCATGTATCTAGGCTAGTCCCTGAGTTGTTTCAATTACGTGCATAGGGTCGAGACGTCAGAAAAAGTGACGAACTTCCAAGTGATTGCATGTAATAAACACCGCCTCCATTTATCTCAACTACTGTGATACTTACTACATTTTGAAAGTTTTTAATTGGCTAATTCAGTCGAGTAAAGCAGTATACTTCTATAAAACTAATTTTCAGTTATTACCTAAGAGTATCATTCTTACTAAGATATCTGACACAATATGGGCCATTAAAAGTGAAAAGTTATCCCAGGTCTATGAAACACATTAATAAGATCAGAACTTTATCCGATGCAGACCATACTTTTAGTTCAGCAAAGCAATTAGTTCACGTTTATAGAACAAGAAATCGTAAATACTACCATGGATTCCACTGTTCAATTACATACCTTTAGATTCTGAGTTATTCTTAGGATTAGCTTTGAGTGTACATCAGTTTGTATAATGATCATGTGTTTGTTCTATGAGTTCATAAAAAATTGCTGTTTAATTTGAAATCGGGTTACCAATTTTCTCATTTACATTCGTTTTACGAATATCTTTGTGGAATTGTCTTTGTTTGGAGTATTGTTTGAATAGCTGATGCTGAATTGAGTTGATAAATTGATCTATTTGCATGCTCTGAAATAGCTTTTTATAGAAAAGTTAGAGATGACTCTCTTAAAGCTTTACCACGGACAGATGAATTAATTGTAATGGAAAACAGGCAAGTTTACCAGTCTATGGAACTCCAATTATCTAATTACAATTAGCTGAGTGCTCAAACTATTAAGACAATTTAGTACCATTCGTAATTACCAAGACAATAGTAATATTAAATATTGGTAGAATTGATGACCTTCCATCATGCAACCACTAATGTCTTAATAGCCTTTTGTACTCTTACATCGAGCCCGTCTGCAGCGAGTCGTTAGATCAATATGTCCATCCATTGATGATGAAATGTATTTAAATGTTAGCTAATGTCTGGCCTTTCAAACTTATTGTTTTCATTACATTACCTATGTGATGACGTATTTCGACAAGGTAGACCTATGTTTTGAAAAGTTGAGCAATCAAAACTAAAAACATTCATGTATATAGCTCGTAAAGGCGTAACGAATTTTTTCTCACGTGGGTGAGTATCGTTAAAAGTGTTGCATTTTTTGCTAACTTCAAGCAGATTAAATTAATACACGATATTTTTGTATTTATAGTAAATGTGCTTGCAACAAGAATCACGCGAACTGGACTTGTTCTTTAGGGTAACAATGTTTTTGGCCATTTCGGTGTTTTGATGAGCCCAATCAAACACTGAAGTTTTTATTATAGTACTATGCAATCTTATTACAGAATTCAATTCACAAATTACTAAGGCCACAAGTAGAGCAATGACCATAACGTTGTATCTACACTGGCTTAAGGCTTGACATTATTTTTGCGTACTATCAACCGAATTTGTAGATTCCATTTAATCGTTATTAATGATTAAAAACTTTCAAGATACCACTCTGTCAAATCGATTAGGTATCGCCAAAATAGTACTCGATTGTTAAAAATCGAATGACTGGTAGGAAATAATTTAACTGCGTTGAGGTAATGTTTGATTAAATTGTATATGGGAAGTAATGCGAGAAATTAAATTTTCACAACTGTATATTTCTTACTTGTTCACTCGGTAACCGGATATTGCAAACATCAACAGATGGTATCTATGATAGCTTTTATTAGGTGTTTAATATCTAACCACAGCACCATTACACATGCAATAATCTCATGCCTGGAAAGTAATCTCTTTTGATAATATTGCTAATCAATATTTTGAATCCCTGTTGTAAACTATCAGAAGTATCTATCTAGTGATGAGAAGATAGGCTCTACGTTATGAGTAAAAAGAGTATTATCACAATTCATAACGAAGCAAGATATTTGAGATTGTCATCATCGCTTTCAGTATTTTCATTTGTCTCGAAAGAGTGTACATATTATGTAACATCACTCTCCCCTATATTCTATCACCTGTTGTTTCGAAGGCTGCGCTTGGAACTTAAAAAGTGGTTACCAATCATCACAAAAAGTGTTCATTCATGTTCTGAATACAAATGAATTTAAATAATGTATTCGTAACGTGACTTAACCCGTCAGAAGTAAATTTAACATAACAATTGCTAGTTTCAGCCCAGATACCATTAGAAACACCTCACGGCAATCATTGAATAATAAATCGAATTATTGCAAAGCGCGACACTACCAAATGTTATGTTCGTCTTTAGGCAAAATGAAAACTTGTGTTATGTGTCGATAGTTTATCAAACGGTGTATTAAAAAATGATGTATGATAATTTACTGAATATGAATCATTTTTGTCAATATATACACTTATTGTACACAATAACATCGTTATTATTAAACCTTTATGCCTCAATGATTACATTTATTAAATATTTTCTCTGTGAAAATTATATTTACATGTAATTACATCATCATTGAATTTGAACAATCAGGACTCAAAAGTAGCTGGAATTTATTTATAGAAAGTTATTTAATAGGTCTTTCGTATTTGTACAAGTTAAATAATTATGAGCTAAGCTCAGCTTCATCACATAGTTCTGGTTCTATTTTGAAGTTTTATTTAACAATAAGATAGATCAGTATACCTTTTTGCTAAACAACTGGTAAAACTAACATCCGTTCCAAAGTTTTTAAAAATAGGCCGTCAGTGCTCCGGCGAAAATAAATTGAGAAAGAACTTTGTATTTTTGAATAATTCGCATGTATTATCACCAATTCATGTATTCTAGTTTATCGCTAACTTTAAGAATACTTGGGTTCTCACATCAGTGTCGAATTTGCCAGATAATAAGATACATAATGTGATTGTAATTCTACAAATTACACAATCCAATTACCTAATAATCTGTCTACGTATGATACAACAGATTTAAAATTCGCATGTGTTGCTCATGAATAATATCTGCAAAACGGAAAATACAATTTATGCAGTTTCCAGTAGAAACAGTGAAATTATTGTTTTTTTTTCTCTGCATTATCTTAACTCGATAATAGTTTTTGAAATTCCATGCCATTTATAACTATTCTGAATTAGAAAATTACTATTTCTTCGAATCTTTCTCACTATAAGCTGATCGATTGTAACTTTATAGTTTTTATCTTTATTGATACTGTGATATATCCACGTCACAGTTTTACGAAGACGTCATTTTATAAGTACTGATAAGTTATCATATTTCATATCGCCAGCATGTGGTTTCACTAACGTCTTTATTTTCAACTTACAGGGCGTATGGGAATTTATTTTAATTGAGAATATTGCAATTCATTGATCTTATTTATTTTGAATTCTGAGAAAGAGAGAAATGATATTATTTTTTAAATTAGCGTTGAGAGTTATTTTTTTATTTAAACTAAGGCTGTTTTATCTTTAACGAGTTGTTTTCCACCTGTGATACCTTCGTTTATTATAATTTAATACATGCCCCACTTTATTATTTTTCTACTGAATTTAATCATTTTCAATGAATCTATGTTTTTACCATCTATACTTCAAACTGCTTATAAATTATGATTCAGTTTCTAGCACTGTTACAAATGTATTTACGTCTGTGATGTATGTGTCAAGTAATATATCAAAATTTAACACCAGCAATGCTTATATTTTGTCAGTTTACATCTCGTTTTCCGTTTTAGTGAAAGATATTATACGTATTCTTCATTACATATGTAGAATAATTTTATGAGCCTTATCAAATCTAATCTCAAACATGCAGTAAAATGTAAAAGTCAGATATCAATTGCTCCAGTTCACGTGTGGGCACATGACTTGAGACCAATTTTCAATCCAAAACTACCAAGAAAATACCTTTTTCAGGTGCTGAACCATGTCTTGCACAGAGCAGTGAAACATCGCAAGTCCGTAACGGCCCATGCAACAGAACTTGATCAAGAACTCTTACAACATCTTCACTCGGTCGTGAATCCTGTGCCAGATCTGTTTTTATCTATTCCGATACAGCATCCCGTCCGGCATCACATTGCTCTTGTTGTTTGTCTCGTGAATTGCGAGGACCGAGAAAATGCTGAATATATGTGTACAAAAATGGTCCAGGAGTGCTTTAAGTATGTTCTTACCTTTGTATGCAACGATTAACACCCTGTCAGCCTAGCACCTTTTTTTATCATTTGTTATATACGTACTCATACTAACTTTATTACAAAGCAAATACTTGTGTCTGGGATGCTAAAAGATATATGAGATCGTTATCCCATAAAATGAACTGGAAATTTTCCATCGGCATATGCATAAAAAAATTCTATCTACTGTGAATATTATGTCAAGGTCTGGGCTGATAAATTCAATGATAAGCAAATAATATTTCTAGTTGTAATTATATTTGTTAGCTAATAACATCCTCAAGCCCACATCTGTTGACAATTTATCCTTTTGCATTTCATCAGTGTGCACCAAACAGAATGTCCAATTCAATTAATTTTGTATGTAATATGCAATAATTTTAATTTTAGGTATTGTTTGGGTTTACTGTTGAGCACTTTGCGATGTCAAGAAGAAACACGATTGAAGTTACAATGTCAAGATTTACTGGCTGTCTCAAGAAAACTCTTCACACATTTAGGTGATAGATAATTTTATAACAGTTGTGCGTAAAACCATTTCAACGAAACCTGTTTAAATTGGCGAGAATTTGCAAATAATCCCTTGGTTATGATAGTATTTTCAAATTCACAGGAGATTTGTCAGATCTCCTGCGAGAGATCATGGCAGAAGCAAGAAAGCTAACTAATGCCGAAAGATGTTCCTTGTTTTTACTTGACCCAGAACAACAGGATCTAGTTGCTAAAGTGTTCGATGGTATATCTACAAGAGATGTAAGCAACATTGCTAAACATCAGTTGCATCCCAAAGTGAATATGTGTACTAACATGATTTATATGTGCTGCTCTTGTCTAATTTGATGGCTATAAAGCTTGTAATCAAACACAATCATGCAAATGTTTGTAAAGCAATTTTATCTGTTTACAGTCTGTAAAGGAAATGCGGATAGCTCGTGGCCGAGGCATAGCAGGTCATGTTGCTTCATCAGGAAAACTGCTTAACATAAGGAATGCTTATGATCATCCGCTTTTTTATAGAGGAATAGATGAGGTTACAGGTTTTAAAACGCGAAACATCCTGTGTTTTCCTATCCGCGACGAAAAAGGAATCATTGGTAAATTTCATTATTGCTCATATTATTAGAATTACCAGAGAAATGTTTTGTAGAAAGTTAAACTTTGTGGTAAATAGATTGGATGAAACCGTTTTTTCTCTAGGTGTGGCCCAGTTGTGCAACAAAATGGATGGGTTGTATTTTGATGTATGCGACGAAGAAGTGGCTACAGCTTTCAGTATCTATTGCGGTATATCCATAATGCACAGCATTGTTTACAAGAAAATTCAAGATGCCCAAGCGAGAAACAAACTCAGCAATGAACTCATGATGTACCATATGAAGGTGAGTTTCTATAAATGGTACACCATTATTAAATGTTTTCATAGAATTTCTCTACATTATTATTTTGAAGCCGTAATAGTATTTTTTAGAAAATATATTGTAAAAAGCGTTTAAATTTCGTCACTTTGGTATCGTAGTTTATTGAATATGGAGAGGAAAAATAAATCTATCAAAATTTCTTGCAATACCAACATTGAATGAAAATATTAAATGCACGAATGAGATTATTTATTCATCTAAATCTACTTTTTATGATCATTCAATATCATTTTTATCTTTTCAATCTTACCATTGGTGATTACAGCAGGTAATGTGCTTATAATACTATTTAACAGAAATTTAGTCAAAGAAATTTCTGCTCCTTTAAATCTCACAGATTTCATTTGGCTGAATTGAAAATTTTAATACATCATAAATATAATAAGTGTTACAGAGAATCTGATAGAAAAATATATTTAATTGTTGACCATTCATTGTTTTCCTATGATTTGACGAAGTTCGTGAATATTAAAAATACATCCTACATTACATACTTTTATTTTTCAATGTTTTAGGTGGAAACTGAATCAGTTCAATCTTTCTTAAATTGTCGAGATGATCACAGTATTAAGGACTTCGATAAATTTCACTTTAGTCCTCGAAGTGTACCTTACAAACACATGCCATGCTATGTACTTAAAATGTTTGGCGAGTTAGGTTTTATTAATACTTGGAGAATTAAGACAACAACACTTGCTAGGTAAGTTCAACAACTGATCGAAATTTATATTGTATCACTCAAGTAGTGCTGGTATCAGATATCAAAAGAAAGCCTTAATTGTAGTATAAAAAAGTATGTACATGCTGTCATAGCTTCTGACATTTTTTTTTTTTTATTCACTAATAAATGGATTTTTACAGATTTATATTGTTCGTGAAAAAAGGTTACAGAGATGCCCCCTACCATAATTGGGTTCATGCATTTTCAGTGGCTCACTTTGCTTACTTGCTGATGGTAAATCTAAATCTAATAAAAAATGATTACATAACATCTCTACAAGGCTTGGCATTCTTGGTTTCGTGTCTTTGTCACGACATTGACCACAGGGGAACTAACAACTCTTTTCAAACCAAGTGCGGCACTGTTCTCGCGAGTCTGTATAGTTCTGAAGGATCTGTTATGGAGGCAAGTAATAATCAATGTTAAACACATATCATTACAGATTGTACATAGTGTTAATTAACCCGAGCTTTGCAGAACAATCTGTAAACTCCTAACTGATATTACAATTTACACAGCAGTGATATTTACAGTAACTGTAATGACTAAATATTTACCAAGTTCGTTACATATGGTAAAAATATTTATTTACATCTTGCAGAGGCATCATTTGGCACAGTCAATGTGCATTTTGAATACCGATGGCTGCAACATTTTTGAAAGCCTATCCAGCGAAGAGTATAGTGAAGTATTAGATTTATTAAGGAACAATATCCTTTCGACTGACTTAACTTCTCACTTTCGTATGGCTGAACAACAACGCGAGATGATCTCAGCAGGATTCAAGAAAAATGATCCTACTCATAGAAAGCTTCTTCTAGCAATGTTTATGACGTGTTGTGACCTTAGTGATCAAACAAAAGATTGGAGGGTCACAAAGAAAACTGCAGTATGTAGTTCAAGTAATTTATATGGTGAACTCATGGTAATAACTATCGTAGGGACAGGGTAATAATAGTTTTCTATCTTTTAAGGAACAAATATACGACGAATTTTTCTCACAAGGTGATTTAGAGAAGAGTATGGGAACTGCACCTGCAGAGATGATGGACAGAGAACGTGCCTCGATTCCGGATCTTCAAGTGCAATTTATAACGAATCTTGTACTGCCTCTTTTCAAGTAAGTTCAACCAACAAGATAGTGTAAAGAAATTGAAAACTCATTTGATTAATTATTTATCGAATTTTCAGAAATTTGGCAGATTTGTTTCCTGCTGCGCAACCACTTGTAGATACAATTATTAATAATAAGAATGTTTGGAAGCACGCTCGCCATCTTTTTCAAGAGTACAGTCAGAATGGTACAAAGTCCATGGAAATTCTTCTGGATCCAACTTTGGAGGATGAAGTGCTTAAAGCATTCGAACAAAGTGGAGATATTGAGCAGGAGTCGGCTACAGAAATGACGGAAGATGCAGTGGAAAGTAGTAGTAAACATGATTATGAAGTCGCAGATGAAGATTGAGATCCTGACCGTATTGATAATTATTAGCATTAGACAGAATATCTGATGACATTTCCAATCAACCTCTTACAACTTGGTATTACCAGCAATTACACTATATACTTCTACCTTGCTATTTCAGTAGCGATAGGGCTTACAAGATACGTCAATTGCTTTACTGCGAATATGAATTCTTTTGGGTTGTATTTAGAAAGGAAGAAAAATTATTTAACAATATTCTCGAAGATAAACCAAATGAAACACGTAAGCCGTGCAAACACATCTCAGTGCTCAAAGTTTGTCAATAAATTGATCATATCTAAACTTTACCTTAAACATGTTATTTGGTATACAGAAAATGCACTAAATTATAAAGAACTTGGGGTTATAAATTGCGAATACAATTTCACAAAGTTGGATTTTCTCAACTGAGTCCCAAAAAAAAAAAGAGAATAAACAAGGTATATATTTTTCGATGGTTTAAATTTAACACCAGTGTCAAATAATACAAGTATTAAATTAATTATCTAAAAACAGATTTATAGTCTACTGAAAATAGAACGGCGAAATTTTTTCTCACAGCCTGAGTGCAAATAGCGGTTTAATGTCAGTATTTCATGGCCAAATTAGATTTATTGGAATAAAGTGTAGTGTGAACGTATAGAAATGATTAATAATAAATGTACAAAACACGTAGAATATATAGTTATAGTGACTTTACCCGCGAAAATAGTAATGAAAAATGGTTTCTTAATATAAAGTTATTCGGGAGTAATAATGTTTTCACCTACTGACCAAATACATGACGAACTCATTGTGGTTAACTGTAGTCCAAAGTATTCTCTGTACTAAATAATACGGAAAAAAAAATTATCCTAATGTTCCACGTTATGAAAGCTCAAAAATTTCATAATTCTAAAGTATTGGTTGGATTTAAACTGTGTCTGATATTTGTAATTACATATGTATTTTAGTCTGATTTGAAAATAACAAATTAAAATAGCGTAAGCTTGTAGCTTTAAAAGTTGACATGGCACTAAACAATTGCCCATCATTTTTATCAAAGTTCAGATAGTAATTTTTACAGTTGAGTGTAAATCCTCATATCATTATGAATTTGTGTAGAAGACCGTGATTTGGTCCAAAAATAATCTGGACATATCTGCTGATAGCGAATGAAATTTGATACATCCGCACTGATATAATAAGTCTCATAATTTCAGTAGTAACAATTATAATATAAGTAGTTATATGTGAAACCTCGTTCACTATTTTTTTTCTTCATCATGTTTGAATGCTACTGCTCAACTTTTGAATAGTCATCTGATATGAAAATATAATTTACCTCCTTATAGAGCGATTGTTCGTTCGTCTGAAATGCAACGTTTAAATATTCATAAAATTTACTTCCTGGACCTACAGGAACTTTTCTAATTGAAACTAAAAAATTGTAAAATCGATTATTAAGAATTTCTCGTAAGCACGTTGTCTTACCAACTACGTCTTTGTATTCTGAGGAAAATCAATGCCGGCGTAATTGTCAAAGTATGATTATTTATTTTAAAGTGAAGATTCCACAAAGTAAATTATCTTTGATAAAACCAACAAGTCATTCTGTAACGTTGTATTTGGAGCAACTTTTTATATTTGGAGTATTCCTATGAATTACAAAACAATAATATATAGGACTCTCAATTTAAAAGTATAATTTTATTCCGACTACGCTTTTAGTCGCATAGCAATTTTATCATATTCATATAATTGTAAATAGCTCAACGTTCTATAATACATTAGTCTATTACCAATCAACCCTTCTCTATTTCATAATTGGTTAAACTGAGAAGATTTATTTAACAGAAAAATAGTGTATTAAGTTACAAATTATATAATATCATATCAGTTACGTTCAAAAATTTAATCTTGCAGTTGCATATGATTTCTCGTAGATTCACTGTACCATAAAATCACTTCAGTACGGAATCAATCAAAACATAAAATCTTATCCAATGTAGAATAATACCTGTATTCGCACGTGCGAATTTGTATGAAACATTGTGACAGAAACTAACGACGTTTACATGACGAAAAGAGTGATTTGTCACATTGAGTCTCCATCCGTGATTCAATGCCATTCAATTTGATATCTGTATTTAGCACTAACAGATAAAATTCATCAGTTAATTCTTTTTTTTACCATGTGATTCTATAAACATGATTCAATCATATCATTATTTTTGTTGCATCGATATTCAGCTTTGGGTATCAACATTTTATAGTGTATTTATGAAAATTTACATATACTTTTTAATTATTATCATTATGATATTGATCATATGTATATTATTGTTGTTCACTTGAATAGATCCGACTTTTATTTCAAATTGTAGGCATTGGTATAAATTATCGTGGCTCAAATATTTGCCTATAGAAATTTGCCTTATTAGATATTTAATGAAATGTTGTACTTTGTTAGAATTTCCAGAGCCAAACGCAAAAAAATATGCAAAAAGCATACATCTAAGTAACAGTTTCATTAGTTTGTGTAACTATCATAGTGTCTAGACATAGCATTTTTGTCTTAAATAACAAATGATTGTGATTAATGTTTAGTATGGAATATTTTACAGTGTACGAACGCAGTCTAAGGAAAGAGAGAAAAAAACGATCTAGTCACGCATACGATTTGTATTTTGAAAAAAAGTGTAATTTTACACAATATACACAACTGATTATTTGGTGTAGTAAACATTTTTCTTTATATATATCACAATACTTATATTTTGATGTACATATCTAATGCCAAATTTCAATTATAAGGGCTGATATATTGCAACATCGCACCCTTTGGCTGCACCGATACAAATTTGTCAAGAATGTAAAAAAAGTGCAGCTGATGAATATATCTATGTATATGAAAGTGTAAAAGTACGTTATAGCGCTTACTTACGGTTGAGAACAGGTTGAGAACCTTATCTAAGTGGTAGGAGCACTGATATATATATATACACATATCAGTGGGTAGTATAAAAGAAATAAGTGCAATCTGTCACAGATGGCGCTAGCTGGTAAAATTTAAACGAAAGAGACGTTATTTTGTGTGAAACTGCCAACAGGATCGGGATGCCAGTGAAGTGTTGACGTTCGTAGCCTCTTTTAAGTGGTGATATTATTTTGAATTTGTAGGGGATTCTAATAATTTATCGCTATTAATGATTTAAAGCCGACGTTGAAGCTTTAGTTTCATTTTCACTACGAGTAGTTGCAGTCTCGATCTCGATTGAACGTTTTGATGAGATTCCATTGAGTAAATACCGCGCTGCATGGCTTCATGATTTTGAGCCAGCTTACGTTTAGGATATCATTAACAGGAGTTGAACGAACTGTTCGTCAAACCGATCTAATAATTTATGGAAAGCACTTAATATACTTGCTCTGTGCTAGAGGAACAAATCTAATTTTGGCAGTAAATACACAGGTGCAAAAAAACAGTTATATTAAAGACCTACGTCTTAATTTCCAAAAGCTTTCCGTTTCACGTGAATATTATGTACGTAAATTAAATCTATACATATAAACTTAGGCACATAAATACCGAGCTTTAGATCTATGAAAGAAATTCTATTTTTAAGTCGTAGAAACTGGTGCTCATTAACGATTTTCTATTCCTTCCAGGATCTACAAAATAATGGAGGGCTGGACGAAGGAAAAGGTGTTCAATTTCCTTCAACAACAATTGATCGATTTAAGCGAATTTGGTAAAGCTAATGAAAAGGAAATCGAAGATTCACTCCATGAAAACCTGACATTTTTGCGTCGTTTGGTGTCCCAAGTTCCAGACTCAAACAATGGTCCATTACTGCCGAAAACTCCAAAAGTTAATCGCAAGCATCCAGCACAACGAATCGAAACAATTCACGAGGATGAAGCTGTTACATTTGAAGTCACTCGGACGACCAGCATCATCTCTGCACCAATTGAACCAGCAGAAACTGATGACGAAGATGGTAAAACGTCTACTCGTAGATCGAGAAGAACGGCATCTAGACAAGCTTCAAGGAGCATAAAGCAGCAACAGTCTTTAACTCTTAATACTAAACTAAGAAGACCTGAAGCTGAAGATGAATCTGAACCACAATGTCAAGAGGTCTGCATAATATATTTCTCAATATTCTACAAGCCAGTAAACTAGCTATCAAAGAAGTTTTTATGAAAAAACAGTCAGTTGCAAAGAATATACAGTTGTTTCCAAATTTTCACCTGAGCTAGTATTTACTACAAACTATTGTTAAGTATTGATAATCATATGACATCAAATTTTTAGGACAATGTGAAAGCTTCAAGTAGTTCAGAGAATGAAGATTATCTACCGCTTAGGCAATCCAAAGCTAGAAAAACATCCATTCAGAAGAAGAAACATGGCCAAAGGGCGACGTCAGAAATGAAAGACAGTACATTTGTTTTGAAACTTGAAAATGCTCACAAAAATTCAGAACCTGAAGAACGAGTTTCAAACAGCAAACGTAAACGTACTCAGGAGAGGTCTCCATCTCCAAATTTATCAGTCGAATCCAAGACTTTCAGGGCTCATAGTGGAGAACCTGCAGCTAAAAAGGCTAATCTTATTAACGAAACTTTGGAAAAATCAGACATCGATGATACTTTAGAGTCGTCGATTTATGAAGATGCTATTGGTAAACCTGCACCAATTCATAATTCGACTAAGATTATCGACGTTACAGTCACCCTGGATCGAAAATCTCGTGAATCGTCAAAGTCACGAGAATTACCGTATCCGTCAAAAGCTAATCAACAATCCAACATGAATGTAACCGTTGTACTGGACAGTTTGTCGAACAAGGCAAAAACTCAAGCCACTGCTCATCAAGACAGACTGGAAGATGATGAGGATGAAGTTGGCTGTACTCCGGAAGTCAAAACTGTTACTAGGGGTATTTTGCAGCAAGGGTATCGCTCTAAAGTAGATCAAACAACGAAGAATACTCTAAAATCAAATGCATTGTTTAGTCCTTATGCTACGGATTCTGTGAGAAAACGAGTCCAAGCTTTTGAGCAAGTTGTTTTTAACAGTCCCAAACCTGTAGAGGTAGATGCTCCGACTAGATTAACAAGAACGAAGACTCGAGCAATGGCAGCTGCTGCAGCTTCAGGAAATACCGTTCAACCTCCGCAGTCTGTTCAGAGTCTTGCTCAAAAATTAGCGCGCAAATCTTTGGCCAAAGCAAAGAGGATTTCATTGGCTAAAAGGGTAAAAGATGTCGATGACAGCAAAGAGGTAAGCAGAAACGTCTGTATACTTAGCGTTATTGAAATTCGAAAAATATTGCCATCAGCACTTTCAGAAGGTATGTTCACTCATATTCATACTTTCTGTATTAGCACTGCAACTAAAATTTTGTTGAATTTATAGAATGAAAATGCGAACAACACAACAACAAAAGGCAGTACAATGTTAACACTCAATGAGAAACTGATGCAAAAGCAGCTACAAAGAGTAACTCCAGTTGGAAAAAGTCGTCTACAAATTCCCACATCTCTTAATCGCATGCCTCCCACACCATTGAGCGTACAGCCTTTTTCCAATGTAAGAATTTTCTTTTACTTCCTATATTTTCTCTACCATAAGATGTTTTCCTATCAGTTTTCTCGACTAAAAAATATTTCTCAACTAACCGTAATAGCAATAAATCCATTACAGTACCCAAAAGCCATGTCGGCATCTCGCACAAATATCATTATGAACGTAGACTCGTTCCTTCAATCAAATAAACGAGCTCAGAAATTGAGTTTGGCAGAGAAATTTGAAGAAAAAAGAAGAAAAGTACATGACGAAGACGCAAGACGGAAAAAGGAGGAGGCACTGAAAATTCAAGCTGAAGAAAAAAAAAGGTAATAGCCTTTAATATTATCTGTTTTCCCAATTATAATACTGTCCATTAAAATGCTAGAGTTAGTCATCCTACCTTCCCTTTAATAACTTTCACAGAAAAAGGGAAGAGAAGGAGTTAAAGAATAAGATGGCTAGAGAAGCTAAAGAAAAACTTGATCTGGAAAAACGAATGAAGGCTGAAAAAGAACGGGAAGAGAAGGCTAAAATTGCGCTGCAAATGCAAGAAAAGATACGTGAGGAAGCTGAAAAAAAGCGAATTTTGCAGCTTCAACGGGCACAGGTTTGCATATTGACAATCCAAGAATCAATAATAGTAACAATAATTCATAATTATTAGTGTAAATATTTAAAGGAAAAAGAAGAAAGGCGTAAACAAGAAGAACAGATACGGTTGCAGCGATTACAAGAGCAGGAAGAAATGGAGCGGCAATTAGCTGAGCAGAAACGGAAAGAACAGGAAGCTGCTGAAAAACAACATCTACGTCGTCTGGCTGAAGCAAAGGCTCAGCAACAAGCAGTAGCTGAGGCTGCAAAAATCAAGGCTCAATATCAAGCAAAGGTGAGTAATATCCTCATACAGTCTAAATTGAAGCATTGCTAAAAGTTCACTCACATTAAAACATTTAAACTGCACAGTAAGTTAACTACAGAGTGAAAACTGTTAATATTTGTTCTAAAAATCAAAGCAATATTGTGTTTTACTTCTGTGAAGTGGATACTAGTACTTACTTGGAATCAAAATTAACAGGGGAAACAACATAACAATACTTACAATGTACCAACGCAAGCTCAAGGTCCAGCTGCATACAAAATAGAAAGTGAACCTGATGAAGATGATGATACTACAGATAACGAGGAAGCGCCTAAGCATGCCGTACCTACTTGGGCTAATGGTGGGTATAAAAAAAAAAAATACCTTTGATTAAAATTCATAACTTCATGACGCATTTTGCAAGGTCTGACATTATTCAAAGTATTGTCGTCAAACCGTAATTTATGCATTTCATTTTTTTGTAACTTCGAAAATTATCTGGATTAATGAATTAACTCCGATTATTGTCGTTTCCAGCCCAAGTTCGCAGGGGTCAGCTGGCCTTACAAAAGTACATTCCAATTAGGGAAATATATGGGTATTTTGGCAGTAGACAATGTACACCAGATCTCACAGAGATATTCCAAGGCATTGACAAGAAACGACTAATACGCACATCTAGTGCGGTCTGGAAGACACCGCCACGATATTCTATTATGTATAGAGAATAATCGTTTTGCTGACATGGACGTCAATCATTCAAATGGAGTAGTTTTACTTTTATATTATTTAGACGTACATATTAATACTAATGATAAAAATGAGTCAAATTTTGCTTTGTATTCAGTTGGAACATGTAGTATCCACTGGATGATGTATACTGCTTTGGAAATCGATGAGCTCAAAGTATAGAATACGATGTACCTACCAAGTAGTATAATCTAATTTGATAATAAAAATTTTAAAGCTCAGATGATACGTTGTATAAAGATGAATAAAAAGTGGCAAGGTCATGATTTATCAATGTAACAAACGTAAAGCCACTCTTTCATCAGTGTCAAACACTAGACTTTAATTCGCTAGTTAGTGAACCGACGTAGTCGGAGTTTGAATTGCAAATAATTACTTGGTATAGTGACATATTTTAATTATTTTCTTACTGAAGTAAAATATTTGATATCATGTGATGTGTCACTTTTTAATTCGTATAATCTATCAGCACGTGTACGAATTCGTTAATTCCGTATTGTACTGAAAATTACTTTCAAAATTTTTAGCTGCATTACTGAACTGCCATTTATTTTTTAATAAACTGAGATATTAATTTTTTCTATTAATACATTGAAATCAATAATGAAATAGATAAACCAAAATAGGAACATGCTCTATTTTATTCATTAGTAGACATTGACAATAATTAATTTAGGTGTTAATTTGGGTAAACTCCATATGGTACCTCGTGTATGATGAAATTATGAATACAATCAAAATGACGTTCATTTTAGTATCTCCAATAATATTCTCTACAGAACCATACTTAATGTGAACTTTTTGATTGAGTTTCTTTTGTAGGGTTCGATACACCTTTTGCTTTGATTTTTGAATGCAGGGTTCTGTTAGAAAAGAATAATAATAATTAGTACATATCTCTTTATCAATTTCGATGCTATTCTCATTATTATTATTATTACTAGCATATAAGATATCAATTATCTGTTTCTTTTCTTTATTTTATGTTTAAAAAATTCATACCAAATACTTACGGTACCGATTTCTGTATTAGTTGTGGTACTGGAGGTATCATTATTGGCTGTAATTCATGAGTTACTAGATGTGTATATACGGGAATCTGAATATAAACGGAATTACGTCGATGTATTACATACATGTCTGTACAACATTTGTATATCACGCTTTCTTCAAGTAATACTTACATAAGCTAGTGAACTATCCAGAATTGGCGGTGCACCATATGCATTAGAACGGGCAGGTAATTTGTAATAATGCCCAAGTTTAGGAGATGATAATCTTGTGCCATACAACATGTATCTCTCGTGTTCCGGTACCTCCTTCAGCATTTCAGCCTCTTCGGCCTTACCTTCTGTTCTCTGTGGAATCTGACCTCCATTTAAAACCTTAACAAAAATGGTACGATAATGTATGGCTCGTTATATTCATTTATCCAAACAATTCGCCTTTCAACCAATTTTTATTGGTTCGAACATCAGTCAGACTGAAATACCTTTCCGTTCAAGGGAAGCCCGAATATCATACCCTAGATCGTTAAATATTATTGAATTTCCCATCTCTCACAATTTTACCTTCATTGTAGTAAAACTTCCGACACCTTTGATATCAGGTGGCAATCTGTATGAACCAAAATATTTTTCCACCCAAGTGTTAGGGAGTAACGTGGACCATGGCCTGAATGTACCCAAAGTTGAAATGTAACGGCCATTCAATGTCCACAATCTAACAGTATGATCAGAACTGCCACTGCAAAAAATTTAATTACAAGTACATGTTTTCTTAATGTGCCTCTTTACGTACATACACATACACAAGATTGAGTTTAGAACAATTCATATTCTATTTTCAAATTAATTTTATTAGTCTTGTATATTGAGTGATTGACAAAGTAAATTTTACTACAGACAGCGATTGAGAATACGATAATTAGCACCACTAAACCTTACCTAATAATCAGCCTTGCTTCTGGGATGTATTGCAGAGAATTAATTGTTTTACAGTGAGCACGAACGGACGAAAGTAAAAGTGGCTGCGGTTGATTTCGAACAGCCCTTTTTGCACGTCCGTCAATCCGATCTTTCCATAAGAACGGAAACTTCGGTTTTAATAGTGCTATAGACACCTCAGGAGGATGTGGTAAAACATAGTTCGAGAGCAACCAAACCTTTATGTATCCAGCAGTATGTCCTAGGAAAATATTATCTGTTTAATCAATAATGTTTCGTTACCAGAGTTAATTTACTGTGATTCATCTTCTTCATATAGTGCGTCTGAAACTTCACAGTTACAAGAGATGATCGATTGGAAATTGAAACCATAATTATATCAAATATTGATTGATTTCATTACATTTTCGATTACTATATCAAACCTGTAATCAAATATTGATTTTCGGGATCTGTTGCTAATGACATCACATAATCACCCAACATGTGAATAGCAGAAAAACTAGTTAAATATCCAGCTGCAGGGTGATGAGTCCACACTTGGATCATCCCGTTCTCTAACGATAGCAATAAAGAGCCAACATCGGGGGCAACTGGTCGTACATTGAGAAAAATCATAGCATATACACCGACTATCCTTGTAAAACTCAATGCGGACTTTTGATGTTTAGATACTTCATCGTCGGAAGTATATACTGGATTATTTTCTGTATCGTCATTCAGGTTTGCGTCTCTAAAAATAAATATCTAGTATTAGGATTTGAATATAATCTCTGTTCACTGTTGAACGAGATGCGGTACAAATGGAGTGCAATTTGAAAATAGGCATTTAATTCCTGTTTGGTGCACTATATAATGCAAATTTGAAATTGCAGTAAGCTTTTTATTGAAAAGGAAATTATTTCTTGTTACAATTTAGATGTATACGGGTTTTAAATTGTGGAACAAGCCTTACGATTTCAACAATAAGGTCTTTAGGTTTGATTTGAGTCTCTTCATTGGTATTTCTAATCTCTCCTTTGTTTCTTTCTTGTATGATATAGCATACCTATGTTACAATAGATGAAACATCATTAGTGTTTCAACTTTATTACCAATCAACGAATTTTTAATAAGCTGTAAGAACAAGTAGATTTTATCAATCACTCAACTTCCCGTAGGATTGTTAACACGATATCTTCTGTAAGGCTGCCCAGTCTCTAATCGCCAAAGTATCAGTTCGCCGTTATATGATGCTGTCGCTAGGGCTTGAGGGTAATTTGCAGCAGTACAAAGTACGTCATCCGTGTGTCGGGTTTCCCAATTCTTTTTATGCACGCCAGCTTCAGTGTCTGCAAATTCGGTAATGTGGCGATTCCAACCGGTACAAAGAATTCGGTTCGATAACCAGGTAATGCTTGTTATTTCACTAGTGTAAATAGAAGAAACAATTATAAATCACAGAAATTAATATAGAGAGTATGGTTTACAAAACATACCACTGGGGTTCAATGCTCATGTTTCGTATACAGTTTCCTGAATGAAAAATCCACATTTTTATTGTCCCATCTCTAGCACCAGTGAGAAGGAACTGCTCCGACGTATCAAAACTGGCAGCAGTTATTTCAATGGGGACTCGTTCGCCATACACTAACTTATAGTGGGCATTTTTGCAAAGATACAGGCGGCGTCCTATCCAAGGATTCCAAACGATGAAGCAAGAATCCAAGCCTGTTGTAACAACCTGATGAATGTTTAACAAAGAGGTAACATTGTGGACCAATTTTATAATTTTTACTGTATGTAATTGTTTTGTGACTTATTAGGACATTCATTAATATTTACAACTTTATATAAGGTGTTATAAAGCACGCAGCTGACAGGTTTCGTGTGCGTATATCCATCAGATATTTCCGCATTTATCACGTGTTCGCATGTCAGTATGATCATTTTCATACTGGCTATTATCAGTTTTTGCGTTATCGAATTATACACGACAGACATTGGAGTATGTTCGCCAAGTTCACTTGGTAGACCGTTGTAAGTCTGTTTGAGAATTCATTTGAATTTTTACGGATACCACTACTTTTTTTTATTATACCAATGTGAACTCTATACGGAATATTCAACCTGCATACAAGCTTGAGCTGCGACATCCCATACTTTGATACATTTATCCTTGGCCAAAGAGTATATCCGTTTTCCACCATTGTGCGTTATTAGTGTACAAATAGTAGCATGATGTCCTTGGAGAATACAGTTAGGTTTATTAGGCACAAACGGATTCCATACACGAACTGTACAATCAGGGCCACCCGTCACTAGAATATGGCCTTCTGTAGGGGTAGATTCAATATTAATTACAAATTGGGAGTAAGCATTGCAACACGAACCAGTATTTCCCTGTGTACTAAATTGAGTTAAAGTAAATTTGACAAACCTTCACAGAAATCGAAGCATGAAACTCCCTTTGCTACATTGAATATGTATTGCATCCTAGTACCAGTTGCATCGCTGAGAAAAACTGAACGATCTGAGCAGATACCGCAAGATACGAACGCTCGTAGATTTCCATAATATCCTACTTGTCGTACCCAATCAGCGTGAATGTTTTTAAATTCTGTAACTTTCATGCCTTGGAGTTCGCCCTATTATTTGAAAAATCACTAACAGTAACGTGAAATAGCTGTATTGAATTAACTTCAGTGTAAGAAATTCAATCAGTTGTTTTCAAAGCTAACTCTAGCCACAGCTTCGTAACGAAGATGAATTAAATCATGTCGTGCAGCATGTTTAAAAGGTCCCTTCTGCAAAGAACTAAACGACATCACTTTGACAGTTCCTCCCATATCACCCAAAACAATGTGTGAGTTTTCTTTAATATTGGGACTAAAGTAATAGCTCATGCATACCACTGCATTTTCTAAACTTGATATCTATACAGAAATAATGCACAATCGAAATTCAGTATATTTTTCGGAATCAATATCGACAAATGCTAATTTTACTACACATATTACTCTACTGGAGCGCCCTAATGGTACCAGAATTTGAATGTTTGGTAAAATGAAAGTGTACACGTACCATTACTCTGAGATCAAATTTCCTTGCCATGGTATCATAAAACCGCAGGTCACGCTCCGAAGAACTTGTACATAATATTTGAATATCGGGTAGTACAATCATATCAGTTATAGTTGTAGAACAAACTTTCAAATATGCTGAAAGTTCAAAGTTAGCGCTCTACAATTCAATACTCACTCCCAAAAAATGTATTAAGATATATCTGCGTCAAAAAAAAAGTTTTGGAAATATTGGCTATAATTGTCTAAATTAGGAGTTTCTATTAAAATTAGGTTTCTTTGTGTGCTAAAATCTCTTGAACAAAATAAGTGAAATGATAAGAAAAATCAGGAAACATGGCGAAAAAGATTCTTACGATTTGTTGATTGAACGCTTCGCTCATATTCAAGATCCAAAGACCAATAATTAATAACACCATCTCTACTTGCTGTTAAATAACAACCTTGCAGGAAATCCCAGGTTCGATCCTAAAAATTGAGAGAACCCAAATATTCTAAAAATGAATCACTGATAAGCTTATGGTGACACTCACTGGGCGAACTTCTGGACAGAACACAATTCTGCAGACCGCACTACGATGATGGGTTCTTTGTATCTCTGGTTCACCAGTTAAAGGGGGTTCCAGTGTTTGCCGCTGCAGGGTTGTATCTGTTTGTTGAAACTCTAACAGCAAATAAGTTATAAATTCATCCCATGTTGTGTACCCATTTCTTCTCAAGTTTATCTAATGAAAATCAAAAAGTATCCAGAAATCATATAGAAATGAAAAAATGGTACATAATCTTTAAAGAGTGTGAACCTTCTTGAATAATGTTCGAAATTCATCATTCGGGATATGAATTTTCAGTATAGTTCTGAATGCTTCTTGGAGTTGCAACTCGCTTATTTCTTCTCCTTCATTTGCCTATAAAAACAATTGGGTTTTTGAATTGACTACACTCTTTGAATCGTGATGAATAATGTCGTTAGGTGGAAAGTCAATGTTTTATGAGTTGAAATTGTTTCACTAACTGTTCATAAAATATGTCATACTGAATATGTTCTGTGCTTATATGAATACGGCGAACGATAGAGAGTAAGCAGGAACTGACCAAGAAAGCTTCATGCAAATTTATCAAATCTTCCTCTGTGCATTGCTCTTCGATGTTTTGTTGGTTGTAAAATTCTTCGAACTGTTGTTGAATGCTGAACAAGTGCATTTGTAGGATTAAAATAAAATTTTCAATCATTTACTGAATATTCAACAACTAGTTTCATGGAATGAATATATCAGCCCAAATAACTTTGTGAATATTTGTCACGTCCTGCATAGGAAACTTGAATCGTTTTACTCAACTGTTAACGTTTTACGATAATATATCAGTAACATCACAATTTCATGAATTTCTCCACTAACCATGTTTCTGCTGTCAGTATTGTTTGGGGAAACATTCATTCACAGAATGCTATCAAATTATAAACGAATCAAAGGTAACTTTGCTATTTCCTCTTCTCTCCAATTCCCTCCAGCTCCTTCCACCCTTGTTGTCATGGTTTAGAATAGTCATGCAGACATCAGCCGCAAGATACTTCTTATAGTAGGTACTAAAGTATTTTTTATAGGTGCAAAAAGATTATTTAAAATATTTCAGGGCAGAAGTGAGCAATTTGCCATGCAGAATGCTTTTCATTTATTTTATTGAAACGTAAGATCATGAAGTTCATAACATACTGCGATGCAATATACAAGATACTATGGAAAAAAACTGCAACATTATATTATTGTATTATTAAAAATCATAATATGACAAAATTGGTCGTATCAATTTTCCGGCTAGCTACAATTCCACTTTTCATTGTGTTTTTTGTTCTTTGTCAAGGACAGAAATAATCAATATACATATGTCCAGCAGAACAGGTCATGATAGTTCTCTACCAAGTGATCAATATTAGTCTCCACTGACACAACAGAGCCGGAAAAAATTCTTATTGTTTCTTGGACAATGGATCCCTTATATTCGGCAATCAGTTTATTTAGCAGACGAAAGTACGAAGAATGTGCAGCTATATGTTCGACTCTGTTAAAGAAGAATCCGTTGGATCAGGTGAGTCACTTAAAATAGCTATTAATAATTATATTTTGATTGCATAATTTCCACATATCTTTCAAGAAATGACACACAGTAAATAAACATTGTCTTCAACTATTTGATATTAACAATAATAGTTTTATGCAGGCAATCTGGATTCTCAAAATGCGTGCTTTGACGCTTCAAGTTTATGTGGATGACATCGAAGGTGAAGAAGAAGGAATAGCAGAAAGTATTTTAGATAATGACACAATTGCTGCTATGCCTCGACCAGGGACATCACTTAAGAATCCAGGCACCTCACTACCTGGACAAGGTTTTCGGCCAAAAACAGAATCAGGTTAACATTCTGGCATTACCTCTAATGTATACCACTAAAAAATTTTACCGAGAGTTTTGACCGCTCAACCCTTAAGGGTATTCTCTAAAATCAATCACAGAGATTGTAGTTCAACATTACGAGTATTCACTAAATAATATAGCATCAAAAATATTGAGTCAAACGATTGTTCTTGCATTGTTGAAGGTAGACCAGTCACAGGTGTAGTTCGACCCGCAACTCAATCTGCAAGATCAGAAACCATGGAACAAGCTTTGAGAACAGCTAGAACATCAAAAACAGCAAGACCAATCACTGCAAATACTGGCCGCAGTATTAGGTCAAACATATGACAAAGGCCATACGTTTGAATTAGTAATATTTTCTGTTCACATGTTTGTATACTGATTAATTATTTTCAGACTTGGCACAGCATCAATGTTGACAGAACCTGACGGACCATTTATACAGCTATCGCGTTTAAATATATCAAAATATGCGGCTCAACCTGGTATTGCCAAACCTTTATTTGAGTACATTTACTATCATGAACACGACGCGAGATATGTAAGTGGAGAATGGGATCATAGCGTCTTATGTGCTAACTCTCAAAAACATTTAGATGAGATTCACTGAAATTTTAGGCTCTTGATTTAGCAGTCCAAGCAACTCAAGCGTGCCAATTTAAAGATTGGTGGTGGAAAGTCCAGTTGGGTAAATGTTATTATGCTCTTGGACTAACTCGAGATGCAGAGCATCAGTTCAGATCTGCTTTGAAGAACCATAAAACCATTGAAACTATTGTTAGATTGATAAGGGTATATATCAGATTAGATCAGCCATTTGCTGCATTGGATATTTGCAAAGGAGGTCTCGATTATTTTTCAAATGAAGTAAGTCATGTTAAAAATCGAACACAGATAATAAATTAATAACCAATGCTTCAGGTACCAAATTCAAACTTTCTTCCAACGAACTATACTTACCTAATATTTCATAATTCATCCACACATATTAAACCGTACTCCAAGACGTAAATTAAAAATTAAAAAAAATACGCCAACAGGTAACTATTTTGACCGAAATGGCTCGTGTTTTTGAAGGTTTAAATAACATGCAAATGTCTGTGAAATATTATAAATCAGTACTGCAAGAGGATGCAGCACATATCGAAGCTATTGCAAGCATTGGCATGCATCATTTTTATAACGATCAACCAGAAACGGCATTGCGTTATTATAGGTAAGGTCCATCTATTATATTTCATACAGTTTACTTTCAAGTTCTCTCTGAGATATTTGATTTACAGGCGTCTTTTACAAATGGGAGTTTTTAATGCTGAACTCTTCACCAATTTGGGCTTGTGCTGTTTCTATGCTCAGCAGTATGATCATACAATATCATGCTTTGAGAGAGCACTCAACCTTGCAACAGAAGAGAACATCGCTGACGTGTGGTATAATATTTCTCATGTGGCCATTGTAAGTTTGCATAATATAACAATATATTACATACATATGTATGTACGATATCCTTAAATCTAAAACTTGTATCGACATGTGTTCAATTTAATACTTTGGATTTTCAAGAGTGTAGGCGATATACACATGGCACAGGAATGTCTGAGACTAGCAATTTCTGCAGATAACAGTCATGCTTTATCTTACAACAATCTTGGAGTATTGGAATCTAGAAATAATAATGTAACAGCTGCTCGGACTTATTTTCATGCTTCGGCAAATCTTGCCGGCTATTTACATGAACCACACTACAACAGTGCAAAGTTAGCTTACGAGGTACGCTTTTAATGGCTAATGAAACAGATGACTAGGCAATGTATTAGATTTTTTTCTCAAAATGTTTATAATTTAGAGTGGTAGCTGAATATCAATGAGACCAAAGAAACTATGCTACAGTATAATGTCAGTTTATATTACATTTGATCTACTGAATTGACAGGTTGGAGATTTACAAACAAGTTATATTGTTGTGCAAAGAGCACTGCGAGCATATCCAAATCATCAGGAGAGCAGAGAACTTTTCCAGAGATTACAGAGGCATTTTTCTTACATCTAAATAGTAGGCAGAAAAAGATAGAATTTCGTGTTGATGTCTTTTTTTTTATTGGAACATTTGATTTATGCTTATTCAATACTTATCACTTAGTTATACACGTTAATATTATTATTTATATAATAAATATTACATATTTTCATTTGACATTGAAAATAAAATACTTTTAATCCTAGGAAATGCAACGTTGAATATTGATAATCACGTTTGATTATTCAGATGTTAAAAAGGGTTCAGAGGCTACATACCTTTGAAAGATTTTAACCCGCATTAAGACAAAGACAGAACCAGCTTTAATCTTCAAGCAAATTTGCCAGTTAATTCAATGTCAATCTTTTATTGGGCTTTGTGCAGCTTTATACAGTCTTGAAGTCAAAATCAATTCTTCTTTGTGTTTAAGATTTTTCACGTGGAGTGTGATATCACTAACCACGATATGATAAAGTAAAACAAAAAAATAGGATAAACTGCTAATGCTTTTCGTCCAGCTGGCTGACTATCCCCAAGAAATGCCATGGAAGCTGAAACATGATAGTTTACGTGTAATAATGTTTCTTTAAAATTTTAGGACCTTTAAGACTATTTTGATACAGGGGCTAACAAATTTTTGCTTTTCATAAGATAATTTCTTTATACTGTACAAGCGAGCTCTAATACTACGCGACCAGTAAATTTATGACAGAATGGTAACTGAAATTGAAATACTCACCATATGTAGCCCAGAGAAATCCAATTATCGTAATAATAAACCGTAGGATGAACCAAACAAGAGTTTGTTCTACCAACAAAATGATTCTGCAAATAATGAGAGCAACAGTTGTTGGTAGTAGGCAATAGCCTAGAACGCAAACACTTTGAAAGAATGATCTGAAACATGAGGAGAACGATAATAATAAAAGAATGCTATTCAAGAAGCTATTGAAAAAATGGCATTTTCAACATTACTGAATAGCAAGTTCAACAAAGTATATAAGTACTATATTAATCCCATTGATCTTTTGACTTAAATTATTTGAATATTATAACTGACTTACATGTTGCCTCCTAACAATTTAGAATTAAGGGTGACGATCATAGATCCGATCCAAACAATAACAAATACTTCAGCAAATTCTGGGCCACCATCATTTTTGTTGATTGCATCATCATCCGATCCTTGGAGAACCCTGTTAAAAATGATCAAGTTGATTATTAAATTATGCAGTCACTTAGGTTTAGTAAATGAGTAATTGAAATTTGAAATAAGAAAGAATATGATTTGGAACTAACTTACATCGCCATGAATGTACAAAGTACCAGAGGTCCCCAAAGATCCCCTAAAGACATAGAGAAACGTTAATATAATTATAAAACTCAACCAGCGAGTTTATTTGCTAACTCTTCCGCTACAGGTAATTGTAATTTTGTAACAATGAAACAACGGCGGTTGCCAATGACAACTGATTTTTTGTATTAGACACAGGCTACTCGTAAACTGTTTGAAATGGAACGGCACCTATTTTTGTAATTAGCCGTACGCGCAAGGTTAGTGAATAAGCCTGTAATTTAACAGCTGTTCAAATACACATACATTCTTTGAGTAAACTCTTCTTTTCCTTTGGGTATAATACATGATAGAATTTTTTTCCAACTGCTCGAACATCTCTGAGCTGAAAGAAAGAAAAATTTTTAAATTATTTCTACTTTCTATATGCATCAAGTTTGTAGGTATTTGGACAACATGGGAGTCTGAAAAAATTATTCAAGGTGATGTAGCTAATAGATGTTGTGATTTTGTAACGCCTCAAGATGTGTTATGGAAAGAAGTAGAAAAGCAGTTGAATGTTTTGAGGATATTGTATTAGGAGGGAAATTGGAGAAGTTATTTAACTGTAGGTCTGCAAAGTGGAGTAAAAACATTGACCAATCAACTAACAATAGTGTCTCTAATCGGTTCGTCAAGGGTGTTGAAGTCAGGTTCCCCAATATTCGCTTTTTGTCTGGTGCCAACTGTCATCTCTCCTTCCACGTGTTGTGGATCAACAGCGTAGATCGTATCATCATACATCTGTAAAGTAAAATTTTATGAAAATGACACATCACTGATTAAACCACCAGTTGTTATATCAATTTATTCATTTCTAAATAAAACGATAGCGATCCGCGAAAACGGATTGTGCTAACTTAAACACATTTTACAGAGTAATAGTATCAGAAAAATTCACATTCAACACAACCCACTTTGGCTAATAACGGAATTTATTTAAATATTATACGAACGTCAAGTTTCGCATCCCCCATGGTCGCCATATTTGTTGCCGATGTGTTCACTCCACGGTTCACTCATTGTTCACTGTTAAGATAAGACAGAGAGAGAAAAACGTGAAGCCTGGTTTACATTAAAACACGTTGTCGAAACGTGTAAGTGATAGTTAAAGTTCGCCATGGTAACCATACCCTACATTATTCACTGTTCACTGTAAATCCGGCAGAGCGCGAGTCGGTAACCGATATGCGCTTATCATTCGGTTAGGTACGTGGAAATTAATTTCAGGTAACTACTTCAAGCCTGAGCGCGCTACTGCATGGTCGAGACCATAGTGTAAGAAAATACATGGTCGAGACGACTAAATACGACCAAGCTGCCGCAGGCTCTGTCCGGATTTATTATTTTTACACCGTGTTCAGCCTGGCATTAAATAATCTTCAGTCACAAGCGTCGTGCCCAGCTAGCGTCGTCTCTACACCCTATTTTCTTCAGTGTTCGTTACGTGGCGCGGATTGCGCCAATTGCAAGATGGCCGTATTTGAAATATACCCGTGCACGCGTGTAACCTGTCGTGATTTTAAACAGTTCTTTTAGAACTTATCGATACAGCACAAACAGGTTCGTTTTATGGTACTGAAGGTTTTTCCAAAATAGCTTCCCATGCACGTAAACAACGTACGCAAAACTCTTGCAATATGCAGACACCGAAGATGATTGCTTTTTATCTTCCTATATTTGTCGCATCGTGCACGGCGCAGGTGCAAAATACGACGCCGGCCAGACCAATCGGCGTGGGGGAATCTACAGCGGGTGATTCAGTTCAAACTGATCCGAATGAGCTACTTTGTATCCTTCGTTTGTAAAGTTATTGACATTAATTTATTTCATGTTTACCGAAATTTTCTCTTGTATACGTATTGATTGACCCTTGACCGAATTTTTGATCGCATAGTCAAAAGACTCTTTGCCCGGCGGCGTGAGGAACATGTAGAAGCTGTTAGGGGATTAAGGAAAATGGAAAATTATGAAAGACAGTATAAAATGATCATCGTATTAGCTGAAAAAGTTTTCTCCGTCATCCAGACAAGCCGAGATATTTTAGAAAGCGCTGAATTTGAGCCGGGTAACACCCCATTTCCAGAGGATGCAAATCTGCGAGATGGTACGAGAAAAATGATTTCGATTCCAACATAACACCGGATGCCACGTAGTCACTGAATATTACAAAAACTTTTCTGTGTCTCTGCATCTTGATATTTCCATAGCTTACCTATACTGATCAGCTGATGTTATTCTATTTACTAGTCAATTTTATTCCTGATGCTCATACTTTGGATCACAAGTTGTACGCGTGTTTCATATTAATATACAGTCGGTACTTGACCCCACATATTCTAAGAGATCTAATAACGTTCGGCTGGAACTGATAATTCTCAATAATTATGATTTGTTGGTTTAATTGAATTTTTCCCTACTGCAATTTCAGCTTTATCCAATATTCTGGAAAATACAGCACTATTTGGCGACATAATCCTTCACTTACCAGAGATTAGCCAAAGGGTGTTAAACACACAGCCGCAATGGGATACGATGATGCAGTGGTCTTGGAACTTTGCTAATCAAACCAGACACTTGCTCGATAAGTCGACTAACACAATGATACATTTGGTTGGTCAAGAGCTCAACATAACAACTCGCGAGCCTGGGTATTTTAATCCATATTGGTCGAACGCTGCTGGAGAATCCATCCATAATGAGGATACGAATAACAAGCAAAAGAAGAGGTCGAAAAAAGAAAAACGAAAAAAAGGTCCTAGAATGACGAAAATGGAGTTGTAAATTGAAAAATTTATAAACAATGTCGTATTCAGAAACGTCTTCGTGAGTTACTTCCTGTAAATACCTAATTTATAAACTATTCCAGAAAATTTTAATTCCATGCAAATAAAATGTAAATATAATGTGTTATTGTTGTTCTGCGATCGTGAAATTTAACAATGATTATATTATATATACTTTAAAGAATACTTTTCAATACACATATTGAACACGATGGTGATTAGAATAACGATAAAGTTACAAATCAATTTCTGTGACTTACTATGTTTTGTAGTAAGAGCGTCGACTGCTTTCAAAAATTTGAAATGAGTCGATTGTTGGAAATTGTGCTGGAAAAAAATTTCTACTGGTTGTTTTCTACCTTGTCACATATCTCTATTAATATATTGACAGATTTTATACAGTTTTTGAAGTCAAAATTTGCGTAAACAGTAAAGTAACGTTCAATATACATATTTTTTCGTTTTGACCAGTTGAAGTAGGCACTGCCTTTAAAAAAATCTTGATAAATGGTACACTACCTTCTGATTTTCTAAAAAATTCAATACCCATAGGAGCATGTACGTGTCTAAAATACTGAGATTTCGCTAATTGATTTACGTAAAAATCAAAGCCATATAGGTATACACTCTCTGAATCAGATTTTCTTAAGCAGAATTGTATCAGTCATTGCTCAAGAATGAGACTTGCGTTAGTGAGTAAGCATAACAATTCGAACAAAAGAATAGTTCAACAACGGTGGATAATAAATTATTGTAATGTAATTAGGTACGAACGGTTACAATAAGAGCCATTTGAAAATTGAAAGGGAATGATGAATAATTCATGGAATATTCAGCATGTAGTATTGTGCCAAAGATTGTGTGAAAACTTAAATATTTCATTCTTATACAGATGGAAATAGAAAAATTAAAGAATTATACTACATAAAATATTAAACGTTCCTCCACATTTATACGGAATGATTGGAATTCTACTACCTCGTACAATTAGCCTGTATGTACCACACGGAGGGAGTAGCTATCGTTTATCACGTAGAACGGAATGCTACACACTCAGAATGCTTTCTATGCAACCAGAATATCTGGCCTTCAACTTATTTAGGAAATCAAATTGTCAGTTGGCCCCAGAAATTTCAAGTTTCTCTGGCAGTTCCGATTTCTCCAGTGTCTAGGTCCCTCGACATCTCTGAACCACGTACGTAGGTATGTATATGGTATGAACGTGGCAAATTCATGTCGTAAATTATAACTCGGCTGTACATAAGTGTAAAATAAAAGTCGATGTATTATAACACACTTATGCCGAAAGTAAAATACAGAAAATCCCAAAGATTACCGGCTTTCCAGTGCAACGAAAAAATGTTAAAATAAAAAGTTGGTTGAACGTAGGGATCGCGTGCTACGTGACGATCCATTCACAGTCGCTTTTGTTCGATGAGTAAAATTTCTCTTCTTCTTAAGGATCCCAGGTTAGTGCCGGGTGTCTGAAACTTGTCGCGTGAGTATGTTGCGCGAGGTGGATACAGTCGGTAAAATAAACGAAGGATTCAATTTACTCTCACGAATGGCTCGGCGTTCGAATATAATATATACATAAAATACATACTTTCAATTTTTAAGCACGGCGACCTTAATGTATTTTCGAGATGCTGCGGGACGAATGCGTATGTACTTTCTTTTACTTTTTTTTTTTTTTTTGGGTAGTCAATACCAGTCAGTGCAGCTTCTGGAGATACGTTGCCAAACAGGAATCATCGATTTTTTTCTCGTTATACCAATAACTTATAATGGACGAATACAGAGAAGTAATATTATTGTGATGATGTTCTTCCACGAATTTAAGTTATATATATAATATTATATATATATATACACACACGTTCTGTGGATAAATGTGTGTGCACAGGACTTGAAAACCGGCAAATTCCACAGCTTGTATTATGTTATGTCCTGAACATCGAAAGTCGTTTGGAAAAACCGTTCACTATTAGTGAGAATTTCATCAAATCGCTGCGACTCGAATTACTTACCTTAAATATCAGTCTGCACTTGCACAGACTTGATGTAGGTACGCATTACATTTATTCGGGAAAAGGTGCCACAATTTCAGCCTTGAACTTGCCCTCTTAACGCTCGTGAGTAAAGTTACGAATTTCTTACACATGCACTCTACAAGTATAAAACGAATAAGTACTAGATGAACCTTGACTTCAGACTCCAAATAGAATACTGATTTTATCTGAAAAACGGTTACGTTCAGTTTACTCAATGTCAGAGTAACTTTAAAAAGTACTAAATGTTTTCTCAAAAATCGTTACTAGTATGATTTTTCTCACAAGTTTGATTTCGCAAAGTTTCAATCGAGGCAAATTTTCAGAATTTCTCAAGTGGAGTTCAGTCAAATTTAATAATTTCTCCCGTAAGTTTGAGAGGGACACATTCACCAGCAGACTCACTCGCATCACACGTACCAGTAAAATTCTGCAAAAATTGCGAACCTACAGTACTTTTGGCGCAACGAACAGTTCGTGACGTTTATGCATTCGAACATTGCGATGCGGGTTTATATTCGACCGAAATATATGTGTGCGTACCTGGCAGGTTCAGGTTTCAATAAATTTTGTCTCTTTCATTAGCAGTAGAGACAGTAGAAAGTGGTCAGCCAATCGTTGGTCGTCGAGGCGGCGACGGGTGCACCGTGAAATCGTGAAAGAGGGATCTCTGGAGTCTTTCCTGGCGATTCCGATCAGTCAGTGTTGGGCGAGCTGTTATTCCGGATAGTTGTCAAGTTAGGGAAAAAAAGTGTTACTGGAGAGTGACCGGGGGGCTATTTTTAGTCATTGTTTATTAAACGATCGAAAAGAGATCATCGAAGAAGTTCGAGAAGAGTTATGAAGCTACCAGGATCGGTGCTCGTATGCACCGCATTACTGGTTACAGGTGAACATCTAGTTTTCCAATTACATAATTACCATTTTTGTTTTCCCCATTTTAATTAAGTGAGATTTGCAGTCGGATAGTGTTGAGCATTTTTTGCGAAATGTAATTACAATTTAATTGAAACTACAAGATTGCCGAGGTGTTATACCGCGTGTCCCTGATAAGAGGGAAAGTTGCGCTTGTAGACTTTAAAGTTAACTACTTGCCAGGAATATATTTCGCTGTGGAAAAAAAAATTTTCTTACATTTATACAATTCAATATTACTACAATCACAACGGGGACGTTGGCACGTTGTTTTTAAATTTTCAATTTCGATTTTACCTGGCTTGAAACGCCTTCGCAAACTTGTTCCATAATGGATGACCATTATCGTGATATATTCGCGTGAGACGTGGTCAAGATGCAGCGATGATTTTCACATTGATGCAACACCTCCTGCAGTGCAGTTTATCTTTCAATCGGATCGTGATCGATCGGTACATGACATTATACCCTTAGCTGACATAATGTTATACTCAAATATCACAGTTTGTTGTGTAATTATCACGGCACGTAACAAATAGACTTCTTTATTAATTTATTTATAAAATCTCTCGAATGCGAATGAAATCGTCAACGCTTTCCAATTCGGACGTGCGCCATTGCATGACTCTTTGAAACGCAGCGAATTTCACAGGAGAATTAAAATTCCGCACGTGTTCAAATAATTCAGCATACAATTTGCAAAATTGTGCAAGCCTAATTAATAGCGAAAGATGGAGTCCAACACCGTACCAATATTGTTTCCCGAATTTCACTCCGAAGGTCTAGTAATCGTTCGGGAAGTAGTATAGCTTTTGGTGATTATCGTATTGTTATAATTTAAGCCTACAGAATTATTTACATTCTTGCATTTAACACCCATATGGAAGTCACGCGCAATGGTATATATGTATAAGTTATAACGGTATTGTCGCCTCTGGGCACCTGTAGATATATACCGTAAACATGTCATAAAATCCCATCGTTCTTACGTAAATTTGTGCTTTCGCTTTCCACTAATATATGCGCATCATTTAAAAATTCGAAATCACTATATTATTCAAAGTATAACAATATCATTACGAACTATACCTAATATGATTTCGATATTCTGAGTAATTTACTCGTTGTACGGCTAACCAGACGAATCTGTAAACAAATCAGTTTCAGTATAGAAAAATTCATTTCTTATAACCGTAAGACGATGTGCAAAATGATGGTATCTCTTCTCGAGGAAATAGCTTGGTCTGTACGTTACGGAGGATCACAGTGAAACGTCCAACGCGCACAAACATCGCCAATACAAAAATGCCGGAAGAAATTAGAATCCCTTACACGTACTCTCTGTTTGACTGTCGCTCACGAGGATTGGTTTGTTGAACTTGTAGCTGGAACTAAATCCATCCTTATCTATATATTTTGCGGATCACGATCAGTACGCAGAAAATCTGAATATCGTGGCCTTTTGAAGAATTTACGGAATTTTGGAAAAGGTCATCCTCATACTAGTCATTAGAGAAGCCTTCAGCTTTATCTGTTTACGATCACGTATACATACGAGTACTTATGTACGTAATACTTTATAGGTATTAGACGATCGATCCGTAGGTATGAGACTTTCTAAGAACGCGTCTACATCGATATCTACAGGATTTCTCTCTTCAATTCCTAATCACAATTTGGGAATGTACCGGAGACGATTAGCGTTAATTGCTTCTTTGAAATAAAAAGTAGAAATTAAAAGATATATTATATAAAGTTGGAACGAAGCGGGCCCTACGAATTGATTTCGTTACGTTAGCATCGTTAAAACTGTGATCAAGCACCGCGCATTCGGTATAGCTATAAAAAAATACGTCCTGTGCACGAAATGCTCAGGTACAATTATTAGGGAAACCGAAAGATGCCTCGTTGAAAACTTTCTCGCGTCTCAATTTACGTTTCGAATTCGTTTTCCATCTGTATAATTCGCTGAGACTCTGTTTTAATCTATGCGAAGATTGATTATCTGTGCGAGATAAACTTTCAGTTTAACTTTATCCAATGTATGAACAATATGGACTCAACTCGTCGCGGCATTGCGATCGTGATCGATTACCAAGGCTGCAAATTATACCGTATATGTGAACGTGGGAGAATGAATGTCATTTTATTTCACCTTGCACTCGACGGGACATAAACCTACTTTGAAGGTATAGATTGGAGCAGTTCTACGGATAGTTTTTCCAGTTACATGAAGCTTATTACAGTTCGCCGAAAGCGTATTCTCGAATAATTACCGAAGCCTTTCTAATTCTTACAATTATCGGAATTCGAAATTTTTTAATAATTTATATTGAGATTCTCACGATTGCGGCCATGCGTCCGATTTTTTCTTGTCACAGTTCACCGTCTTCCTTATTATGCGAAACGAGAAAAGTATTTATGAGGATAATTTACATGTCACTAATTAGCAACACGAGTGAGAATATCGGAATTCTGAACCGAAGAATTAAACAAGCGAAGGTTGTTTTATCACCGATTTATGCATATAATGTTATTGCCGCGAATCTGATAGCCTTGGATTAAAACTTCGTGCAAACAATGTCGCCGACCATCTTATATATTAATTATACGTATTATATACCTATGTTGCATTCCTCGTGCACGCGTGCATGCGTATACCTGTAAGACAGTCCGGGAGCAACAGAATGATAAATAAAATGAGATGATAATCATTCGTGAAAGTTCAGTATATCGTACGAAGCCGGTTACTCCTTTATAGATATACATATACACGCGCATGGCGTACGCATACTTGTACAATACAGAAACCGCACACATCATACCGGTCGCTACTGGAACGCACTATAAATTGTGATAGAGCAAGCACCTGTGATTTGACTTGCTAAATTTCAAGCTTTGACATTTATATAATGTACAAATGGTGGTTCCTCAGCGAATAGCGAATTATCTTGTTTTCTGTACGGTAGTCAAATTTGATTGGAAAAAGAGCCAGTCTCAAGGGTAAAGTGAAAATATTGTTTTGCTAATATTGGAATAGATGTATACGTACGTCGAAACGGAAATGTAATATTTGTGATATTTCGTCACAGAGGTGGTAAATCAAATACTGTTTTAGTGTGAATACATACCGCGTGGTATGCATACATATGCACGTGTATGTACACATTGTACATATCTACGCGTAGAAAGCCGGCGAGCGATCATTCGTGTTAGAGAAACTTAAAGTTTGTTTACCAGGAAATCAGGTGTAGTGAAATTGCAAATACATATTGGAATCGCAAGTATAGGTCGTTTGAGCCAAGCAGGTCAAACTTGTTCCTATAATCGCGTTACCATATTTGTATAAGAATTGATTTCCAACCGCAGAGGAAATTAAAATAATCACGCATCTTTGTAATTTTCTTTATTTCTGTTCCTACAGTTTGCGCTGAAAAAAGCGTCAAGTTCAGCGATGAACCGTTTATCTGCCCGGAAGGTCAAGGAAACGGTAATTTCGCCGATCCGGCGACCTGCAAAAGATTTTATCAGGTACGACGGTGGTTAATTTTATAGCACCGATTTGTTTCAACCCAATTTTCTTTCCGTGATAATATTACTAACACGTAACGTTCATTTCATACAGTGCGTAGATTCGTTTCCGTACCTGAACAGATGTCCCTCCGGGCTGCACTTTGACGATATCAGCAAATTCTGCACGTTCAAAAATGAAGCAAGATGCGGTCCAATTCCTGTTAGTAAGTACACATGAAATATTCGTACTCGCATGATTTCATGTTATCGTAAATTTTACAAACGACTACAAGGTACATCGGTTCTTTTTTTTTTTTTGATGTGATTACAGCTCCTGCACCGATAACGGAAACGCCTATAGACATAGCGTTAAAATGCGACACCGCGAATTGTGAATTACCGTATTGTTTCTGCTCCCGCGATGGAACGATAATACCTGGAGGTATAGAGCGTGAAGAGGTAATTTTAATTGAATAGCTCGTTATGACATTAAATTATCAGGCGATTTTTATTTACCATTTACGTAAATTGTTGTCAAGTTTTTACAATAAGTCATTCGAATTTTAGTATTAACACTGCACTGGTTGAATGTTACAGACACCCCAAATGATTGTAATGACTTTCGATGGTGCAGTAAACCACAATAACTTTGATCACTATCAAAAGATATTTGCGAAGGACAGAGTGAATCCTAATAACTGCCCGATAAAGGGGACGTTCTTCATCTCACACGAATACTGCAATTACAACATGGTCCAAGGCCTGGCGCATGACGGTCACGAAATTGGTGTTGAAACCATATCGTAAGTTGAAGATTTTTAAATTGTGTATAATTTCGTTCTACATTTTTCAACTAATTTAAAAATACCACGGATCTCTTTTTAAATATTTTGCTTTGAGTACGGAAATATTTCTTCTTCAGGAACGGCTTATATCACTATTTATGCTTTACAGTCTTCAGAAAGGTTTGGAGGACAAAGGGTACGAAGAATGGGTCGGTGAGATGATTGGTATGCGAGAGATTTTGAAATATTTCAGTAACGTTACATCCAGCGAAATGGTTGGCATGCGTGCACCATATCTAAAGCCTGGTCGTAACACGCAGTACAAAGTCATCGAAGACTTTGGGTTCATATACGATAGCAGCATTGGTATTTCACCATCAAAAATACCAATCTGGCCGTATACTCTCGACTACAAAATTCCTCATGAATGTAAAGCTGGAACATGTCCCACTAAAACTTTCCCAGGTAAGTAATGCATTAATAAGATGTAATGCTCTTAACAATCATTAGCACTGCGAAGAAAACGTTGAGTCAATTTACATTGTTTGAATCTCAGGTGTTTGGGAATTGCCTCTCAATGCTCACTACGTAGAAAGCTACGAAGGTGGGCACTGTCCGTACTTGGATCAATGCGTTTTGCACAATCACGATGCCGATGATGTTCTGGAGTGGCTCCAAGAGGATTTCAGTCGTTACTATGACCAAAATCGGGCGCCTTACATGATGCCGTTCCACACGAATTGGTTCCAAATCAAAGAATTGGAACAAGGTCTTCACAAGTTTGTCGACTGGGCACTCTCATTGTATGTCTTGAAACGATTCTGAAGGTTTATTTTGTTGTTCTATGGAATACGTTTAAAAGAATTGAATGTATTTTCAGGCCTGACGTATACTTTGTGACAGGCACACAAGTCTTAAATTGGATGACTGATCCTACGCCATTGAAAAATTTGAATACATTTGACGCATGGGGATGTAAGAAGCGGGACAATGTTCCAGAGCCAATGTGCAATAATGCTAATAAGTGTGCACTTGATTTCAAGCCTGCGGAAGCCAATTTTACCGCAACTAGGTAAATAAATAATGGTTTATCAATTAAAGTAATACATTTTTGAGATTTTTAATTGAAACAGTTTTCCTTAATCTGATTAATATAATATTTCATGATTATAACCGATTATCGATATGTTATAGGTATCTAGAAACATGTAGGGAATGCCCGAATAAGTATCCGTGGTTGGGAGATGCTGAGGGCACTGGATTATTCAATGACAACTACAATCCGGAAAGAAAATAGTATTCTTCTACATCCGATTTTGAATTGTGAGCTGGGAGGAAGAAATACATAACGGTTATGTGACGCACAATGAAATAGTTTAAGATGGTTTAAAAATATCCATTACTATTTCACACTGCATAGTGCTCAAAAATTTGAATGCCTGTTTTCAACAATCAGCATTCAAATACTTAATAATAAATACGTACGTTAATAGTTGACGAATTTATTGAATTAAGTTCCAGTCGATCTAAATAAGCATGTAGTCTTGTATAATTAGTCTGTTCGAATTTTTCAAACACTTATTGAAAAGTTATTTTCTTATAGCGAACACCACAGATAAAATCTAAACTCAGTCATCGCCTGTTTAGACCGAACTTATCCTTTCGTTTCCCATGCTGGCGCGCGCTTTCTACCCCGTCTGATACCCGGAATCTTTACCGCTACTAGCAAGCCGCGGCAAGTTTAGGCGCGATTGCGGGGGTGGATCGTCGATAATCGCGAAAGATGGCGCTGATCGTTGGATGAATAGCGATAAATATCCGGGAATTGAGGCTCGGACTTTCAGTCAAATCGAGTCTACGGTAACGATAACATCGCTGCGGATCATCTTAGGTATTCTCATTTTTCCATCCTCTCAGTTGAGTCTCTGTTCCTCTCCTCTCCAATTAAAAAATAGTAGGTTCACGCCTTCAGGCCTCTGAATCTCACAGCAGCTCTCCACATGCGAGATAAAACCATGGATCGTACACTCACACCTCATACACCCTTGACACGACTTTATTACTAGATAATAAGGGGTTTTTATGCCTCAGCGGCTTTTCCTCTGCGAGCCAATAAATTGCAATAATTTTCTTGGCTCAATCGAGTGTTTTGATCACTTCATTTCGGCCCATATTTCATCCTCCAATCCTCATTTTTTTACTATAGAATCACGAAAGCTTTGCACGTTGGAAAGTTTTCTGACTCTACATTGCTACTTGTAGAATCACTCTCACTTTTCAAAAATGGGATCGCATTTAATAAGCTACTCCATTCAAGCTCATTGTTAAAAACTGTGCACTTGATGTGATGGGAAATATGTAAGCTGCTATATCATTATGATATAACACTTGTATGATGTATTTCGTGTTTCGCTCAACACATGGCTGTCAAATAATTTTCTCGACAGCTTAGCTTGCTACTCAAGCTTGGAGCAAGTAATAAGATAAGTTCTACCATTATTCATTCTCAGATTATATCGGAACCTTTCAGTACCTTTCCCTCCAATAATTTGCTAACACATTAGGTTTAACGGAACAAGGTAAGATGATAAATAAATTTCAGACAAACTCGTTGCTCGTTAGACAATGTCTAGATTATATATGTACACGTCATTAAAGGTAAATCAAGTCCTCTTGTGGCAGAAGAGGAGTGATTAAGAGTTTCACTCAAGAAAATAGATATATCCGTGCGATGAAAATTAATTTTTTCGTTTCAATTGAAATTATGATTCAAATGAAGTCGAAGCTAGCAGCCAAACGTGTTTAACTTTTTGGAAATGGAAAAATTCAGTTTAGTTTTATCCTCATTATTCTATAAAAGTGTTGGGGGTTCAAGGTGTTTCACGAAATTTTGATTTTCGGACTCCACCACCTTATTTGAATAAACATTAGAACGTTTGGCTGCTAATTCTGGCTGCTAGCTTCAACCTCGTGTAATTCAATTGATATCATTCGAACATTATTGTTATGTGTAAAAAAAATAGAATCCTTGGTATACGCAAAAACGGCATACCCTTCAATTGCAGAAAGGTTTTATAGATAGTTCGTAGGATGTAAAAAGTAAAGCGAATGTGGCATGAAGAAGATGTAACCTGAATGCTACCGGCCTATTACACAAAACTGTGTCGACGTTTAATACCAGTGAAGAACCTTCAAAAATTCACTATACAAGACTGTTTTCAATACTTTCGTTATTCTATATTATGTAAATATTTACAAGAGAAGTTAATAATATTCACCATTTATTCAGAAACAGTAGTATTGCATGTATGAATGACCTATGAAAACGATACAATATTCTCATTGTGTCTAGCGCACTGGAACCCACTCCAGAAATTGGTCACCCCACTTTTTACGTTCTGAAAAAGAATTGGCATTCTGAATTAGATCAAGTTGCTGCTAGAGCTGACAGCATTGAGATTTTACTAGGTGGAAGAAAAGTTACTGAAATCTGTTCATAATAACATTGAAAATGGTGGCAGTATTTAGTAAGTATAAAATAATCATGATGATTGAAGCAAAGCTAACAAAAAAACATTTAAAATAAAAATTTATGATCCTGTCATGTGTATAAAATTACAGAATATTACTGTTTACCTGGCTCTGGAAAATCTTCAGGATGGCGCCGAATGTAATCACGAAAAACGGCGTCCCTCTCTGAAAGTATGCTTTCTCTTTTGAGATGACCCCATTGACCTATACCAGCTCCCAGTACGGTAAGCACTATGTGTGATTGAATTCCTGGAAGAAAAAATTCGAGTCAATACATTGGGGATCAATTTCAATGTTATTACTATCAATGTGCAAAATGGTCATCTCAATTTAGACAACTAATGACTGTACGTGGGATTTTCGTACATAGAAGATACAAAATAAGTAGAGTGCAAAACAGTTGAAATTTTAGCTGACAGCTGTAAGAAAACAACAATTCCGATGATACTTACAACGAAATTTATTGTTACTTGCGATTGTTGCGTAACAGGGTAAGTAAGGTTAGGTTCAAATGTTGAGGGGCGGATCGATAACAAGTTACCACCGGTTAGCTCGTTCTAAATTTGTTGGGTTCAAAATATATAAATTGACGTAATTACCTGACATTAAAGGTCTTTTTCCAAAGTAATTTACGACTAGAGCCGAGGCGAAACCTGCCAGAGCACACGTTACAGGAGGCCAATAATCGTATAAAACAAAACGTTCACGCTCTGGATGGGGTGTCAATAGGTCTAAAGCCCACTGTATGTTGGGTTCTTTCTCTGTCATTTCGCCCATCGTCCACACGAGATTCTTCGACTTCACGGATAGTCAGGGTCCTAGTCAGGGCAATACTGCTTGAGCCAAATTAATTGATATCAAAAGTGTATGATCAGGGACGAACGTCGTTTAATCGACTTTCGATACTAGCTCAGCTGTCAAAAATGGCTGTGAGTACGACTATCGATCTCGAAGCGCGAAGCTCTTTGAATTTCCGGCGATTTCGTTTTCAGCTGGGTAACATTGGAAAATTGATGTTGCATATCAAGTGTTTGTTAATTCGTGCAGTAGTAACAAAAGTGTGATATTGAATCTGGAAGTGCTTATATTGACAGTTACCTTCTCTGCTAAAATAAAAACAAGTTTACTGCGTTACACATTTCGTATAAATTAGTGAATATGACTAAGGTATAGAAGTATGAGATGCAATACAAGCATATCGATCACCCGGATGAAATTTGTGTCTGGATATTACTTTACAATTAATTTATTCTAACCTTTTTCAGGGCAAAGCTGGTAGTAAAAATGAGATAGAAAAAGAGAATTTAGCTGAACCCGCCCAGGCAAATACATCCGCTTTATCTCCGGAAGAATCAGATATCCAAAAGTCAATCGAGATAACTATCAACAGTATTGAAAATTTGTCTACAGTTAATATGGTAGGTGTTCAAAGCATGAGAATTAAAATCATCTATGATTCATGGCCATGTGAATAATTTACAGTTAATTTAATACGCAGGTGGGAGGAGAGGGTATCGAGGTACTGATAAAAGTTCAGCACAATGATAATATGTTGGGAGAAAGTCCTTTGCTAAAATTAGACCAGATTGAAGAGGACTCTGTGATCAACATCGATTATAATACTCTGTTTACAATTGTAATAAATAAAGAGAGCAGCACGCAAACCGCAGTATCGACGCCAATTTTAAGTAGGAAAGAACTTTGTGCTAAAATCAGATATGTTTCGGATTTTAATGCATTTTTTTGGGTTTCATTGGTATGTTTGAATTTTGCAGTAACCGCTTTGACAAATTGCAACAGTAGCAATAATGCGACAATGAATACCATCGATGCATCTGGGGATGCCAGCAGTAAGGACAAGGCAAAGCGGAGTTCTGCCTTGAAACTGAAAAACTCGAAGGGAAATCATGAATCAGTTATTTTAGGAATCTGCAATTTTGATCTTATACCACTGTTCTTAGGTAAACAGAGCACTGTAAACTGAAAAAACGTTTTGTGACTAAGAGTTGTTATAAATAATCAATATCTCTTCATAAACTCTTCAGGAGAAGAAAGCCTGACAGAAAAACTGATATTGGAAGTGCCATCGCTCAATGCTAGTGAAGCAATTATTTCTTGGAGTAGCTTACCACGTTTAACTGTCTCGGCACGGTTACTGGATAAAAACATTTTCCCTCCTGAAATGAACATCAATTTTCTGACAATCACCGTCGAAAGCATTTATAACTTGCCATCTTCTTTCACTGAAGATATGGACTACAAAGCAAGCACAGTCGTCTATGCCTCAAGTGAAGTATGTTATACCTGGTTATTAACAATAGCGTTGGACCATGTATTTGTCATTTGTTACATGGGTTCACCATCAAGCGGTATTCTCATGTATATCATACTCTTGCCGAATAACATTTGAGTGAAAAATGAAAATTGGTTGTTTGCTCTGCTTAACATAGGTGCCAGATGATATTACATTTGACAGTGGTGTAAGGATGAGTGTTCCTGATACTGAAAAAGTTAAGTGTTGGGAATCATTAGCCCATTTGGAAGGACATGCTAAGTTCGCGAAATACAAACTAAATAGTGATGTTACAAGAAATGAACTTAAAAACGACCTTGACCTCAAGGTACACAAGAGTATTCCTGTCTTGAATAGTCAGCTAGCTGATTAGACTCATTGTCAGAAAGATGACTTATCAGTTGAAATATAAACTGACTTCTCATAATCTATGTACCGCCTATAATTTTCATGAACAGTTATCAGAAACAGCACCCAGAGTACAGTGGAATTCTATGCGACGTTCGTTGCTTTTGCATTCAGGATCTGAAGAGATGTTGAGCACAATCAAAAGGTGAATATTAATTAAGTGAAAATTAAATCTGAGAGAAAAGTGCCTGATATTAAGGAAGTACCAGTCACATCTTAACTTTTTTGTATGCAGGTACAAGTATTGGCCGTTTTTTTTTAATGTTAGTGGAAAGGCAAAGAATGGAGGAAAGCAAAAAACAAAAGAGACGGACACTTACCTACTATTTCAGAGCTATGTGGACGTTTCTGACCTCCTCTATCCTGGCAGTAAGTTAAAGTGAAGTAATTATACTTTCAAAATACACATACATCCTATTGATTGTTTTTATTTCTGAGATAAAAATCCCTGTAGTATTTTCAATTTTGAAGAAATGCGGTATACAATTTTACACACACAGCGACAAGAACTCGAGTGGTTGCACGATTACACACGTTCAGTTTGTCAGCTATGGCTGAACAGACGGGAGTTCATAAATCTGTATTTGTAAAATACATACCAAAAGAGTCGATCAAAGAAAAGGATTTGAAGAGGAGAAAATCTTCTACAAAAGATAGTTCACTTCCAATGGTTGGTAAAGCAACTATAAGACATCAGATATGAAATTCTTGAGTTTCGTAACACTATTGTACTATAATTTCTTCAAACTGAACAATTTATACAAGCAGACTGCAGGAGTATCAACAGAGACTGAATACGTACCAAGTTTTCCTGTAATGTCAGAAAACGGTCAGTCTACATTTGTCATCATCGAGTTTGAATTACATCATTCATTGCAGCCAGCACGAACATTGGCAGATCTGACAGGCAGGCAAGTTGAATTATAATGTACTATGTAAAGGTACTTCCAGCATCGATAAAAGAATGTTTGAAGGTAACGACAAACTAATAGTTGTTTATAAAGTTGGATGATAATGGATAGTTGCAATATTGATTGAATGCATTAATCTGTACGCATTTTTCACACTATTCATACTTTCCAAGGTAATTGTAAGCAAGTAATTCAGTACAATTCTTAAGCAATATTTACAGCATAGACAAGATGGTACACAGTTGTATCTTACCACCAATACCATGTACAAGTGATCTGGCTGAAGAACAGTACTCAAACTGTATCAGAAAATTAGTAGACACACTTTGCGAAGCATACCAGGTATCACTTTGTCGTCATAATTAAATTCTTCATCATTCAATACCTCGATTTTAATTTTACATTCTTGCGTATTGGTAAATGTCGTGATATTGTAAATAATTTTAATAAAGTAATAAGCACGACAATCACTTGGTATGCAGGATTTTATGCAAAACCATATGATACCTAGTGCATCTCAGCAGAGACCCCATAAGATTTCATCATCTGTAGAAATATTTGGTTCAAATGAAGGATCTAACAGCGGGAAAAAATTTGGTGACGATATTAATGTTGGATCAGGTGATCAGAAGGACTGTAAATATAGCTACATTAAGGTGATTATTCAAGTAGAAGCTACCACTCAGTACTAGTTTACATTGCATTATATAATTGACAGTAAAACAACCAATGTCAATCAAATTGTTTGTATTGAATTTATTCTCAAAATCAATTTTTATGAAACATTCAATTTGTTCAGGATGACATTGCTTGCTTTGTACAATATCTACATGACACAGGATCATATTTGACCGTACGTAGTACACTGAAAAGTAAAATAATAATGCTACTGGATCAAAAATTCAAAATAGAAATGTATATGCTCGGTAAAAAAGAGTGTCAGGTAAACTACAATTACTTATTATTGTAAAACTATAAAATAACTACAATTTCTAACAAAAAATGTTTCAGAACGAAAATTCATAATCGCTAAATTATTGATTTTTTCGTTTTTTAGAACTTTGTCGCTACAACTTATATATACCTGGTCGAACAAATGCATCGCACCTTGAATATAGTTGTCGAGGGCCAGAACGCCAGAGACTTGTTAAATGGTAATCCTATTGCAAACGCAAGTTTCTTTGCAGAAGAATCATGTGCATTTGAGTCCACAGACGATGCACATACAGAGTATCTAAATGTATGCATTGTCATTTTTTATTTCTAATTGGTGAAGCCGTTACGATTATTGTATTCAAATCCCAATTCCTACTGTCCTCTTAGATAATAGAAAAGGATAAAAAAAATCCTGATAGTTGGGTCGAGTATGCCGTATACTTACTTCGCATTAAAGATATAGACCGTGCCACAGAATGTTGTCGCGAGGCCATTGTATTAGACAAAAAGCATAAAATCGCGTGAGTCTGATTACATAGTTTGATCACAATTATTACTACTTCATCGATGCGCTTGGATATCTACAATTTTCATGATAATTATTAATTCTTACACAGATTACTTTTATATGGCGTAATTCTTTGTCATAAAGAACAGTACTGTGATGCAGAGGTTTTTCTTCAAACTGTGACAAAAATTTATCCTCGGTTTCCCGAAGGATGGGCTATTCTTCATCTCTTTTATCTTCGAACGGAATACTTCCTAGGTATATTATATTGTTACATTAAACTGTGAAGTGATACCACATGTAATTTTAAATTTCAGGTGCTGATGTCACTATTCAAGTCGCACTAAAGTGCATGAAAGACAAGGATTTGGATAGCATTTCCACCCATTTTTTGAATCGCGATCCATTGGTTTGGACAGCATTAAATTATCCAAAGAATAGAATTTATCTTGTAACAGCAGTTTTACTGTTGAAAATGTTTTGCTTGGATGTAAGAAAAATTTATTTTTCTCTGATTCTCATAAATTGCAATAACGAAGTATTTAAATCAGTTTGCAGGCATAGCGCTTTCACAAGAATTGTTAGAAATGGGCAGAACAAGACATTTTCTGTATTTTATGGCTACACAACATTATATGGAAGATAGATATGACGATGCAATATGCCATTTACAAGAACTAGTAAGCTTACATGGAATGGTACGTGTATAACAATAATCGTTGCAATTTAGCGATCGTCACTTACACATTCTAGTTGAAAAAGGAATACTTAATTGGTGTACTAATGAAAATTTCCAGGAATACTCAGTGGCAAGCTTAATGGGACATTGTCACTTGAAAGTGGGCAACTTTGACCAAGCAATATACTGTTACGAATTTGCCAATTGTTCATTTGATCGTCCTGAAGACCTACATCTTGCACAGCTAAGGTAAACAAATATAACTCTTCCATTTGGAAATGATACACTATATTTCAGTACTCAGAATATATTTTGAAATAGAGTAAGTTGGTAGGTTGAAAACATGATTTGTGGTCCACTAAAACTCTTGATTATCAGATTGGGATACCTATATCTTGACACTGATAAATACGAAGCTGCAAGAAAACTTTTCCTTGTTGTTTGTAAGAATTCACCGACATGTCGGTCATGGCTTGGTGTAGGAATTGCCTCTTATTACGTATGTTATGTCCAATTATTAACATAAATATTTGGGACGTGATGATATCGCAATGAATAAACTTAAATTTTATTTTACTGTACATAGTTGAACGATATGAAAAATGCTGAAAAATCACTGACAGAAGCTAATAATTTGAGCATGCATAATGCTGAAGTGTGGGGTTATCTATGCTTAGTGAACATGTCATTACAGCGTTACGACGAATTTCTCCAATGCTATAGACAAGTTTTGAAGGTAATAATAATACTTAACAAAAATGACTTGTTTGTTGAGTATTGGGGGTACAGGGTAAAATAACGAACGATTATATTTTGTTAGCAAGCATTATAGATTTATTGACTTTTATTTTTTTGAAAACATATCAGAACAATCTGTCGAATGTACGGGTATGGACAATGATAAAGGACCTAATGGACAGTCTCGATTATGTAACTCCTATGTTAACCATTGATTCCAAAGAAAGTTTTATGCACGAATCACCAGAATTTGAAGGTGGCCAGGATTGCCACGAGCCTGACGATAACTGAGGAAATTCAAGATTGCATATATTCCTGCAGCAACCCGTAGGTATGTTAAATAATTATTTTATATTAAGCAACGACTTGGAAAATATCTGGTTTAACTTATATTTTCATGAGTTATTTTGTATTATTTGGGAATAATTATACCGTATCCACAGCGTTAACAAATGTAAAATTACAGGCTCTATCAATAACAATGAGTTACGTGTAAAGAGTAAAATTACCTTACTTGCAAGCACCTAAGTACACGGATACATAAATTAGATTAAGGTGTACCATGCATTTGCAACTATCACACGATGACTGTGATGTTGAATGCTATACAGTGTATTACTTCTAACATGAAAATTATTCATTTCTTATTATAAAAATGGTTAGCATTCTTGAAATTTATGGAAGCTGCAGTTTTAATAACCAACATAAACTATTTAGATAGTACTTTTGTATTGGTGACGGCGTTCAAAAAAATCAAGTCACATAAATAGTGGTTTGCAGAAACTGGTTGATTATAATTGTTAATAAAATAACATAAATAACAAAAATTTAAATAACAACAAAATAAATACACATATAAATTCTAAACAATTCAACAGTGTGCTAAAATAAAACTTGTAAAAATTTGCAATAAATAAACATCAATTTCGTGATAAGAAAAAAAAAAATTCTTCATATTTCTTTTTCTAAAGCAGTCTTGCATCTTAAATTTTTAAATTCAAATATTTAGTATAAAAATATTCGATTGTTTTTTAAAATAAATAATTTTCTTTTTCTTTTCATTTACTTTTTTTCGTATTTACTTATGTGAATACGCATATTATATTCTATTGTGTTACAATAAGTCTGGTGCTACCATTGACTCCAATATGTGCGTTCACCATTTTCAACATTTCTGACTTCTATTATTAATGTTATTCAACATTAAATGGCAGTAAAGATTACTATACTTCAACAATAATCGATAAGAGTATAAATATAAGTAATATTGATGGTACCCAAAATGTAAAAGTATTGCTTCAAGTTGAACAAGACAAATTAAGATCATGTCAAATATATTAAACGAAAAAATCAAACTGCCATATGATCACGATAGATAACTTTTGAGTAAGAAAATTTTTACTCATAAGTGGCAGTATAACAAATAAGAGAATAAAATCCCGAATAATTATTGTTAAACTAGAAATATTGGATACATTTTTATCAATGGGAATTGTTGACAATTTCAAACTTCTTTTGAAATCTTATATTTTAACCATACAGTTGGCATGATCATATTTTTTCTTGATATCGATATCTCTGCTTGCATTATTTACATCATCATGCCATCTGTTTTGATAACATTAAAAAAATTTCGTTTATTTAGCATTACCAGTTTTTGTGCATCACTATATTATGTACAAATTATTTTGTTTAGATTACTGAAGTTTCTTTATCTTCTGGATTCTTAGCAACTTGGCTGTCTACATTGCTTGAAGCTATTTCTTCATTATCCTGCACCTTGATTTCCAGTGATGAAAGCGCTTCTTTCTCGACATCTGAGGTCTCAATGGCGTTACTAGCTTGCAGAAGTTCTTCTGCAATATCTTTAGGCTTCTGAAATATTTCAGCTTTTGCTTCACTCTGCAGTTCATTTGTCAGAGTGAGTACATTTTCTTCCGGCTCCTTCACATTATCAAGGCCTTTTGCAGGAATTGAATTCAGCTGTTCACATTTAATTTCGTTATCAGATATATTTTCGACAGTGCAGTTTGTTTCCAGTGTACTGTCTACTATATTGATTTCAGTAATTGTTTGAATGTCTGGTTTTTTTTGTGATTCATCTAATACTTTTGGCAATTCGTTACTAGTCTCAATTTGTTCAACAATATCACAGTGTTCACCGGTTTTATCTTCATCAGAATTCGGAATCATAGAATCAATTTCACTCTCTTTCTCAGCATTTTTATTACATAATTCTTCTGAATTGGTATTCTCATAGTTCAGTATAATCATTGGTTCAGATTTGTCAGTTATATCACAAGTATCAATGGAGCAAATTTTATCAGTATCACTTTTTTCAATTCCTATCACACCAGTAGATGGACTGGCATTTACTGAATCTATAATTGGTTTCGACGCAAACTTGTCTCCGTTTTCGGTTTCATTGACTGCGTTAACGAGCGCAGTGTCCTCAGAAGATTGTTTTTCACAGATATCGTTTACATTATTGGTTTCATTGTAATTTTCACTGTTATTGACAATTTGGTTATTGGTGGATCGTTCAGATTTATCGTTATTAAGATTGTCTGACTGTGTGTTGCTTTCGTTAGTATTCGGTTCTTGCCCTTCTCTACAGTTACCGTGGTGTAAACTTTTTGATTTATCATTTCGCTTATGTGTTCGTTGAGGTTTTGGAGTATATGGCTCTTCAAACTTTTTTGGAGTAGTATATTTCTGTGAATCATGCTTGGTCTTATCAAACGTTCGTTTTTGAGAATGAGTAGATGCACCCGAAGATTTGTTTTTTTGCCTAATATGAGAGTCCCGATTTGAAAAATCGGCTTTCTTTTCAAAATGCGGAGACTTTGGAGAGTCTTTAACTTGTTTTCGTTGCGTGTATGGTGATTTAGATTCGTTTTCTCCATGTCTCTGCTGTTGTGCATCATACTTAAATTCTTTCCTAGGTAAATACGGAGATTTAGAGTTACCATCCGTCTTACGGTGTGGATGTGGGCTCTTTGGAACAGAGCGCTGTTGCTCATCATTATCTCGGTTGAAGTAAACATGACTTGTTTTATCATCTGGAGATTTATGATTGAAAAATTTATCATGTTCGTGGCTGGATGCCTCATTTTCTGATTGACTGCTGTACAGAATGCGGGGTTTTTGACGTGGTCCAACCCGGCCTGTACCAGCAATACTTGAAGAACTCACTAAAAGTTTATTAAAAATATAATTTCGTTTTCTGACATCTATGTACTAAGAATTTCTGCTAAATATGCCGGACATTGATTCTCAATTTCTTGCTATCTTCATTTACATACCTTTAACACTCATCACAGGACTCTTGCTAGTAGTTGTCTCGTGATTGACAATAACTTTGATACTTTTATCAGTCGCTACAACAGTCCGTTCATCAATTCCGTTCGGGGACAGAGATGCAGATTTATTAGCTGAAGGTGACGTATGCCCATGATATTGCTCAAATGAATTTGAATGCTGGTAAACTCGATTGATAGGAGATCCTCTCGGAGCACCACGACTAACATGCTGCTTTCCACCACGGCCACGAGGGGAATCATGATCATTGCCTGGTACAATTATCGCAAGAGAAGTAACAAGGTATGTCCATTACCAAAAATCTACATAACAGATAATTCATTCTATCGATTTTCAACTTTTAATCGTTCACCATTACTCCTAACCCTCCTAACGAATCTCATAACTTGGCTACCTTGTTCAACAAAAACTATCTATACGCGATAATATTTTTATCAAGTGTGAACAGCTGCTTCCTATTTATTGTTTCAGTCTATTCAGATCGCACAAAGACATGAGTACTTGTTTAAAAATGCAATGGATTACCTATGTATGATCAGAAACTCAAATATCTGAATAATGTACCCGTAATCTTACCGTAATCTGTAATACTAACCATTACTTTGCCACTTATCGAACTCCTTGTGGTCTTTTCTAACAGTCTCTCCAATATTTAGGCGCACAGATTTTGGAGCTCCAGTTTCATTTTCCGCAACGTTTACCTAAAGTACAAGAATAATTTCACCTTTCGCCATTTGATTGGCAAAAATCGTTCGCATCGAATTTTTTAGTTTATTCGCAATAATACGGGCTTGATGGAAACAATTTGGAACTAACTTCCCATTTTTTCACATTCTTCCTTTCTCATAAATGAAAACGAAATTCTTGACTGCAAGATTTGAGTTGGTGCAATACTGATCATTACTTTCTACTACCTTTCTACTATTTAAACCATTTTTAAATTCCCGTTTCTCTGTTCTCAGTAAACAATAACTTGCAACAACCTCGAAAATGTAAAGTTGATGTTTCATCAGTTCTCGATGTTTGGAGATCCAGACAACCACTTCTGATCACTTTCAGATGCTGTCTATGCGTATGTAAGCAAGTGTGTGATCAATTTTTTTATTCAATAATATCTCAAGAACAAGTTGCCAGATTTCAATGATCTTGGGCTCAATCGATGTGGCTTTTCCAAACTTAGACTTGATTAGATTTTTGCTTTGAACGCGGGTTCAGTACTCTTTGAATTATTTTAATAAAAAATTCCAAATATAAAATAAAAATAGTGTTTTGAGAATGGATGAATGGATTTGAATGAAAATTGGTACTCGAAAGTTTGTTGGGTGGCTGATTACGAATCTGAGGTCAGATTTGCGGAATCCAAAATGGCGAATCTAATATGATGGAAACAAAATCTAAAAATATTCCGATTTTGATAGAAATTAGTGGGTGGCGGTTTTTTGGGTCACCGATAAAGAATCCAAGGTCACACTACCAAAATTTGTAATGTTGGATCAATGATAGTGGTTCAAAAAAAAAAAAAAAATCGTAATATCTTCAGGTAACAGTGTCCGAGGGCTTTTAAATCATTAATCACGATTCTGATTTTGTAGTTCAAAATTTGAATTGGAGATTGTTATTTTTTTCTCTCTGAACTTGTAACCTGCACTATGAGAATGGGAAGTTAGGGGCTAGCACATGGCCTAAAGTTGCTTGTTTTTCTTTCTTTCTTGCAGTTTCAGATATCTTTATAAGGATTATCATTCTTGCGTAATAAAACATGTTAAGACTCACCTTATTATTATCCCACTCTCGACGCCAGTTACCCTCAGCTGTACGTTGGCGACTAATTCGGGCTTCGTCAATTCGATTGCGCTCAGCTCGCCAAGCTTCATACTCTGGTCTGGTAGCATCCTTAGTTCCCGAGGCTGATCCTCGATAATCCTTTGAAATGAGAAAGAAGTAAATTCAATATTTACTCTGTCATCTGGAGTAACTAAGTTATTACCAGTAAATCGAGTCACTGATTTGAAATATTATTACAACTATAATATTAAAAGATTTTCGTGCAACGTCAACATTTTTTTTTGACTCATGCAATATCACTTACTTTGGAATGCCCTTGCGGATCCCCGCCTCTTCTTTTAGAAGTTCCTCGCTGAGATCCACCGCGACCTCTGAATCGATCATCTCTCAAATCATCTCTAGCCCTTTCTTCTCTTTCAGCGTCAGCAAGAAAATTGTAGCTAGGATCTGGAGGTGGTCCATCGCCCTGAAGTATCAATGAATTTTTCAGATATCAATGAAACAGTCACTTATTTTTACTCGATTATTTTCAAGTACCACTGCACTGAGAATAATATACTGGGATTTAATATTCTAAATTCAAACAGGTGAAGACAAATATCTTGGTAGAATATTTCTTTACCCTTGTACCATTCAATCTGAAAATTACATACCTCAGCAAATACGTGTGTCTTCTTTCCATCTCCACCTGCAGCATGATATTGCTGTTGTTGCACACGATGTTCTCTCGCAGAAGATTTTGGCTTGTAATTACCATTACTTCTTGGAGCAGGTGGATTGGAGAATTCAGGTGGTTCCTTTCTCTCCGGCCAATCGGTCGGGGGGACCATTTTTACCAGGGCATTTAATTTAGCTGCATTTTGTTTGTCTGCTTCCACTTCCTGAGAGCAAAAAAAAATTACCACCAATGTAAATTTTAAATAACTTTCACAGAAATGTTACGTGAATTTCATTGTTGAGCAAATAGATCTTCCTTTTCCATTGCAATTTTTGTTTCATGCGTCATTTACAATTGAGAAAAAGTTACATAATTATCTAAAGATCTTTTGTAATTTTTTTTCTTTTTTCTTATAAATACATTCTATTCATATACAGATCGTATAATCATGCATATGATTGTTTCCTTGGAATGAGAATTTTGCATGGCTGATATAAGTACGTAAATAATTTGCTGTATTGGGTATCAACTATCAAATATGTGTAGATGCAATATTTGCCGTGACTATAGATAAACATCTTAGGAATGTGTAAAAATGATGTCAGCAATGAGGCCGTTGTAGCACAGGGTATTCAATTACCCAATTCTACTACTTTACTCATCTTGTAAATATGACCCGTAACACATACTTCATGCCTTCGCCGGATCTCTTCATTCCTTTGCCTAATCTTATTAATTTTCTCTTCCAAAGCAGTCGACGCCATCTGAAACATGTAGAATGTACGTGCATGTGAAGTATAACTGAAGATATAAACTATTCAAAATTCAATCTATTGTTTAAATTTTTAATGCCGCATTTACTTGTTAAGCAAAACTGTGCTCTAAGTAGCACACGTACTGTAGCGATGATACGTGTCTTTGAATTACTGATAAAAGTAAGAAATTGCTGTTTCACAGATGTGATTAATGCAAATTTATCAAAAGGCGATATAGATACTGGCACGATGGCTTGTAGAAGACGTTAATCGAACTGGACGGCGAATACAATATTTGCGAACAACATTTAGGCCGAGTTAATTAGTATTTCATATCACGTTTTAATATGGTATGATCAGACATCGAAGAAGGAATGTCACCTCAGTTTCCTGTCTATTTTTTGTTTTTATTGCAAATATTCGCCCACACATACGGAGGTTTACGTATATAATTTAGGCTGATAAAATAATGCGAAATATCCGTACCTTCTGATTTGTAAATTGACTACAGCATCGGTTCGGCGTTATTCCATTAGACAAACGGAGTACTTGTCAATCAAACGAACCTAGGCGAGAGCAGAGAAGCGTACAAAAATACGGGAAAGACGATCGGGCTTCAGAACCAGACCCTCCAGACCGCAATGCCAGATGGCATCGGCATTTAAGCTGTCAAAACGCGTGCGCAAAACTGACTTCCTATTATTAAAGCGCAACTAGATTCGACGGATGAATTCGAAAAAGAATAACTAACAATATCGATTGCAATTGTCAATTAATAAATTAATTTGTTAACGCAAAGCTTTTCTTTCCTCAAAATTATACACTTCGGTAAGAAATGAAATAAGTAGGTGGCAATGAGGAAGTGTCAACGTGACAGCTGGTCAGCAGACGACGTGAAAATCGGACTATTTTTATTATCTGCACACACAGTGCAATTCCTGTTCCTACATCGTAATACTTATCTAGTCGGTCAATATAAGCCTCGGAATACGTGTCTCCTAATTGATTTTCAAAAATTTTTAATATCCAAAGTCTACCTCATTCATACTGTCAACTCCAATTCGTAACCTAACAATTTATTATTTTGATCGCGAAGTTTAGTGCACATTCGTGCATGCCTCTTTATTGCATACACACAATGTATATGCTGTAACACGCACAATTTTTCGAGGCGCCTAAAAAGGTGGCCGGGCGTAATTTAGCCACACCGGATCGATTTTATTCAAATAATCTGGATTTAAAATCAAGCTTAGAGCGTCGGATTTTTGAATCAAAGAAACCAGCCTGTGGACAGTCAAGATGTATTGAATGTTGAAAATGAGGATAGCAAAGTCTACTGTGATCTTTTTGGTCTTCGTACTGATGCTGTCAGTGTTTATGGCCAATGTAACCAATCTCATTAACGTTGACTCGCATGCCACTAACAGTACACCACTCTACGAAGGATTGGATGACGCTGAACCCCAATGGCTCCCTCCAAAGAAATATGACATTTCTGACTCGCCTGACAACCTTGTGTGGTTTTTACAGGTTCGATTGTGATAGCAATTGTTCGATGTCTATGCCTTTTTACTTACACTAAGTTATGCTCCGCCAATATGCAGCTGATTTCGTACTTTTATTTCAGACCACACAGCATGGTCATTGATTTACTTGTAATATTTTTCAGATATCGGATATTCATGTTAGCATCTTTCAAGATCCATCTAGAATTACAGAATTGAAAGAATTTTGTGACATCACGGTTAGCGCGATCAGGCCTGCGGTTGTTCTTGCCTCTGGTAAGCTTATTTCAGAATTATATTATGGAATTTGATTTGATGGCTAGATTGCAAATATTTAATTTTACATGGTGAATAAATTTTGTCTGTCTGAGTCTCTGAGTATATAAATTAAAAATTATGAACTGTGAATTTACAGGTGACTTGACTGATGCAAAGGCAAAGGATAAAATGGGGTCAGGGCAGATTCAAGGAGAATGGGAGCATTATAGGAAAGTTCTAGAAGAATCGGATGTTTTAAAAAAAACTGAGTGGCTCGACGTCAGAGGAAATCATGGTAGTATTCAAGATATTTATCATAACTGAAATGCCAAAAATACAGCACAGCGAGTGGGAACAGAAACTGTTGAAGTTGATGACCGATCATCAGTATCTGTATAGACTTGCACCTTCGTTTTTTCTGTATTTTGATTTACACTGTCTACATTTTATAATTTTGTATAATAAACCTTGCTACCAAAATTTCAGACAACTTCAATGTGCTCAGCTTGGCTTCCAAAGAGAATTATTACCTAAACTATTCAGTTCAGGGCCGTGAGCACCCACGATCATATATGCACCAAACTGCAGTCGGATCAGAGAAATATACTTTCATTGCGATTGACGCTTGCTTAGAACCTGGGCCACGTAGACCATTCAATTTTGTCGGAATTTTCACTAATACCGAAGCGGATAGTATTGGAAAATATGTGCAGCAGGCAAGGGCACAAGGTGGAGATTACATTATATGGTTTGGACACTATCCAACGTCGTGCATATTAGCACAATGCAGCGGAGGGATTCGAAGTATTTTGGGTAAATCTAATTTGTCGGAAGACGGAGTGCAAATTGCATGCATTGTATTTAATATCACAAAGTGTTATATGTCATGCATTTTGTGAGAACCATCACGTGTCATGATTAATGGCAGATTGCTCTAATTTAGGGAGATATAGAGAAGGACTTGTCTACCTTTGTGGACACTTTCATACACTGGCTGGCACTGTGCCTAACATGTACACATTACAGCAGGCAGGATTTCTGGAATTGGAACTTGCGGACTGGAAGGATAACAGAGCGTAAGCTAAATGTAGTGGCTTGTTTATCTTATAAGGAAAAGAAGTTGTAAAATATCCTCAAAAAATTATCTCGATATATAAATACTTGCGAAAAAATTTGACGTAACTGTGCATGAATACTGTACAAATTCGATCTTGTTGGCATTTCTAATAGTCTATAGTACTTCATGAAACATGCATGGAAGATTGCACAGTTCGAATTTTATTTTTATGGTGTGGCTTTACCAGTAGTTCTGCCTCATTTACTTTTACTTATTATTAGGTATCGACTAGCAGCAATAGATCATGGTCAATTTTCATTTATTGACATAAAACATCGTGACTGGCCTGTGGCATTGATCACCAATCCGAAACATGCACTATACGTGATGCCGCAAAAAGAGAATTTACAGTCTATTTTTGAATCTACGCACATCAGGTAAACACTGCTTTCAATGCGTTCATCTCTCCCGATAAACTTTTTTACCCATATGAAGCCTGCTTTAATCGGATCTCTCTCGTCATTGCTTTCTATTCAAAATGAGGACTGGCTATTATTCACTTTTTTAATCTTTTAATTTTAGTATGAAACTCACGAAAACGCATAAAGCGGCTAGAATATTTTCTCTGAATCATCTCATATCATATACGGTGTTATATCATTGAGGTGCAACAATTCTGGTAACATTGTCTGCTATCCAATCATTACTTATTTTGTTTTTTTTTCTTTTACAATTTTTGGTCAATTTATAATACAATATCGAATTTAATATTAGACTGTGAAAAGTTATATTCCTCAGTGAAAAAGTCAATCCTTAGCTAATGAATTGTTGCAGAGTATTGGCATTCTCCATCACAGATCTGAAATCTGTTGAAGTTCAGATTGACAATGGGAGATGGTTGGAATGCCGACAAGTTAAAGGGCCACTTTACAGTGTCAAATGGAATCCAAAAGAATACAAAAGTGGGCTCCATCACATACAGGTTTATTTGCATGTTAAGCTGCTTACACACAGAATATTGAATGAGATTTTTAACGCAATTTTCTTGTTGATAAATATGCAATATACTCTTATACTGTTATTTGGATGTCAGACCATTGATTTGTGACATTTAGATAGTCTTGACTTTCTCACAGAATCTGATGTTTAAATACTCTCTATATGGTAATCCTGTTGAAGTCAAACTCTCTGTGTAAACAACTTACTGGTTGAAATTCTAATCACTCTAGGTAATGGTTTGTTGGTAAAGTTGTACTGATATTTTTTAAATCGTCTTTTTTCTGTTGCTCAACTTGCACAGTATATGATTTATATTTTTTAGACCATGTTCATGTAACCAAAACTAAATATCTGTAGAATCTGAGCTGAGTATTTCCGTCTTGATAATATTCTTTGATTAACTTGGCCTTTCGTTGCAGTATATTACATATTATAACAATGTTTGTCATATTGATATAGTTCCTGAATAGTTTAATGATATCATGTTAAAATTATTAATAAAATTACTGCATGGAAATGCTGTGAGATACGAATTTCATCGTTTGAAATGAGAAAAATCGAACGTGACTGGTGCTTTATTAGCTATTACTACCGATAAGCAGCATTACTAATAACTATCGACTAGTATCTACTATAACTACTTTTCTTACATTTTCCATCAAATCTGCATTCTCCTTGTTTCTTTGTATTTAAATTCATCAGGTTCTGGCGTGACTTTAGATAAAGGGTGAAAGTAGCATCTTCCATCATTAGTCATGCTGTTTCTTTCACAGGTTCGAGTTGTGGATAATGATGGACGAGAGAAACTCACAAGTCAGCCATTTTCTTTGGATGGAACCAGATTGTCATTCCGAATCTTACCCAGAATGCTTCTCATGTCTAATATAAGTCACTTTGTAAGTGGTAAAAAAAACTTGTATTCATTTTTCCGACTTGGGACATTTTTTTTTTTAAAGTGCAAACTATATTACTTTTAATTACATATAGAAATTATTCTTGCTAAGATTGCTCAGAAGTAAATGACCAACTAACAATTTAATAATGATTACAGTTTCAAGTTTTGTTTGGCACAATGCTGATTCTGCTGGTGGTTCCATTAAGTGTTCTTCGATTTCTCCACAAGCTCTGTGAAAGTAAGCTATTACAAATCTGTTTCATTCGGTCAGAATGGTGTTGAAAACTCATCTGCTTATTCTTAGGTGGAAAGCTGCAGCGTCCTAGAATACGCATAAAAGTATTTCAGCGGTGGATTCGCAAATTATGGATTCTGTCCACCATTGACCGTCTTTTCTACCCATTAGTACTATATGCATTGTATCTAACAGTGGGTATGTAGGGATGTATATATATTTCTCTACAAATCGTGTAACATTTTGCAAGATGTGTTCACTAACTCATATTTATAGGTCCATGGAGTATCGGAGAAATCATCGAGAATCATACTGGGATGATATTCGCATGGGGCACATGGGTTGGATCGTCTTACCTTCCTGGATCTTTCACTTATGCTTATGGTTTCTTTCAATTAATATCTTTTCAATTACCTCTCACACTAATCCTAGCTCACCGTGCTGACCAAAGGTGATTTTATTCAAATAATGACATTTCATGTTCTCACCTGAAATTTATACCAGAAACATTTCCCCGTCTGTGTTGAAACCAATAATCTAATCTTTTGCAGGGTATATCTAATGGAGAAACCGTCAAGAAAACCTCCTACAATATTAAATCTGTTACAGAGGCATACATTGCTTGTGTTATTAGTTACTATGCAGGCAAGTATGGTGTATTTTTTCTGGCTTGCTTATGGAACCATGGCTATCATCCTTGGTCCCATGCGTACTTGGAGTGTACTTTTAGCCATTGTTTTATGGTACCAAATTAACGTGATGCCTGAAAAATGCTTCAGGTCAGTATTTTATTTTTCCTACATTTATTCTCATAATTTTCTCATGTATGAGTTTAAGCTGAAAGTTTCGCTGTGAGAATGTGGCAATTTATTCTTTAAATTAACAAAAAACAAATTGATCGTTTCTATTATGTAATATTTAGACGAAAATATCTTTTTACAACAGGAGCGCCGCAATGGTATGGTCATCCAAAAGACCCGTAATAAACAACACGGAAAATGGGGCTAATTCGGAGGAGTCTAGCAGTCATAAACAATGATTAAAAACTGTTTTGAATGGGTATTTGTTAGTTAGCCTAAATTAGGATTTGAATAGTCGCTCATAAGTTGGTTTTCAAAGGATATATCAATTTCCAGAATTCTTTCTTGATTAGAATCTACATGCATGGATACAAGAATTGATCAGCTACCAAAGATAACTATCTTACACGATCTCACTGATACAATCTTTATATTTGTAAGAAACTGAGCTGGGTTATATGTTTCATAAATGTTTTCCGCGAGTCAAGTTTAAACATCTCCATCGACAGCTGATATGAATTTTACAATTCCAAATTATATTAATAAACGTTGTCGATGATACACAATTGATTTGAAAACGCACAATCTGTTATTATAATTAGTAAATATTTAGACATACGTATGTATATATAAAATGTACTTTCAGCATATGATGAAACCATTCAACCTAGAATGAGTAATTGACGTTACTTTTTTTGGCCTGAAGTTTCTTATTGTTGAAGAAAAATCAGAGAGGCAAGTAAAAGCCGAAAATCCCATTGAATTAAAATTATCAGTATTTTTCTAAATTGCAAGAATTTAGGACAGCCCATTTCAAGTGAATTTGAAATTTCTGAAGTCCGTTACAGGAGTTAGGATACTGCGTGTCAAAGTAGCTTTTAGTGTGTGATTTTCTGTCAGGTGAAATAACTCATGAAGAATATACTTATTATCGTCGATATGAACTCTTACAATCTTACAGTATTTGAAGATTATCTAAAATCAAATGATCAAACACGTTATTCATGAGGTACGTATATTAATGTGATGCAGCAAACACGATAAATGTATTGTATAGGAAAACTATGCAACAACCATTATTGATGTCGCATTGAAATCTTAGATAAGATCCGTTTCTTTGAATAATAGATGAATCTATCTTTTTTAAAACTATATGAAAGTATTCCCTGAATGGACAATTGAGTCAGGTTTTCCTTGACCGAGATAGAGTAACTGGTACAGGAAAAAATGTCTGAAAAATAACATAACTGATGAACTCATACGTAGCGTTATTTATTCGTTGGGTTAAAACACTGATGAATATGTTCAATTGTTGGGTAGTAATTCTAGCACAAGTTCAATGTTACAAAGACAAGCCAGCGAATAATAAATATTTTTGAAAAAGAAAACTGTGTTCATCGATATCAGGAATGTGTAATAATATTGACAAGTTTGAAAACCTAATTTAAAACTCACTAAAACTTTTCCGAAAGTTGGTTTTGGATTAGGAAAAAAAACCATTTTTGTGATAATAACAATTTTTTGTATTCCAAACTCATTACTGAAAATAATTTTTTAATTTCCACAATTTTACGAAATTGAATGTATAACTAGGTTTGTGTTTTACTTGAATTTATTTCAGTTACTCAACTATGAATTTAATACTCGAGACTTGTCGTCGATAGAAAAATACGCAATAAAACTTATGCATGATAGTAAATATTGGAAATAGATAAATTTGATGATTTCAAATATTTATTTTCTTGACTTTGTACAATATTTTAAATAAGTTTATTACTTACTATACAAATAACCTTATAAAGAACAAATTTTTGGGAGAATTTCTCCGCATCTTGCTGCTACTTTAATTTGAGCATACTGATCTGCCCTTGTTTTACCAATGTTTACAATAGCTATAGGTCTTTTCGCCTCGACTGCCTGAAGAATTATTCTTAGCCCAGAGAAAACGGAAAGTGAAGATCCTAGTACCAGTAAAGAATCCGCCATTTCCACTTCCTGCTTTACTTTATCCACCCTTTGCCGTGGAACATTGTCCCCAAAGAACACAATGTCAGGTTTCAATATTCCTCCACATTTAACGCAAGATGGTACAACAAAGTTTTCAACCTGATCCTAAAGAAATGAAAGGGCAATTTATATCAATATAGCAGTAACCAATAATGTTAATAATTGAATTTATTTTCTGATATATGATCGATGGTACCTGCGACAATTCAACATCTCCATCAGGTCTCATCATCTGAGCTTCAGCCTTCATGTCTTTATTGTTTTGCTGTAGTATTTTCTGTAAATCGTATCTAGAAATTTTATGGTCGCAGTTTAAACATGTAACTCTAAAAGCAGTTCCATGGAGCTCGATCACATTTTTACTTCCAGCTTTGAAATGCAAATTGTCTACATTTTGCGTAATTACGCAGCTTACTTTCCCCGCATCTTCCAAATTCTTCAGTATCTTGTGTGTAGAATTGGGTACAAAAGAAGAGAACCTGCAGTAATGTTATTAGCAAACAGCTCTACTTCGACGATTGGATTTGTCAATACTGAAAAGTAATCAGAATACCAAACCTCGGCCATCCAACGTAATTCCTTGCCCAATATCGTCGTCTCGTTTGTTTACTTTCACAAAACTCTTTGTACAACACAGGTCTTCGGTCACTCCTGGCATACAAGCCTACGCCTTCGGATCTATAATCTGGAATTCCACTTTCCGTTGATATTCCAGCACCAGTTAGAACGCATATTTTATTTGAATTTGTCATGAAACTTTCCAATTCCGATAATTCTTTCTCTCCGACGGGTTGACATTTCGGTACAAATGCTAGCGTTGAACAGCTGATACGATCTGTCAAATTAATGAAATTTAAACTCTGTTGAATATTGTGAATTTGAAATAACTTTTTCCATTTTAGAGACATTATTTTATATCCCTGCTAACTCTATTTGATATTTGCTACTTTACTATAATACATTTGAAAACATTGTTGAAACTAACAAGGTTAAAAACCCCCAAAATATTGGAGGTTACATAATGGAAATAATCCATACAATAATAGTGGCCATCGAGGTATCAAGGCTACATACGTTTCAGCGTCACTGATATATTTCAGCGCTTTGGTTTCAGCCATTAATATCTGTACTCAAAGCGTTCTCCAAACTAGCTATAATCGTGTCTAACTATTGTCTAGTGTCTAGGTATATGACGGAGCAATATTTTATACCACAGTCTACTTCTTTATCGAATGCTTTCGAACAAACATTGCGAACAACGACATCAGGGCCTGCGGCGTATTTTAGAACTACGGTCTGTTGTCACTTAGGTGATCGGTTCGCCTGGCCAAGAGTGGCCAAGAGTAGATGAGCAGAGCAGGATTTATATTTCACGCAGCGTTTTCTTGTTTATAAACTAATTTCTAGTACAAAAAAGTAGCAAAATTATTGTGAACATGGACGACAAACTTCGGCAGATGGAAGATGAAATGAACAGGTAATTAAAACTTGCTCAATTCCTGGTAAATGTGTATCTTAACTTCTTCAGTTTTCCCCTAACCTCAGATGTCACGATACGTTTTTCAATCAACATCCGTACATCATAATCATATAAACAATTCATCTAAGTTACAATAATATGCATCTGTCTGAATTTCAAAATCTTATTTACCTTCATCTACATGACAGATCTGTATCTTTTCACGTATAAGGATAGCCCTGCTGCTCACTCTGTTTACATACAAATATGTTTACAATGTTTAGGTTTGAGGCTGAAATCGGGGGGCAGCTTGTTACCTCTGTAGTCAGACCTGTCATAGGAGTAAACACATACAGCCAAGTAGCCAGGCAACTCGAACAGCATGAAATACCAACTCCAGTGGTAGCAGCAGCTGCGGCTTCGTTGGCATTCTCTCCTATGATTGGCTTTCCACCTCCGCCACCACCACCACCGCCAATGCTAATACCCCCACAAGTTGCAAGACAATGTAAAGAAAAAATGAATGATTCGTTTTAATTTATTACATCGTCCTGACAATTTTTTACCAAGTTTTCAAATGACTTAATTTCAGCAGCTATCTCAATGTCGACGTATTCATCACCTGCTCAAATAAGCAACTCGTTCTTACCAAACACATCGGATAATAGCTTGAGTGCTACACCAAAAACATATGAGCCAACTTCAGCACCGATCATCCGTCAGGAAATTATAGAGCAAATAATTAATACTAAAATTCCTGAGGACGAGGGAAAAAAGAAAGTTAAAGCTAAAGGTGTCAGTACAGCAGCTGAGTTAGCAATCAGTCAAGGAAAAGCTAGCTCGATTATGGCCAATGCTAGTGCTGAGGAAACGCATCCTAAAGGCAAAGGAAAAAAGAACAAAAAAATCATACGAATGGCTGGTGGGCAAACATGGGAAGACACATCACTCTTGGAATGGGACGAAGGTAACGTTTGCTCTAAACTCAAAGTTATTAAGCAAATCATATTTACTTAATTTAATTGAGCTTATTTGTAAAGTTTGCCCTAACATCTTGATAAGTTGTCTTTTCATTAACCGAGATCATTACTTTTCCTCAGATGACTTTAGAATATTTTGTGGTGATCTGGGAAATGATGTTACTGACGAAATGTTAGTCAGAGTATTCAGCAAGTACCCAAGTTTCCAGAAGGCAAAAGTGGTGAGGGACAAAAGGACGAATAAAACCAAAGGTTTTGGTTTTGTTTCATTCAAGGATCCACAAGACTTCATCAGGGCCATGAAAGAGATGAACGGTAAGTTTTGTTACTTATTAATTCTCGAATTATGAACTGAATTCTTGTGTGCATTTGTTCCATGACTACGATCTTAAAATTTTGAGCTAATCGTAAGTTGGATGTCGAGCGATTCTGGGAATGTTGCTAATACTTAGTGTTGGAAACTCATACACCTAGCAAATAATAAAAAGATATCTGGAAATTGAAATCATACCATGCCGTCTTGTGTGATTTTCATTTAATATTTGTTGTCAAATTCATATTCCTTTGCTCACAGTCATTGATTGATTTTGCATTTATAGAGACATCTTATTTCTTGACATGCCTCAATAACACATTATGATACCTTTGGCAGAAAAGGGGTAATCCTCATATTAGAAATATATTCATTATACTTTTTATGCTTTACTTGGAAACATAGTTCATTTATTACCTTTAGAGCTTAGTAAAACTGAGCATGTTTATTCAATAATTGCTCCAGCCTATACATCGAGTTTTTATGCAGTTGTTGAGAATTAACCAAGCAGAAAAAATAAGTCGTAAAGATTTCTCAAAGTAATCTTATAATCGTTCATTATTCGTTGAATTAAAATCTATAAATAAATAACTACTTATCATGAATATTAGTAAATAAATAGCAGTAATAGTATACATAAATGACAACAATTTCATTTCAAGTACATATCGTGCGCATAAAATGTTGAGATTGTATGTGATGAGACTGTATTTACCACCGAAATTCGTAACAGTTACCAGTAACAATGAAATTAGCTGTGGTAATCTTGATTACGAATTCTGCATATTACAGTGAATTTTTTTATCGTTTTAAATTTAGCTATTGTTACGTTATAAACGCTGCTTTTGATACGATTATGTTGATAAAGTTTAAGCATAATAAATGATTGGGATTCTTGTAATAATATTCGAAAATTCATACATTTCATAAAGTGGCTAATTTTAGAGTTACCTACAGAATGGCAGTTTGTACAATTGGTAAATTGGGTTGAAGTTCAAGTTTTTTTTTTCAAGTCCTGATAATATAGCATTATTTGACAATTGTTTTAACTCTGTGAGATATTGATGCGGTTATTAACGAAGAGTACTTTTCTTTGGCAAACTTTGAATTGTGAGATTACAGTAATTATTCCTCTAATCGCGCAGTCCCTTAGTCACATTCGCATTTTTTATCTGGAAATAACTATTTCCCAAGCGGTCCCCATCCGTAAGATACAAAGAGTTGAGGTATTATGGAGTACTGCCTTCTTCCAGAAGCTCCGTTTCGTAGGGCTACGCGATTGGTCGAGTGTCTGGGTGGTGGTAGCGAAGCAGGGCTTTCCAATGGAAGTGCTCTCACCGGTTCGATCTCGTTAGCCCCTAAGCAAGCAAATTTATTATTTGAAAGTAATCATGTATTGGATCATTGAAAAAAATGTACGCAGATTGAGCCTCCAGAAGAATCCATAATAATTTGAAAGCCCAGCCAAACCTTACCTGTGTTACTGTTGGAGCGCGAACTGTGCGGATTCATATATAATACAGAAAAAGGCATTCCACCCGCTCCCCATCCGCGAGAGGTGAATACACCTTTTTTAGCTATTCTATTAGTTGGCGGCAAAGTGTCTAGAGATGGTTGCGCAACGATTGAATTTTGATCCCGGTGACTCTGGAGTCTGAAAGTATAGAAATAAAATGTTTAGTTTAATTTTATATTCATAAAAGAACTGTTTGCGCTTGAATCAACGGATTGCTAATCATGCTTCTAGTACCATGCAAATTTTTTTTGTCATCTGTCTAAACGTTGATAACTTTTGAGCTATTAATATACACACAATCGATAAAATTTTAGTCACAAATAACAAGTGAAGCGATAGGAGATGTTCAGTACACGTGTTAATGCTGCATGAGAGATAATTAATTTAAATCGGAGAACTAAATTGACTGAATCAGTCAACTTTGCCTGCTTCCCCCTCTCTAAAACATACATAATCGAAGCGTAATTCCTGTTTTTAAAATTCGCGTCAGTCTGGTATATACAAGTTGTGTAATGGATAGCTGCTTTTCAATTTCTCAACATCTTATCAATATTATCGATGGCACTTGCGCGTGTTTGTCAAATCATTTAGCCTGATAAATTCCCTCATTTCTCCTGCATATAGACCATTAATTAATCTGTCAGAACGAATGGCACTTTGATAGTTCAACTCTATTAGGTCAAAGAGACAGCTCATTTCTTTCTCAGATTTCCAATCTAAATATGTGGGGCATTACAGCTGAATCCAGATGTTGAGATAACTTACATTCTGTATTATTCATTCTGTTATTCAGTTAAGTTTAAAGAATTTCTTACGTAGAATATCGCAATTCGATTTTTTCTGTAAAAGCTTTCATACTCACAAAGAGAGAAAAAAGAAATAAAAAAATAAAATTGAAACACGATTTAACGTGAAATATTAATCCGAAGAAACGTGATGAAGTGAGATTAAATACGGCTAATTCCGAATAATAGAAGAGATTTCGTTAGTTCTAATTAATTTTGAACAAAGTCAAGGTTCACACCTCGTTGGAAATCGTGAAATAAATTGGGTGTATAAAATCGTGGAGACTGGAAGATATGGATGACAAAAGTTTGGAGTTGCGATCGAGCAGTAGCTATTAATTACATGAGAAAGTCAGACTTAAATGAACCTATTGAATAAAACTTTTTTAGATAAAGATCGGTATTACATATTAGTGAGAGATTTTTATCTACCTCAGAGGATCTTTATAGTAATCTTGCTTAGCTGGTAGTTCCTGTCTCTGTAAATATTCCCAGCAACGTCCTCCGGGCGAACAATCCACCATATTTTCATCCCAGGATCCATCGGTCGTTTGGTGTAGAAAAGGGGCGCATTGAACCAGAAGTGCATTCAAGCTCAAGATTATAGTTACTTGATAAATAATCATCATTCTAGATTCTAATATAGGAAACATGTTGCTTCTTTTCTATTCCTTTCCTTCTTTTTTTCTTCTTCTCAGCAGGCTGATATACCTCGTCGAAGTGTATGTACTACACAAATTTACTTCTGTAACACAGAAAATTATACGAACCGTCAAACCTGAATGCTATTTAAGTCTAGAAAAGGTCGATGAAGATTATAGAAATATTAGTTCTAAATAGGAAGAGGGTAAAATCTCGAAGATAAGCTGGCGTGGTATCGCAAAGAAAAAAAAAAAAAAAGCTAAACTGGAAATGTACTTTTGACTGTTTACCAGACGTCTGGCAACCGCCGAAGGTGACTTACTCACAATCGGTAGCCCCGTGTGTTTGCATTTCAAGACATTGATGGATGCAACCACTACGCCTTACCGTATTACGTATCAATATTAGAAGGAACGTCAGTGCCTTTTGTTTTCAGACACGTGGTTATACACGAGGGTAAAACTGTCCTACCCCGTGTGTCCTTCCTCCATGACTCATTATTCTTGTTTTGTCATATCGGGTTGTATTAACTTTATTCTTTTTTTCTTTGAAAATTCTAATTGAAACTTAGAATATATCGAATTCGTTTAATCGAATGTTTGTGAGACGTTGGTATGGAATTGCGTTGGCATTAAATATTCTTATATTTTGTTAGAATGAAAACGTATGAGAATTTTTTTTTTCCCCGTAGGGAAAGAGAGAGAGAGAGAGAGAGAGAGAGAGAGAGAGCGAGGAAGAGACGTTTCATTTTTTTGCGATTTACGTGAGATCCGAGATCAGGGCGTGAGACCTTTCAACAAGTCAATGCAATTTTTGAACCAGAGCCAGTTTCAACCACGTAGGGTTCAAGTATAATAGCCCACCACTTTCTGAGTATAACTCAATACTTGCAGGGGTCTGAAAATACGCTGCACGTGGCGTATGGTGTTACACGAAATTCAATTTGCTCGAGAATTATTTTCTAGCGCGGTAGTAAGTTCACGGTGCGACTATTTTTAGAAATAATCTCTCCCTCTCGGAATACATTTCTTCTAAAATTGTCGAACCTCGGTACGTTACCCGTGTAACTAAATTTTTATCGATGCCCGCGTTCTAAAATTTTAACGGCATCACGAAGGATTGTAAGAAACTTACGGAAAATTAACCGGTCGATGATGTATAGAAATTTCGTTAAATACCCGGAACATGGAATCTTAAGTCTAATTGAGATGTTTTTATGTGCATACATATTTTATACAATGGCTTAAATACTGTGGAACACCATAGAAATATGTGTCTTACGGTTCTCAGATCACTTTCAATTTCAATCTATAACTAAGTCGTATCAGTTGAGAATTTCAATCTTCGGTTCGGATTATATGGAAAAGTGAGATGGTTTCAATAATGAAAGTTTTCAATTATTCTGTCTTGGTTTAAAAACAAAAAAAAAAAAAAACCCGTTAAAAGGAAGGGAATTCTATTTGACATATTGTGACGGTTGCCGGCTGATAGCGAGGCGCCGTTGATAAGCTGGAGGTGGCAAAAAGTTCACCGGACAGCTGAGTATATCGTGCTTGATCGGGGCCAAGCTGGTCACGTAAATTTTAAATTAGAAGAAACAAGGAAAAGACGATCATCGTTCCATGTACGATTTGCAATCTGTATACAGTATTTTACTCGCGAGTCAAGTGACTCTCATCATTCGATCACGCACAATTATCTCACTGGCTGGTTGACCGCTTCAAATTCACATGTGCATGTGTACAGGCACACGCGAATAGGAGATGAAAAATGCAAAAAAAAAAAAAAAAAAATCAAAGTAAAATTCATTCTATTTTTTCACCGTAAATTTGATTTTTTCTCTTTGCAATCAAATTCGTGTATACTCGATTTTATTATGACTAATGAAACGCGTGACTTAATCGATTTTAAACCGGAATTGCAGTTTTTCCGGAAAATTAGAAAAGAAAAGTAATATTTCGGTAAAATCGATACTAAATGATACCTAATTATTTTTGCGTCAAGATTCAAAGGATTGCCGTAATTGATTGTATTCCTTTGTCTGATGGCATAATATTATACGCATAAGTGTTACAAATATCTTTTTATCCCGTAACGCAATTCTAGCGTTGTTCTGCGGTAAACAGTATTTAATTGATTATTATTCGCTGACTGTGCAGCCTTCATCTATTAAGAAAACATCGAGAAACTGTAAACAAGTTGTACCGAAATCTCGAACCGCAATTACCAAGAAGTATATTATACATGTATAATGTATATCTATATAATATAAAACTAACATAACGATACAACGAATTATTAATTCAATGATAAAAATTTAGTTTAAGTAATTTAATGTTGTGATGCGGAGAGCCTTAAATATATTATACTTATACATAGGTGTGTATATATATATATATATATATATACATATATATACATATATATATATACACATCTGATGAGGATATATATACCTATATATGATTCTTAAAAAAATTATCATTGAATTAATGATTCGTTCTATCTTGATGTTATTTTTATATCCATCGTCCATACTGAATGACAATTAAATTTGATAGCAAAACCTACAATTTCAATTTGGCCTGCAGTTGTTTTGTATTTTTTTTTAAATTTCCGTTGATTCAATCCCGTTTTGATTGAGTTGTAACTCACTGCGTTTTGATGTTGTTACGCGTGTCATTGTAAATCGAAAGCTTATTGAACGGAGTGCCGGTGTTTCAAACCCAGAAGAATCTAAGATTATGCATTTCTTATGATAAATCGTTTGCTTCGATTCGGAATCATTGAAAAGGATATTTGGGTATAACGACATTTTGTCTCTGATGATTAGATCTTTTTTCAGTTTCACTTGAATTCTCGTCTAATTGCCAATTCCTTTCCACGTCTAAATTCTTTCAACGAGCATAACGTTGCAACAGGGATCCCATCGCTCTATCAGTAAACTGACTCTTTATTCAACCGTCTGGCCATTATAATGAAATTGGACTGTTTTTCGCTGTGTATATTATTTTTTCATTCTGGTTTTTTCAAAGAATTATTATATCATTCTCGTTTTCATTATTTGGACGCAAACTTCAGAGGGAACAGCAGCAAAGAAAAGCGCAACAATTTTGTACATTTAAAATATGTTTTATACACTCGGTAAACCCTTCGTATATTTTCATCAAGTTAACCGAGCCTCAACCAAATTTCGTCTAATAACGAACAAATTTCATCAGCAATTTTAGGAAAACATCGCCAGTAGATGTGTTTATAGATTTGAAAGTCAAACACGGTTTTACGTCATTAGATGTGTACTGTATCTGTAGCCATTGATACCACGCGATTGATACCTCAGGTTTTCTTAAACTAGTTTCAGTTCATTTTATTCAACATTGCCAATTGACAACCGTTGCATGAAAATAATAGATTAAAAAATACCAATCCTAATGTTTTTTCTTTTAAAAACAACACTCGTAAGCCGAGTTGCCGAAAAGTCAAACTCGCGTTCTAAAGGTTGCAGATTTTTTTTTTTTGTCGCACTTCCGGAAAATAATTGTCCTCCGTCCGCATGAATTTATTTAGGTTGGCAGATTAAGGATTCAGTTGCATGTATTCAGATTGTTAAACTCTAGTGGATCGTACTTATTCGGCTTGTACAGCGTAAGGCAAGTGCGACGATATGCTCGTGTGTGATGATTAAGTTAAAGTCGAAGACAAGCAGTTTTGCGGGGGAATTACTGCAATGCGTGTATCTATTTCTGTGACATTCCGTATTATTTTTAGTACGACGTTATATTTATCATTGCGATTAAGTTCAGTGAGGAGGGAAGCGGGGTTGGGGAATGAAATGGTGGCAATTTTACAACTCGCAGACACCACGAGAACGCTTCGTTTGCCAGTCACTTCACCCAGCTTGTAACCTTTAACGGTGATGGCTTCATATATGCGTGTTGCGGGAAAAGAGAAAATGTAAGAGCAACAAAAACAACGCGAAACGAGCTTCGGAATACTTCAATATTGCGTATATTTTTTAATACGCGAACAAAAATGCTCTGGAAATTTGTTTTTGTCCGATTTTCATTTGCGTGTTTGTTTATTTTTTCTTATTTGCCACTTGAGAAAACTCTCAACCTGTATAGGATTATAACAAAAGTTCGATTTTCCGGTCACGTGAGATAAGTACGCTATTAACATCGTATTGATGAGGCATATTTTCAACCCATCGTTGTGTGTGTATATATATATATATATATATATTTTTCTGTGACCCATTTCTGAAATTTCATTACGTCACCAGATTTTGCCTATTATTTTTGCATCACGGAGGTACTGCACGTTGGCAAGAATTAAAAGAAGAAAGAAAAGATAAAAGTATGCTGAAAGAAATTACCTCTTACTTTCTAGAATTATTTTCAATTTCTATAAGATTCAATAAAACACGCAAACGGAGAGATATTATCGATGATAATTTTGTTCTAAAAAAGAAAAAAGAAACGACAGTGAAGCGTAACTACTTAATGAAGTCGAATAATTTATTGAACTTCAATTAATGTTGATAAATGTCAAAAGCAAGAGTTTACAACAAACCCATATGCAGGGAAAAGCGAGGTACAGTTTATCGTAGAGTCGCTGGTAATTTAAAGTTATAAAACACTTTCCCTTGCCACGATTTAATTTCACACATCATGAGCACCTCCACGTGCTGCATGGCTTTGTCTATGGATATTGTAATTATTTTCGAAGATTGACTCGTTTGTACATTCTATCCGGATCTTGAGCTGTAATTATGTTATTGCTTGGAAATAACCTACGCAACTTACGTTACTAAGTCGGGTGAAGTCGGGGCTTTGACGTTATAGATAGGCGAATTTTACTTGAACTTACTTTGCAGTAATTAAAGTGGTCGTGTATGCTGTATATATCCTAGAATTTCGAATCGTCGGTTGAATGTCACGGGAATTCGCTGAAGAAACGTTTCTGTTCGTTATTTCCGTTCTTTACATGACTCGTCCGAAACAAACGCAAATTGGGACACAGAGAGATTTATTCGTGTGACGATTGAAGGAAAAAAACAAAAATGAATAAATAAAACATGAACCTTTGCCAGTGAAACACCGAAATTTGTCTACCAACGCGATAACGTATCACAGCATCAAAGTTAAATTATCTCTGTTCATACATGGTTCAGAATGTGTAATTTCCTTTTTTTTCCATTTCGTTTCATTTCATGCCAGTGTAAGGATGGAATTAATAAAAATTGATTTCATGATTTCCCCACGCAAGTTTGCTTTCCCATAGACTTAAATCGAAAGGCTTTAACAATATTATAACAGAATTTCGGCTCGTTCCAAACTTCTGTAAGGTTTTTGTGTACCTACATTATCAAAAGTTCCGACTATACCTTCGGTTAGTTTACTTGTCTTAATTCTAGAGCTCTCTCAAACCCCCGACAGTTATCCATACGAAGTTGTGCTTACGTACCGAAATTAATTACAAACTGTAGTGTAGCACGTTGTGTTGCGCCAAGTCAGAGGTAACCGCAAAATAAACATACGTACACAGATCTGCACAAGTTCCGTTCAAATTAATCGTTCGTTCGAGTTGATCAACTCGAGGAATCCAGCTTTATGTAACATTGTAACTTACTTGCGGTGGTTGCACCCACGAGATCCTCGGTCAAGGACCACTTTCGAACGATCAGTCCATCTCTGCAACCTGTATCTGGAGCCAATTAATCGAGTTCGGATATCAATTTGGCCGAACATTGCAGACGGAGGTTTCACCTACGCTCTTGATCCGGCCGAGTAGTCAATGTTTAATACGGTTACGGTTATTTTTGCACCAACACAATCCTGACGAATTATGAATGGAATGCCAGTCGTGCGGAGTCACGTAACTTCGACATTTCATCATCGGACGTTCGAATTAGCGGAGCAATTGGTATTCATAAACCGCGATGACACCTACCTTGTTTGCGGTTTACATTGAAACAATACCAGCCATCTTTGTACGCAGATACGTTCAATACGCACACTTCATCGGGAATATTTCGATGCGCGCGTATGGTATCGATCAATCGTCAATTTTTTTAAATATTCTCGAACCCCGATAAGAGTATTAAAGTTTACTGTTTCTGTGGATAACGATTCTCCATTTTCACGGATTATCTCATCATACTTTATAATTGTAGACATCCATCTCACAGGTACCCACTTTACCTATGTATTGTACTACCGATTAAAGTTTTATCGAAATAAACGCGAATTCGCGCCGCAGGGGCTGTGTGATCGATTGTTATATTAGCCAAATTAACCCGCCAAATATCGCACAGAGATTTGACGCGGGCTCGAAATGTATGTATAGTTGTATCAATAGAGCTAATACATGTATATGTGTACATATTGGTTTGCATATTCGGGCTAAACCGGGCCGACAATGGAGTCGCAGATACGGCTGTTAGGTATTTTTACTCTCGCGGTTAAATTGAAACCCCGCGCGTTATTAATATATTATAATGCCACAATTTAAACAAAAAAAAAAAAAACGTACATGCACAAGTCATGATTTTCACGGTTCGATATCAACGAGATTGTCATTTACGGAAGCGTATTATTCAGCCGAGAATAAAAGAAGAAAGAAAAGATTGTAAATGAGATATCTCTGAAATTTTTTGTTTTTCGAAATTTACCAACATTTTTTGTTACGAACCATAACGTAAGAAGTTAACCACCTAGTCATTTAAACTTTTTTCTCCCCGTGTAAAACTGAAGGTGACGAAATTTTTGTTTCGCATATTATAGTTGGTTCTCCAGAAAGAAGTGAAAAGGTAGAACGAGATTACAAATCTATGTCATTATTACGATAATACGTGCTGTACGAGTGTAAAAATCGGAATCCATCAGATATTAGTTTGACGTTTTATATTCTTCAGTAACGTTGAACGGGGGGAAAAAAGCGCGCTTTCAAAACGATACACAGAAAAAATTCTAGTTACTTTTACTATGCAGTCGTTTAAGTTTTTCATGATAACCGAAAAATATACAAGTTCCAAGTACGAAATGAAAATTTCATTTGCAGTTGTAACCAGAAAATCTACTATGCGTTACTGTTCTTTTTGATTATAGTTACGCTTATCAAATTTTTTTCCAACTAAGGCGATGATAATTCGCCGTTAGTGCAATAAGAAATTCATGTTGCGGCTTTAATTTAATTGAAATTTTTTTAGTAAACTAAGCAAACAGATTTCATCCTCCAACAATCACAAAATTTACCATCGGCAACTGTAATCGTACTAAATAGTTTCTCGTAGTACGTTTTATTTCTAATTCGAATATATAACATTTAAATCGTTGTTGTATCGTTGCCTACTTTATGAAAATTTCCAATGATAACAATAACAGATGTAACTTTTCTCAGTGTAAATGTTAGCTTTTTTTAATTACTTTCACTTTTTGCCTTTTTTCTATAAACGATGCTTGAAAGAGTTACCAGCAGTTGTTTCTCGAAGAGAAGTTAGAATAGCAAAAAAAAAAATAAAAAGACGAAGACGAGTGATTAACTTTTCACGATTACCCCGAAAGTTCGCCATTAAGTAAGAAAGAAAGTTTCATTTACCTGTCGCATTCGTTCGTAGTCGTTTTCCTTGGGTTCTTCTACCCCGTATCGTTCGTCTCGTTTTCCGCGTTGCTGCCTGTATAATTTACGTCAAAACTCTTCTAACACCTCTCTTTGGTTTACTTGATCTTACGATCTCACTCGTGTCTGTTTGTCTCTTTCTCTCTCTCCCCCTCTCTCTATCGCTCTCTGCAAACTACCAAGCCCTCGAAAATTAATTGCACCAGTTGTAGATGCTTCGCGTTGTGTTATACAGGCTGCACTTTGGTTTTCCTTTACTGCCAGGGTGACGGCGTCGGAGTGCGTCGCGACGAACGGCGTCTCGCTACTAATTCAACAACCCCTACCCGAACCGGACCTCCCACCCTTATAAGACAGGCCAATAGGATTTTAGGATATATTATCAGCCAATCGTCGAAAACTTTTTTTTTCCTCCCCACCATTTTCATGTATAAATTTTTTTAATGTTTTTAATTATTATTTTTTTTTTTTTGTGTGTGTACTTTTTCATACTTTTTATTTGCATAAAAATCGGCGCGTATCGGGGGTGGGGGGAGGGGGGGGCTAGGAAAAAATTGAAGCATCTGCATGCGCGTGTGCACGTGCTTTTTTATCCTGCAGTTTTGCGTAGAGGGAGAAGAAGAACTCGTGCAAATCGACGTCGCGTAACCCTGCAATAACAATAAAGACGATCCCATCGTGTCTACGTACATATACGTACGTGCATACGCACACGTAGGTCGCTGTGCTATCTCACATCCATCGTACGCGTACGATAATTGATGAACTTACATCAATCTTCCATTTACTGGCTATTGTAGCTATTTATATACCACCTATAAACCAATATAATAATCGTCTTGCATTGCCGAGGTGTAGGTATATCTTTGTTACATATACCTTAATAATTAGAGACCGAGGAGGCGAGTTGATAAGGGATGAAAGATTTCTACTCACTCGGTAATACATCCTCGTGGAATTTTTATTAATTTTTTTTTTTAGTTGTGTTTGTTTATTTATTTATTTACTTGATGCTTGCGGGTAATTTTTTTTCCATGCCATTTAACAGCTCTACGAACGATTTTTGGGTCATGACTTCGAGATATACACTCGATAATTAATTATGAAAATCTCGCCATTACACAACACGTATATATATATATATATATATATTATGTAAAATATATATATATATATATATTTTTAATACAAATTCTTTTCGCGTTTCTGATATATATATTTATATTCTGATATATATATATATATATCAGAAACGCGATAAGAATTTTTACTCACGAAACACACAAGTCGTATGGAATTCTAAATGTGAATAACAGAAATAGAACGAATCGTGTATTTTTAGTCGCGGTTTTGTTGAATATTTAGTACTTGACTCAGGATATAGAAAATAAAAATGTGCAACCGATAGAATGCATGTGCGTATAGAAGTATATTTTTAGTTTCAACATCTGAGAACATTTTCAAACTCATCTCTGCAGGAATTTCAAATATATTTATTTATACATATGTATATATGTATTATGTGTTTATTATACCTTCGCTATGCGCCCTTGTATATACGCTAGGCGTGAATATGTTTAATAATATATTACACGAGTAGGCGATTGATCGCGGGCTGTAGGTGTAACCTAATTGTAAGAACATGTGACAAGAAACATAGTCTTCCGTGAAAAATATAAAATTTATACTCCATATTTCACAATTCAGCTGCGGATGAAGAGACAGAGCTCCGAATTTCATAATTAACATTATAACTCTGGTTAATCGCGCAGCGCTTGACGAATGTTGTTATAACTATGATTACCTAATTTTCCTCGACGAAAGTTCGGGAAATCGATCGTCGAGGTGAAAATGAAGTTGAAGAACAATGAAATATATCTTTCCTTCCTGTATTGCCATTCTTAAAATTCCACGCCGTCAAATCCATTGTAAAATTACAAATTAGTGATTTATCGAATTTTTCTTCAATGTTTCAATAGTTTGAAGTTAGGAACTTCAACCTCGTGTTTTTCAGTGATAAAGACTCGAGTCGCGCCGAAGCAACAAGTTGTTTCTATTCACTGCGGGCCGGGAACAGGCTGCAATTATAATTGTAATGAAACCTAAAGTTTACGAATTAGGTTTGAGATTAAGAAAGTATCTTATTATTATTTATTTGTTTATTTATTTATTTTTCAAACAGAATTACAGCGCGTTATATTGAAATTGTATTAAAATCATTGTGTACCGTTTCGTTTCCCCTCGAAAGAAGTTCTTTCTTATATTCATGTTGAAGCACACACTCCAATAAATGAATAATAATATAAACCTTTGTGAAAATTTAAACGAGCGTTTGATTCATACAGCATGTATAAGGTAGCGCTTGTAGCTTTACGCGATGTTTCATTATAATAAAGGTTGGTAAAAACACGCTTTCCTGGAGTCATTGTGTCGACATCGGCGAAGCTTTTGTCCTTTTTTTATGTCCTGCATCAAGCTCTCGCTTAGATTCAAGCCATTGACTGTAGGAAAAACTGAATCTGTCACGAGGATTAATAAGTTTAGCTTTTTCATTTCTGCGGGTTTTTGTCAAATGTTACACAGTTTTTAGATTAAAAATTCGCACACTCCAATAACGGCCGGGGTTTTGTTACTCTTAAACGGCTTTCCCCGCGTGCAAAGAATTTCATTATTATAATCATTCGATTTTGGTTCACAATCGAGTAATTGGGACGCGGAGATGATGATAAACTGAACGGATATCTAAACGGCGTTTGAGGTACCGGAACATCCGGTGTAACCTTGCGCTGTTATGATTAAAATTACACTGCTGATCCGTGTACAAGTCCTTCGATTACGCAAACCATTTAACACCTCTGTAGAATTGTAGTGATTTGTAGATTTCAAGAGAATGTCAATAAATTCAGCGATATTTTTCTCCCTCTTTTGCCGTTCTATAATTCGCTACTCGTTACAAATATTCAAGGAGCGCAGGAAATTTGACGAAGCTGAAAACCTCGCAATAACAACCACATTTCATTAACAACTACAGGTGTACAAATAAGTTTATCCAATTTTGAACCATCTTTTCAACGATTTCGAGGTGGATGGTTTTCCACGTAGTGAATAACAAGTCTAACGTTATACAAATGCATCGCAGAATATATACAAAGGAATATAACACGACAGAATGTCTCTTATTGTGCATAAATCGTAAGCGTGGGCGAATAGAAAGGAGCCGGTATCTTCGTGCAGAGACCCCCTGCGATTTGTCGCTTCCGAATCCCACGCCTAGGTGATTCCTTATCGTTAATAGAAGGTCCTAGACTTGTGCAGTTTGCCAACGTCATTCTATGACCCATCATGACCCGATACGCCTCTACGTCAAGTTCGCATTGAAGACAGCCAATGACCGTCGTTCCCAAAACAGACCCTTCTTATCTCGATATTGCGTTGCTTATTTTTGTACTTGAAAAATCCGCGCTGCGGATGAAGATGGAATAGATAATCCCGTCGGAATTTTCGACTTTGTGTGTGCGTATGTGTGTATAGAAGATGTTATGAAGCATGAAATTGATCCTTGATGCATGCTGAAAGAGTAGAGTTATTTACGTTGTACAAATTATTACATTATATTCAATGCGGTGTATAAGACACGTGGACGTTTTTTTGAATGGTAAGCTTGATTAAAATCGTCAAGGTATTTCTGCAAGATTAACCTCGGCATCTTTGTTTCGTTGTATATAACGTGGATAATTGCTTCTTATGCTACGAGAACAAACATTTTTTCAATTTCTTTTCAGGATTCTTATTATTCTCACATCCTCATCGTGAAAATGAAGCGTGACAGAGAAGCTGAGTCGTATAATACATATTGTAACGGAGTTGTCCAGATCCCTAATACATCTTCGATCAACGGATTATATTCTCTAAATCAGCTGTTTCATCAACTGTCATAATCAATATCGTTGTCGTGTAAATCAATAACAGTTAACGTTCTTATTCTAGGTAACCAGTCTTGTCTTAGACTTGAAACCCACATAACGTATAGCTATTTTCAATATACTGCCTTTTTCCAGATTTCATCTTTGCCTCTGTTTTATTTAACTTGCTTTCACTTAATTCACTCGGAGAACCGTTTTAATCGTTGTTTTCACGAGCTGTGTTACCATATTGTAATAATATAAATTGAACAATGTCTCGGAGACTTTTTTTTTCTTATATATAACTCGGGGCTTAAATATTCCACCTGAACACAATATATCGTCGGAGATATTAGAACTGGAGAAGTTTCGCGCGGTACAGCGATAATTGAATTTACAAAACAATTAAAAATTATATCTCTGACGTCAATTGGTTTTTCAATTTTGTCAAGCCTGCAACCTCTCGATCTGCTTGAATATCGGGTATAGCCATTATTCGATAAACAATTTTCACGGTCTGGCTACCACCATGGCACCAGCTGTCCCATTAATTAATGAGTTGCTTGGAATTTCATTCTTTCAATTCGATCACATAATCATTGTTCAGCAAACGCGTGGGAAAATTTATTTCAGACGCATTCGATAATCACATGGTACGAGTAGTACTGCAAAACAATCTCTGATCCGCGAATTTAATTCACACTGCACGTATAATATATTATTCATCGGATAGCGTATAATTTATAGATCTCCGTTAAGGCGAATCGATATTCCATGCAAATGTTGATTTTAAGCTGTTCTGACTGACCTAATTGTACTTAACGTAGTCCTCCGGCACACAGAATTCCACTTCAGTGCAATTCAGTGATTAATTTGCCAATTCAACTGATATCGTTTCTCAATGGATATAAAGAGCAAATTTTTTTCACGAACGTTATACAAGCACCGAGTTGTACAAAGGAATAGCGATGTATACAAGTTACTAACATGATGTTCCACTAAGGCATTTCACGAATGCAATGCAGAGAAGCCGTTGCCAAATATCTCTTAAACGTTTTCTCCTCGCAATATTATTCGCGGGGTAAGTATTTTACACGAGTAAATAGGAAAAAAGAAACGAATGCACACGTTGGCCAAAAATATTCTCACTATACCGTTTATATTTAACTCGATGTTCATCCTATACAATATGCTAAATCTGAATAACAGAGATCCTTGCTTCTACTGAAATGTCAATAACACAGGCCCGCAAATTATAACTTTTAATTGCCTCTTTAAGTAATGATAATTTTTTTGTCTAAGTATTTAGGTATTTTGAATTAAAATATAGCGTTAGATTTTTTACAGCACATCGAAATTTATTATGTTATGCATTTTTGAACTATTTTCATGGGAAAAAAAATAAAATGATATATAAAACTGGTGATTAGATATAAAATGAACAGCATTAGGTTCAAACAAGACTTAAGAGACTGGATAAGTCAAACAGACTCGTGATATCTTTTTCTGCTTTCTTTAAAACTCCTGTTCAATGATGAGATGAACCGAATCGTCAATAGAAGAGAAAAACATTGATTTACTTTATTTTTTTTCATAAAAATAGTTCAAATATGCATAAAAATAAATCTTGGCGTGTTGTAAAAAGTCTAGCGCTATATTTCAATTCAACATATCTAAATACCTTTAAAAAAGAAAAGCATCGTTACTTGAGGGGGAAATTAAAGGTTGCGTTTCGCAGGCCTGTGTAATCCTTTGTTTTTATTCTAAGAATACCTACTTCTCAGTCACAGTAATTGATAGACAGAGAGGGAAGAAAAAACCCACGCAATAAAAGATGAACGATTTAAGTTTTTTTCTTCAACACAGTACGTCGAGGGGAAAAATTTAATCCCCAAACATTTCTATACGCATATGTCTTATCTGTGTGATAAGGACAACGTGCGACTTGCCCTAAGATCATTTTACACGTACAAGAGAGAATAAGAGAGCCTTGTATTTTCGATATTGGATGTCATCTATTCTGCGCAATTCTTTTGTTCCTGGGTGGAAAAATTATTTTGCGCATTCTTTGTCTGCGTCATCGAAGAATCCTTGAAGAAGGAGAGGAATAAGAAGGTATAAAGGGGAGATCTATCATTTGATCCTTATTCGACAGCAGGCTTTTTTCACTTTATATTCTGCTCTGTATTCCACGTGTATTTTAAACACGTACGAGGTGAGATACATTTCTTATATATTGTAATACGTGATGCAGGCGTATAACAAAACAGTGAGGAAACGAATCGTCGTTACTTTTAGAAACGACACAATACTCAGACCATTAGACGTAGAATAACCTGCGTAGAGAATTTACGTTAACCTTCCGTCACGTTCACAGTTCTGCGAAATACGTAATTGCGTGAAAATATTTTTTATAAAAACTTAACAACTCTGATCCTGTTTGTGTACCGGAATACTTTTTAATACCAATTTTAATTTCCCGTTGCACGTCAATTTCATTTTTATTTTCTTTTCCTTCGTTATATCTGATTGCAAATATTTATCCTTCACGTCATATTACTAAATGTTATTGAACAACCTTTAGATTATTATTTTTTACCCGATGTGTATACATAGGTACACAAATTTCTTCCGTATAAGAATTCCATTACCCTTATTAATATCCGAAATTGACATTTCAAGCAAGTACTTTGTTCATTCTTTTTCTATTTGGTAACACAGGGTCCGTATCTTTCTTTTCTTATCTTCAGTAAAACATTGACGAAGACCGATGTTCGCGGTTTGATAAAATCGTTTTAAACGTGTCGTGGTTTTACCTGCGGTTTTATAGTAGTAGTAATAGAATATTTTCCTCTTTCTATGTATGTCACACATTATGCGTATTTCCCCGTGAAATTACCTACCCTTTACAAAATTTCCGGAATATTTCTGATAAACGTGAAACCGCGTCGTGATCACAATTGTATGCAAAACTGGTAAACCGATTAGAACACGCGGAATGAAATAATATCTGCAGCTGCACCCGCATCCTCCTCCAACTTTCATAAACATGCAACGAAACTTTCGTTCGTATCTCGATAATTTTCAATTTTCGCAACGATAACAAAGATTTTCACTCCAGCAAATGACGAAGAATTTTTGTCCCCTCTATCAAACTGGAATTAATTATAAGTTGAACGTGTGAAAATTATCATACGTGGCATTAGTTTTTATACACGTATACAATATCAGTCTCGATATTAACCAGATTGCGTCACTTGAAAAACTCCGCGAGGGTGTTGTTATACTCGATGAATAAAGTAGGTTTTTCGAGTGCTCTACCGTGAGAATATGGCAGCAGGGGTTATAAGGCTTCGTTGTCACCGCATAAAAACCAGTCGATGAGTTTATATGCGACGATAAAAGTGATCGTAGCTATTGCGTGGGCGATATACTCGTATGTATCATTTTTCTCAATACTTAATATATAAATTCCAGCGGGCGACTCGGTATAACGAACTTCAATTCCCTCGGTATCGGTTTATAATTAACCCTGTCGATGTACGCGAATTTCTCAACTCCGTTTTCCTTTCTCTCACCTCCCGTAGAAAATGATGTTTAATTTTTTCTGTTTATCAATATTTCAGGACGGTACGTCGGCTCGCGGCCCATCAAGTTGCGGAAAAGCTCATGGAAGCAGAGGAATTTGGACAGCGTTCGAAAGAAGGAAAAGGAAAAGCAGGCTCTGATCGGATTACTCACCGGCAGGTGATGCGGACGGTGTCGATATCGCCGTTTACCTACGTCAACTTCTTGCGAAACACCGGACCGACCTTGTCGACCATCTTCAAGTCGAAATCCTTGGTCTTTTATCTGTGTATAATATTTGCAACACGCGTCGCGTTGTATGCAATACTTAGGATACAGTTTTAGCCAAAAGAGAAACGCATCTCTGGCTGACGAGTACTGTTTATATAATTTGTATGTTAAACGGGCCACTTTCGGTGCCACAGATGTCACTACCCTAATTTCGATGAGGAAAAAATGCGTACCGCTTGTTACTTGCAGATACGTTCAATACGTTTTGTTGTGTAATTTTCCGCGTGCGTATGGCGATTGGATACTGAAAGTTGTTGTAACAATAAAATGTACGTGAGACTTTGTATATATATATATTTAAAAAAAAGCTACTTCGATAAAAATAATAAAATCGCAACAGAATTGAACTGATCATGTCAAATTATATCCGGAAGTTATTTTTATTTACAACTTTTTAATAAAATCAAATACGTTCCATTGTGTAATCGAAGAAACACGCTTGTTATCATGTCTGTATAATGTGTTAATCCGAACGTTGAATTGTGGACTGTGTACTTTTAACTTTGTTGTAACTTTACCGCAAGTGTTTATGGAAAGAAGTTTACACGAATCAAATTTAATTCCCGCGAACACAATTCGCATCATATCGATTTACCAATCGACGTTAGAAAGAACTGCATATTACACCCTATTTAAAAAAAGTAAAGAAATACGTGACTAATACGAACCTTAGTAATCGAATTGAATTTGCTCGAAATGAAATCTGAACTTGCGCACGTATCCGTATACATATACTTGTTTCTAAGAATAACTACCTGCAGCCTTATTCAGACGGTGTAAATTAAATCCTTGACGTTTGGGAAACGTCCCATTACTCTAAAAGATAAAACCTGACTTTCCAAAATGCCCGCGAGAACTGAAGCAAACGGTGAGGGTGGAGAAGAGGACCGCAATCCTCTCGGCGTGAGTTCCTAAATTTGAGTACCTGAATTGCGCTTGTAAGCTTAGAAAACCTCAACAAAGGAAACTTGAAACTCCCGAAGGAGTCTGTGTCATAATATTCACTCCCCATGCTGTCTTCAAAGTTTGGTGGAATGCGTGGAGTAGAAAATTCACATGCTAGCTGTTCGTACGATCTAGTCATCGGTTATGCTCTTCACAGCCAAAAGGCACTTCCCGCATGCCCTCATTTATTTTATCTCGTATTACACGTCCCAAATTTCCTTCGTGAAAATATCATCGAGTACCAAATTGTTTGTCCTCGAACCTCTGGCATCAGGAATACGAAGGGGAACGAAACGAACAAGGCGAGAGACACGGTCAGGGCAAAGCACTCCTACCGAACGGCGATATGTACGTCGGATCTTATTGCAAAGGATCGCGGCATGGTAAAGGACTCTACGTTTTTCGCAACGGTGCGCGTTACGAGGGCGAATGGCGCCGCGGCTTGAAGCATGGTCACGGGACATTTTGGTACCCGGACGGAACTAAGTACGAAGGTATAAAAGCCGGGCTTCCGGATCACCAGGAGACCGCGTGCTTGGAGAAATTTCACTAATGGTAAACCTAACCCTGAACGAACTCAGGAGATTGGAAACGCGACACGAAGTACGGCTTTGGCGCGTATTACTATGCGAACAAGGACGTCTACGAAGGATCCTGGAAGAAGAATCTGCGACACGGTATGGGAACGTACTTGTTCGAGGCGACTGGTACGAAATTTAACGGAACTTGGATCAAGGACCGTATGCAGGGTCCAGGGCAGCTCATTCATCCTCGACACCGCTTTCACGGATTTTGGGAACTGAATCAGGTGGAACAGCAAGTTTGATCTTATCGCAGCTTTTCTTCGCTGCGAATTGTTCGATTCTGCATATCAATTTTTAACCGATTGACAACCTCGAGTGCGTCCAAATGATTTAGCCCTACGGCCGAGGGTGCTTCACGTTTGAGAGCAACTGCATGCAGCATGGACATTACATTCACATCCGGGATCCGGACTACGACGAATCTCGAGAAGAGGTCGACGCGCCTGTTGTAAGTTTAACTCCCGTTACCAATTTATAAACAATCTTGGGCGTTCCTTGTTCGCTTATATATAATGTCGTGCCGTTTGCACAGTGCTTACTGTAAAATATTCGATTTTTTTTTTATGCATATCACGATTTTTAACCAGCTGTATACTGAGAGTGAGACTGTTGCAGGAAGACTCTGTTGAGAGAATGATCGAAGAGGTACCTGAAACCACAGAAGAGGCAGTGCAGGATGGAAAAGTGGCTCCACAATCCAAGCCACCGCTATTCGAAGAGCCGTTGCCCTTGAAAAAAGGAGTCATACCTCTGTGGAGAGCCAGGTATATCACGGCGTATAATCCTGATCTGCTTCCATTGGAACCAGCGCCTCTGCAAGAGGAGGTAAGATGATGGTATCACAAGAGTTTGAAGCTCTTCGCTATTTAAGTAAGATGCATGCATGAATCGTCTGAGAAGAAGTTCTTGATGTGATAGAACAAATGTAGGAAGTGCAGTGAACAGGTTTTTTTGTTAGAAAAAGCCCAGGTAGATATTTCTATGGATGTAGATTGACGTGACGAAGACTTACTTAGAATAGGTGGCTAGCTTGAAAGTGAATGGAGAGTGTGAGGAAAAGAGTGAGTGTGGAAAACATCTCGCAGCTTTCAGCCAAATTTTTACCAGGAGGGGTGAAAAGAAAATGAGAAAAATAACTCACCAGCTTTATAGAACTTTGATTAGCCTTATACATTGCATTCAATTATCGCCACCTCTGTCATTTTGTTTAGCTAATTTTTTTCGAGCCATCTTTACGATGGAAGTTTTCCACAAAAGAAAAGGTGGGGAAAATTCTAGTGAATAATAGGAAAATACTCTACATTTTATATAATATAAAAAAATAAAATAACATTTTATTTCGAGTGCCTTCGTAAATAAGTAAAACAGCGACTAGAGAGATGGTTTAATTTTAATGGTAGCCAACTGCGCGATTTCTAATTACGTCTTCGCTGTAGAAAATACTAATAACAATTAGTAATCGCGTCTATAATAGCATTAAAAACTATATCAGGTACACCAATTACAGAATATTATCTCATGTATTTATTGTGCATTGTTGAGCTTCGGGAATACGCAGGAAGTAAAATTTCACTGTGAGACAGTCTCTGTTGAGGGGATGCTTCACTTTCATTAAACCATTTCATTACTAAAATTGAAATTGACAAAATTCAATTTCCTCGCAGGCGTCTACGGATTCGCTAACTGATAAATGCGATGAGGATCTATGGCTTGAAGATATTGAATATTTGAAACACGAAGAAGGAGAAGGCGAATATCACGGCGAGGGAATCGAACGTGCAGAATATTTCGGGGACGATGATGCGATGAGTGCAGATGCTGTGTCAAGTGAAGATAAATTTTAATGATCACTCATTGCCAGTTGTGAATGTTCAAGTTTTAAAGACAAGTTCGACAGAAATTTGATAATGGCCATTATAATGATTCGTGTACTGCGGATAATTATTCGAATTACAATTCACATTTATGATTTTCGATAAGACGTTAGTTACTAACTTATAGTACCGAACAATAGCGACTGGTCACCCAGACATTAGGAAACTTTGAATTTCTACCATGTTTTTGCGTACGGAATTTTTTTAAAACGTTCCACCAGCCAGATATAAGGTATGTTTCTTTCACTTTATCTACAGATCATTTCAGCGTTAATTACTTGAAGAGTTAGGACGGTATATTTCTTAGCTGTGGAAACACATCTACAAGATCGTGGAATCACTAGCTGAGAATATACGAAGAAAATATGAAGATATTTTCCATTTTTCGGCTCTCACTTTCGATGCGTGGTTCGCAGTGAATCTAGACTACGCGTAATCGATTCCTCTTGCAAAATTACGTTAATGTAATGCATCAAAGAATCGATTATAGCATTATTCAAATTTGGCCAAATTTTTATCATGAAAGTCCAGCCTTGCTTTTTTTCGATCTTGGGACCAGAAACTTTTTGCCTTAGAACTATTTAAGTCTTAGAATTGATGCAAATGACCTTTTCTAGACTAACTGGATCCCTAGGATCGCAATAAAGACATTCAAACTCTAGAACGCTACTATATAGTGGCGGTACACCCCAGTTGTTCCTTGGCATAAGCTTTCTATATGCGATAACAGGATTTGAATATAATCAAATCTGTTCAACTCTTAATAAGGATGAGAATGGTGTAGTTAAAAGTCAGTTTCAGAATATTGAAGTTAGTGAAAAAACGATTTAAACGGAAAAGCATTGTGAGCATTTGCAAATTTCTAAATTTGGGAACTGGACAAAATCAATAATAATCCACTATAAATATTTTTGTTACAACTTATAATGTATATTACGCATCGGGAAAATATAATAATACTGAAAAGAAATAAACTTGTGTAAAATGGTTAGTTACATTCGCTGCACAGTGGGCAGTAGAGTGTACGATGTTCTTCGCACAAAATTCGATTGCAAATTGCACAAACAGTACGGGATTTTCGATCGTTAGATCTTGGGCAAAAAGCACACCTTGCCCGCTTTCCGGGGGTGGGGGTACTCTTTGTGCGAACGATAGGCTTTTCAATTTCCAGAATTTCTTCAATATACAATCGCAAGTTCCGACGTAGATTTACAGTCCGCAGTTTCGCGCGTAGGTGAGGCTCGATCAATGCTCTACCTAAAGTTTTCAAAAATTGTCTTCTAGCCAGCAGCTGGTTGTTCCCATTGAAATTGTAGAGTACCATTGCGTTGATGGCTGCTTGATCGAGCATGGCCATCCAAATTCTTATAGGCCATCTTGAGGTTTTTCTCGCGGTGGTATACTCAAGGCACATTTGATTAAATGTGTCTGTACCACCTTTCGTTGAGTTGTAAAATTTGATAATTTCTGGTTTTTGTGACTCCTTATCGATTTCAACAGTTTGATGGAAGGTTGAAAGTACTAGAACAATTTTCTTCTTTTGTAGAGTGTAACAAACTAATGTTTTCGTACCATCGAATGCAAATTTTGTGGATGAAACAGGCCCTGCTTTTCTGAAACTATCGGGAATTTGTCTCCTATTTCTTTTGATGGTCCCGACCATCATTAGGGAATGATCTTGTAACATCTTATCGAAGATCTCAACAGAAGAAAACCATTTGCCACACGTCAGATTTCTCAAGGTCCCATGTAGTGGCTTGGATAATTTTCGCAAGTAATAGGATGAAACACTCTCCCCAGGGTCCGTCGTCACTTTCCCTAAATATGGCTCCGCGCTGTACATATAAAAAGTATGTGAATCATTTACCATAACGATTTTTATGCCATATTTATCGGGCTTTAAGCCATTGTACACTTTAAATGGACAACGTCCTGAGAATGAAACCAATTGTTCATCAATTGTGCAATATGATGCTGGTATGTAAAACTTTGTACAGTTAGAGGTGAAGATTTCCCACACTAAGCGTATTGGGGCAAATTTATCCATTTCTCTCCGCTGTGGCCTTGTATTTTTATCGTCAAATCGTATCATCCTCGAGAGGAAGTGGTACCTGTGAATTGACATTGTTGCTCGATATATTACCGAACCATAACCGGCAGACCACAAGTCATCAACATTTGCAGATGAAGTTTTCTGCAAGCCCATGAAATAAAGTATTCCGATAAAAGCTTTCAGTTCATGCATTTCCACATTGCTGTACACATGATTCACATTTTTTTCCGTTTCTATTGAATTTCGGTATCGTATAATTTCTTCATTCGTATGACGAACGATTTTTTCCAGGATGGTGTCATTCAAGAGTAAACTCCATGCTTCGAGTGGAGTTTTAGCATTCCATGCTTCTCCAACTGGACCTGGCAAAAAACTCGTACTATGATTTTGGTGACGTATTTTTTGACATGCCGTTGAGTACCACTGGTACCCGTCATGTCCATAAATGACACTGGGTATTCTGCCATCACAAGACGTTTGAGTAGTTGGCCTTTGACGTTTTCTTCCAGTCTGGACCCAATATTGTTGACTTGCAGACTGTAAAAAATCAATTTTCTACCATTATACTTCCATGGTCAGAAGAGAAAAAAACCAAATGGAAATATGTTCGTGTAAAACGGTACAGTGTTCGTGTTCATACCTCTGATTCACTTTCATCTGTGGTTTCCAAGTCAGATACAGTTTCTTCGGATTCAGAGTTTGTTACTTCTTCTATGTAATCGCTTTCCTCATCTGAAGAAAGCCGGTCATTTCCTTCTTCTGTTTCTTCTCTCTCACAGATTTTTTTGACTTCCGCAACACTTCGCAATTTATATCGGTGACTCATCTGCTTTCTCGACGCTGCTTATAAAAAAAATGCGAATTCATACATGTTTTCCTCTTGAAAAACTAACTGAAGAAATACGTAGGAAACTATGATAGCAATGCAAGGGACGTAGCTATTCGAATATTTCACCAATGAAGTACGTAAATCAGATTACAACTCAATTTATGAGAACCAGGAACTAATTGCGCGCTTCTAGGTGCAATATACTATTTTCAACAAAGGCATTAAAATTGAATTACCTGCACGTAACTGTAACGTAAGTGCCACAATGTTGTTTAAACGCGGCGCCGGCAGAACACGGGCAGAACCCTGGTCTTCTCTGTTCAGTAAACAAGCACGGACCACGCACCAACTGACACTTTTACCAACCTAACCTACTCCCAGGCACTGTACTCTTTGAATTATGTCAACGAAGGTCGAGTCACATTATAGGTCCGTTTCGAAATCAGATTCCAGTGTTATCAATGATCTTTTATCTCTTTTGCGTTGCCGTGTTTGTAAGCAGCTCTGCCTCTAGAGAGTTTGTAGCGCTACCAGTTAGTTTTGGAACGCACCCTATGTATAGTACGAACTGAAAATGTCTGCTCGGCCAGGGCCGTGATCCAAAGTTTGGTTGGGGGCACATGCGGCCTGTAATGGCGTTCTAGGACCTACACCGATACAACCTACAAGCCTGTGCTCCGGTTTATTACAGTTGTCTCGATAATTAGGCAGCAGCAAATGGCTAAATTTACAGAATACTTATAAACAATTAACCCTAGTAGACCATACGTCGGTCCGAGGGACAGACAGCGGATTTCACAGTACGCTAACTTTTTTATCAGTACAATAGAGCGCTTCGGCCTATGCGGTAAAAAAAAGTTTAGGAGATGCCCCAACTTACCCGGCATTGAACCAAGTTCAGTGACGCAATAGCAGCTGGACAGGTCGGTTGTTTAACCTAAAATCGGTCTGTCAGACCAGTGTGTGGTACAGACCATGATTTTTTTGCGGATCGTAAGTACATTTTTTTTTCAATAAATATGTGATTACAATCTCTAAAAACAATAGTAAACTATCAACAGACGATTACAATCTTATGAAAAAAAAAACTTTGCCGTGAAATCGAAAAAAATAAATAACCTGCGGCTACAGTACCCTAGTACACATAATCCTACCGAGCTAGCATTGTTGATATTTGGGATTTTAGATATGATTGTGATAAGCACGACTTCGCGCAATCCGTTAGTGTCAAATAAGCTGAAGTACAAAAAAATTTATTTTCTCTACCCATCAAAATTCAGTTGAAAGACACAGTACCAATGTTTAAAGTGTAAAAAGCCTATGTGCTTAGAACATGCGTCAAAATTGTGCTGCAGCTGTACTCCTGCTGAATAGTGCGTATATTATATGCATGATGGCATTTACATTTTTTTCACATTTATTTTTTCTATTGTTGAATTGGAATTCAAATTATCTGCTAAATTTTTTAACTAATTATTTATTTTAACATCCTATGTGATACCACTATTGATTATATATCTATTCACCAAGTTATTGAATTAAGTTAATTTTTTATTCTACATGTTCTTGAGCTTCTAACGATTCACTTTCACCATAATTAACCCGAAATATTACTTCATATAATGAAGTTTCACAGTAATACGCGTAAGTTCATGCATATTGACAAAGTCGTGCTTTCTTCAAAATCGCTCAAATTCAGTTGTCTGAAAAACTCAACTTATCGAAGCTAATCAGACTGGTATATTTTTTTCTAGCAGTTCAAAGTGTCTTCTTACAGAATCCAAATGCCATTTTGACTTATACAACGCAACAAAGAAATTGATTTTTTTCGCGAAACATTGAATGTTCTATGAAGAGTTTTTTTATTTTTTTTGTTTGGCAGTTTTAAACTTATGAATTGAAAACATTCAATGTCTCAAGTTTTGAGAATATTCGAAAAATTCAGAAGCACTTTTCTCTTTGCCTAGAAGTACGTTAATTGATGATATGTCGAAGGCTACACCTATTTTCTGTATTATTCCCAAGATTTAAAAGCGGTATTTAGTTTTAATTGAGAAAAATTACGCACGTGCTTGAATAAATATACAGATGAATGATAGAAATGAATCTATTATGAGGTTCGTTGCAAATGAACTGGAATGAAGAATAAAAGTCTTGTTAATTTATTTAAAATTTTGATAAAGTGTTAACATAGTCTTTCGATAATACAACTTCTTGGAAGTGTGGCGAAAAGTTGCTAAAAAAATTTATCCCACCTCCTGCATTATATTGATGTGCTTATCAAACCATATTGTCCTTCCCGATTGTTGAAATGTTCGACATAGAGTATTGTCAATTCACGGTTCCTCAAAGTGCTGAAAAGACGGGGAGAAAATCTTTTACTCTTAGTAATTCTTAGTAAAAGCTTAGTAATTTCACTAGACTGTCTAGTTTGGCTATTACAATAAACGTATCACCTGCCTCTTATGGATAGCAATCCTGTGAGGTTATAATTGAACATGCGGATGACTTTGTCACAAACCATATTCATCCTTATTATATAAAAATATCTTTTGTGGAATATTTATTACAAGTTCGCATGAAATATTTTTGTTATTGTTAAGTGAAAAGCGTGTAAACCCAAAAAGTACAGACACGTGGATTTGGAATTTGACATAGATGTCAAAACAAATAGATGATTGGTTGCAAAATCTTCCGAAAGCTTGGAATCTTCTGTGTCGAATAATTCATCAAAAAAGGGTTATACAAATCGATTCCTAGGTACCGGGAGAAATCAAAAAGTACCGGGAGACCATCTGAGCCGAGGAGGTCTTCCAAAAATGCAGACTGACTGACGGATTGCTTGTGATTTTGATGCTTCATCTAAACACATGCCCGCCTGCTTGAGCGGGCTCGTGAGCGCCTGATGAGCGAGCCACGGGACAAGAGTGATGGCCAAAAAGAATTCATAAAATTTGCACCAACTTTTTAAAGAGGAGGGAAACATTAATCAGAAACTCTTAGGTCCAAAATTTTAGTTTCGGTTTATTCAATATGTCTTAATCGTTGTACAGATGTTCTGGTGTTGATGTGTAGTACTTTAACAAGTTGCTAAATAGTATTGTGGTGGAAGACAAAAAGAAATGTAAAAAAATGATGAAACATTATTCTATTCGACACGTGCTCGATGTATTCCATAACATTAATATTCATAATTATTCCAACAACTTTTCATTTGCTCTCTCGATCTTGAATTATCGTAGGCATAGAATCGAAACGCTGATTTAGCTAGTCGCAAGTGAAGTATCTACGTTGAGTAGAGGAGCAGAATTGTTTTTCGAAAAGTGTTCGTATGGAAAGAAATTCAGAGTAACTGTCATACATCACGGATACGCTAATTTTCATCGAGATGAAATGGATGCTCCGAATATGAGACAGTATTTAACGCAGTGTCCTGATTTGAAGACCTAAAAAGGTGATTATCGGCGATTTTTTTTTTATGATAGGGAGAGATAGAACGAAGCTTCTTATAACTTCGAGTGTATTTTAACACACATTTGAAAGGTAGGACCAAAGATTTTTGTCATCCAACTGTCGCAGAACGGCAGCGTTACTAGCTGACCCGAAATGAAGAATATATCTTCAGTCAACGGCTGACCATCGAAGGGCCTAGTCGCTTGAGTCTGGAATCGGCAGGAAAGACAAAGTGCGCATTTCTTGTCTGAAATGTAAAAACTAAAATCATTATACATCATATCATATCATCATACATGATACGTCATACATCATAGAGAGTATTAAAGTTCGAAACCAAAGTTTGGATGTTCGGATATTCAGAAAGTGCCGTCACTCAGAATTTTTTTTCTCTTGAAGTCATCGATCTATAGTAATCAGCTAGCCGAATTCCTCAGTCTGGAAACAACCGCGCAGTAGAGCGGACGGATGAGAATCGCGCTCCGCAGATTTCGAATACCGGGTTCTCTACGTCCGTGGTTCCTGCACTCCGGGTCCGCTTCCTGGTGCAACTCGAGTTCCAGGACAAGCGCTCCGTAGTTTCTAGGCTCCAGGTCGGCTACCTGGTGAAACTCGACTTCCAGGACGAGCGCTCCGTAGTTCTGTCTATCCAGGTCCTTCACCTGGTGACTTTAGACGTTCAGGACTAATTTTCCGTAGTTCTGGTCAAACTTTCTCATGTTAACAAAAGATTATTTCAATTCATTTTTTGCCCAAGCACAAATTCAGTAGCTATCAATGCGCTAATAAAATTCTATAATTTTTTATAATCTCATAATCTTCTCGGTAATGTGTCAATAAAAAAATTGTATTAATCCTTACACAATACTTTTGTTGTGTTCTGATACTAAAAATATTTATTAGTATTCGAAGTATAACCCGAGGTAGTTAACGGTGATCGTTAGAGGTGGTTGAAGGTGGTTAGGGGTGGTTGCGGGTGATCAAGGTGGATGAGGAGGAGGACGAGGAAGACGGGCAGAACAAGGTAGACGAGGAGAACGAGGGTTTCTATACGGTGATTAAAACATTTCTATAATATTTAAAGGCAATTGTATTTATATTTTACCTAAAATTTTTTATACTTGTCATGTTTACAAAAAATTATTTCAAATCATTTTTCGCGCAAGCACAAATTCAGCATCTATAAATGCGCTAATAAAATTTATTATATAAATGATTTATTAATTAATTATATGAATCCTCACACAATATTATCGATGTGTTCTTATACCGAGAATGTTTATTACTATTCAAGGTATAACCCGAGGTGGTTATCGGTGGTTGTTGGACGTGGTTGGCGGTGGTTGGAGGTTGTTGAAGGTGGACGAGGAGAACAAGGTGGACGAGGAAGAGGAGGATTTGTACACTGTGAGTATAACATTTCTATGATATTTAATGGAGTAGGAGTAGGATCAGGAGTAGGAGTAGAAGAAGAAGTAGGATCAGGAATAGGAGTAGAAGGAGTAGGATCTAGTGTGAAAGAAGGAGTAGAAGAAGTTTTTTCAGGTTCGGGGAGGTTCAATCTTCAATTTAAAAAAAAAAAAACGTATGTTCGATGAGGGAAGTTATGGACCAAAAAAGCCTACACTTAGGGGTGGCTGCCGCCCCCCTCGGCAGGGTGGAGGGTGGCACCTCGGTTTTTTCTTCAAGTACTCGACCTACCCTATCGATCGGTACTAGTTTTAATCGTATGTTCGATGAGGAAAGATAACCTCGAAAAAACTGACCGGAAGTGACATTTTTTTTGACACTCCGGACAGGATCCATTGTCTATAAAGTCATGCACCCTATTGACCACTATATTCCCCATCGATTCATATGCATTTTGGACGTATGTTCGATGAAGGAAGATATGGTGCGGTCGGTACTGTTGCGTTTTTATCCTAAGAATTGAAAAATCTAGGATTGTTAATTCGAAATTTGACCAAACGGAGATAATGAAGAAGCAAAAAGGAAATCAATTTAAACGTTAGCAGTTTTTTGAGGTGAGAGAATAATCCAATTTATTCTCATTATTCCAGAATCGTGCACTCGTGCATAGTTATCATGCCTTTTCATACGTTTAATAACGCATCGTCTACACTGAAAACGTTGCGGTGTGTCCAGGGCCTTTCTTCTAAACAATAAACAAAAATAAAACAGATATTAACACTTTATTCATTTCACTGCATTACATGTATGACGATTCTAGAATAATGAGAATGAATTAGATTTTTTTTCTTATATCTCTAACAGCTACTTATACAGCTTATAGAAGAGTTTTGTGGAATACGCTGCGAGCGAAGTATCCAAAGTACAGCCGAAAACGTAAGATTTTGTTCGTAATTCCTCTGCTGTTGGTCCTATATACGCTTTATTAAATGTCTTTTCGGCATTTTTGAAGGTTAGAATTATCTGATTTAAAAAGAGTCCTGCGAAACGATTTTACGACGAAAAGTTTCCAAACTCCGAGAATCGCAAATTTTTAGCTGATTTCGGGACATGCTGATATCGATTTATTCACATCCAGTATCAACATAATTTTGCAACGAATCAAAACTTACGGCTGAAAAACATCAAATTTGCACTGGATTTTTAACGGAGTGGGAAAGAAAAATCACGAACTCGTAGGGACAAAGTTCAAGTTCCAGTTTATTCAACATAGTACAAGTGTTCAGGTGTCAGTGTATACTACTTTACCAAGTTTCCAACTACTATAAATCTATTATGTTATACTAGTACATTATACTAACGATTTTATACCAATAATTATTATAATAATATTCTCATTGATATAATTAGTATGTTATTTCTATATGGAATAGATACTGCGATATATATTGCATTGAGCAGAATATAAACAATGTTGTATAAAACAGTTATTGATGTTGTTTGTATGCGCAGTTTGGGTTCCAGTCTGAGTACCTACAACGCTGAAAGCTACAATGCACCTCTGCAGGATTCGAGATGTGTAATCTTGTATTACTATTATACCTAACATTGAATAAACTGAATAACACCTGCTGGAATTTCTCCGTAATTTTTCCGCATCTTCTCATATATTGGTCCCACGACGTTCCAAATACCTTTTTGTATTACTAGAGTTCCAATAAGTCTGGAAAGGGGTCGTTTGCATTAATTCTATGACGGAAAATTATCCGTTCGACAAAAAGGAAGGTAGACCTCGTCAGTTTTTTTCTATCCGTTCAAATTTTCCACAAATTTTCGTAACCCCTTTGCATTTTTGGCGAAAATTTTCGCGATTTTGAAAAGTGCCGGAATGAATTCTTTCGTGCACTATTTCGACGTAATTTTGCGAGAGAATTCGATTGGGCGCAGTCCCAATACGCTGAGATCAACGCATCGAAAGTTACAGCCAAAAAACGAGAACCTGTGTTTTCGACATATTTCAGCAGGTGCTTTTTCCTTCGTAATTTCTCTCCTGTTGATCCCACGCGCTTGTCGCTGCGTTTTCTGAGTTCCTAGGGGTCCAATTAGTCAGGAAAGGGTCATTCAAATCGAATCTGAGACCAAAAATTTTCAGCTCCAAAAATGAAGAAAAAGTAAGACTAACCCCTTTGCATTTTTGGCGAAAATTTTCGCGATTTTGAAAAGTGCCGGAATGAATTCTTTCGTGCACTATTTCGACGTAATTTTGCGAGAGAATTCGATTGGGCGCAGTCCTAATACGCTGAGATCAACGCATCGAAAGTTACAGCCAGAAAACGAGAACCTGTGTTTTCGACATATTTCAGCAGGTGCTTTTTCCTTCGTAATTTCTCTCCTGTTGATCCCACGCGCTTTTCGCTGCGTTTTTTGAGTTCCTGGGGGTCCAATTAGTCAGGTTAAGGTCATTCAAATCGAATCTGAGACCAAAAATTTTCAGCTCTAAAAATGAAGAAAAAGTAAGACTAACCCCTTTGCATTTTTGGCGAAAATTTTCGCGATTTTGAAAAGTGCCGGAATGAATTCTTTCGTGCACTATTTCGACGTAATTTTGCGAGAGAATCCGATTGGGCGCAGTCCCAATACGCTGAGATCAACGCATCGAAAGTTACAGCCAAAAAACGAGAACCTGTGTTTTCGACATATTTCAGCAGGTGCTTTTTCCTTCGTAATTTCTCTCCTGTTGATCCCACGCGCTTGTCGCTGCGTTTTCTGAGTTCCTAGGGGTCCAATTAGTCAGGAAAGGGTCATTCAAATCGAATCTGAGACCAAAAATTTTCAGCTCCAAAAATGAAGAAAAAGTAAGGCTAACCCCTTTGCATTTTTGGCGAAAATTTTCGCGATTTTGAAAAGTGCCGGAATGAATTCTTTCATGCACTATTTCGACGTAATTTTGCGAGAGAATTCGATTAGGCGCAGTCCCAATACGCTGCGATCAACGCATCGAAAGTTACAGCCAAAAAACGAGAACCTGTGTTTTCGACATATTTCAGCAGGTGCTTCTACCTTCGTAATTTCTCTCCTGTTGATCCCACGCGCTTGTCGCTGCGTTTTCTGAGTTCCTAGGGGTCCAATTAGTCAGGAAAGGGTCATTCAAATCGAATCTGAGACCAAAAATTTTCAGCTCCAAAAACGAAGAAAAAGTAAGACTAACCCCTTTGCATTTTTGGCGAAAATTTTCGGGATTTTGAAAAGTGCCGGAATGAATTCTTTCATGCACTATTTCGACGTAATTTTGCGAGAGAATTCGATTGGGCGCAGTCCTAATACGCTGAGATCAACGCATCGAAAGTTACAGCCAGAAAACGAGAACCTGTGTTTTCGACATATTTCAGCAGGTGCTTTTTCCTTCGTAATTTCTCTCCTGTTGATCCCACGCGCTTTTCGCTGCGTTTTTTGAGTTCCTGGGGGTCCAATTAGTCAGGTTAAGGTCATTCAAATCGAATCTGAGACCAAAAATTTTCAGCTCTAAAAATGAAGAAAAAGTAAGACTAACCCCTTTGCATTTTTGGCGAAAATTTTCGCGATTTTGAAAAGTGCCGGAATGAATTCTTTCGTGCACTATTTCGACGTAATTTTGCGAGAGAATCCGATTGGGCGCAGTCCCAATACGCTGAGATCAACGCATCGAAAGTTACAGCCAAAAAACGAGAACCTGTGTTTTCGACATATTTCAGCAGGTGCTTTTTCCTTCGTAATTTCTCTCCTGTTGATCCCACGCGCTTGTCGCTGCGTTTTCTGAGTTCCTAGGGGTCCAATTAGTCAGGAAAGGGTCATTCAAATCGAATCTGAGACCAAAAATTTTCAGCTCCAAAAATGAAGAAAAAGTAAGGCTAACCCCTTTGCATTTTTGGCGAAAATTTTCGGGATTTTGAAAAGTGCCGGAATGAATTCTTTCATGCACTATTTCGACGTAATTTTGCGAGAGAATTCGATTGGGCGCAGTCCCAATACGCTGAGATCAACGCATCGAAAGTTACAGCCAAAAAACGAGAACCTGTGTTTTCGACATATTTCAGCAGGTGCTTTTTCCTTCGTAATTTCTCTCCTGTTGATCCCACGCGCTTGTCGCTGCGTTTTTTGAGTTCCTAGGGGTCCAATTAGTCAGGAAAGGGTCATTGAAATCCAATCTGAGACCAAAAATTTTCAGCTCCAAAAATGAAGAAAAAGTAAGGCTAACCCCTTTGCATTTTTGGCGAAAATTTTCGCGATTTTGAAAAGTGCCGGAATGAATTCTTTCGTGCACTATTTTGACGTAATTTTGCGAGAGAATTCGATTGGGCGCAGTCCCAATACGCTGAGATCAACGCATCGAAAGTTACAGCCAAAAAACGAGATCCTGTGTTTTCGACATATTTCAGCAGGCGCTTTTTCCTTCGTAATTTCTCTCCTGTTGATCCCACGCGCTTGTCGCTGCGTTTTCTGAGTTCCTAGGGGTCCAATTAGTCAGGAAAGGGTCATTCAAATCGAATCTGAGACCAAAAATTTTCAGCTCCAAAAACGAAGAAAAAGTAAGGCTAACCCCTTTGCATTTTTGGCGAAAATTTTCGCGATTTTGAAAAGTGCCGGAATGAATTCTTCCATGCACTATTCCGACGTAATTTTGCGAGAGAAATCGATTGGGCGCAGTCCCAATACGCTGCGATCAACGCATCGAAAGTTACAGCCAAAAAACGAGAACCTGTGTTTTCGACATATTTCAGCAGGCGCTTTTTCCTTCGTAATTTCTCTCCTGTTGATCCCACGCGCTTGTCGCTGCGTTTTCTGAGTTCCTAGGGGTCCAATTAGTCAGGAAAGGGTCATTCAAATCGAATCTGAGACCAAAAATTTTCAGCTCCAAAAACGAAGAAAAAGTAAGGCTAACCCCTTTGCATTTTTGGCGAAAATTTTCGCGATTTTGAAAAGTGCCGGAATGAATTCTTCCATGCACTATTCCGACGTAATTTAGCGAGAGAAATCGATTGGGCGCAGTCCCAATACGCTGCGATCAACGCATCGAAAGTTACAGCCAAAAAACGAGAACCTGTGTTTTCGACATATTTCAGCAGGTGCTTCTTCCTTCGTAATTTCTCTCCTGTTGATCCCACGCGCTTGTCGCTGCGTTTTCTGAGTTCCTAGGGGTCCAATTAGTCAGGAAAGGGTCATTCAAATCGAATCTGAGACCAAAAATTTTCAGCTCCAAAAACGAAGAAAAAGTAAGGCTAACCCCTTTGCATTTTTGGCGAAAATTTTCGCGATTTTGAAAAGTGCCGGAATGAATTCTTCCATGCACTATTCCGACGTAATTTAGCGAGAGAAATCGATTGGGCGCAGTCCCAATACGCTGCGATCAACGCATCGAAAGTTACAGCCAAAAAACGAGAACCTGTGTTTTCGACATATTTCAGCAGGTGCTTCTTCCTTCGTAATTTCTCTCCTGTTGGTCCCACGCGCTTGTCGCTGCGTTTTCTGAGTTCCTAGGGGTCCAATTAGTCAGGAAAGGGTCATTCAAATCGAATCTGAGACCAAAAATTTTCAGCTCCAAAAACGAAGAAAAAGTAAGGCTAACCCCTTTGCATTTTTGGCGAAAATTTTCGCGATTTTGAAAAGTGCCGGAATGAATTCTTCCATGCACTATACCGACGTAATTTAGCGAGAGAAATCGATTGGGCGCAGTCCCAATACGCTGCGATCAACGCATCGAAAGTTACAGCCAAAAAACGAGAACCTGTGTTTTCGACATATTTCAGCAGGCGCTTTTTCCTTCGTAATTTCTCTCCTGTTGATCCCACGCGCTTGTCGCTGCGTTTTCTGAGTTCCTAGGGGTCCAATTAGTCAGGAAAGGGTCATTCAAATCGAATCTGAGACCAAAAATTTTCAGCTCCAAAAACGAAGAAAAAGTAAGGCTAACCCCTTTGCATTTTTGGCGAAAATTTTCGCGATTTTGAAAAGTGCCGGAATGAATTCTTCCATGCACTATTCCGACGTAATTTAGCGAGAGAAATCGATTGGGCGCAGTCCCAATACGCTGCGATCAACGCATCGAAAGTTACAGCCAAAAAACGAGAACCTGTGTTTTCGACATATTTCAGCAGGTGCTTCTTCCTTCGTAATTTCTCTCCTGTTGATCCCACGCGCTTGTCGCTGCGTTTTCTGAGTTCCTAGGGGTCCAATTAGTCAGGAAAGGGTCATTCAAATCGAATCTGAGACCAAAAATTTTCAGCTCCAAGAATGGAGAAAAAGTAAGGCTAACTAATTTCTATAATGCTGCTTTTTTAGCTTTATTCTGCTTTCTCGTTTTTTCTTTTCTTTTTCGCTTTTTTTCAGACATTGCCTTCGTCGTTTTTCTCTGTTCTATTCTCCGTTCTAATTTTTTATCCCTAGATCTTAAATAGTAATATAGAACTAGGCTAAGGTTTAGTAATTAAGGCTCTGTTCATTTTTAATTTTGTAAGAATGTTTTTCAATATCGTTATGCAAAAGATGAAAATAAACCATTTAACCATTAAATCCCTATGCGTTTTTGGCGAAAATTTTCGCTACTTTGTAAAGTGCTGGAATAAATTCGTTCACGCTCCATTCCGACGTAGTTTTGCGAGAGAAATCGATCAGGCGCAGTCCCAATACGCTGCGATCACTGCATCAATCGTTACAGCCAAAAAACGAGATCCCGTGTTTTCGACATTTTTCAGCAGGTGCTATTTCGCTCGCCGCTTCTCTCCTGTTGGTCCTATGCTCTTTTCGCTGCGTTTTCTGAGTTCCTGAGGGTCCAATTAGTTAGGTAAGGGTATAGACATAGACCAAAAACTTTCGACTGCAAGAATGAAGAAAATGTAAGGCTAACCCTTCGCATTTTAGGCGAAAATTGGCCCTACCCTACCCTACCCTGCCCTACTCCTACTCCTTCTCCTACTCCTATTCCTACTCCTACTCCTTCTTCTACTCCTACTCCTACTCCTGATCCTACTCCAACTCCTACTTCTGTTTCTACTTCTACTCTTATACCTACTCCTAATCATACTTCTACTTTTACTCCTGATCCTACTCCTATTCCTACTCCTACGCCCACTCCTACGCCTTCTTTTGATCCTACTCCTACTTCTACTCCTACTCCTACTCCTACTTCGCCTCCTGATCCTACTCCAACTTCTACATTTAGTTTTACTCCTACTCCTACTTCTACTCCTATACCTACTCATATTCCTACTTCTACTCCTATTCCCGATCTTTCTTCTACTCCTACTACTACACCTACTCTAACACCAACTCGTAACTCCTACATCTACTCCTGATCCTGCTCCGATTCTTACTCCTACTCCTACTCCTACTCCTACTCCTACTTCTACTCCTACTGCTACTGTATTCAATACTTGAGAATGACATACTCACAGTGCACAAATCCTCGTCAGCCTCATCCACCTTATTCTCCTCGTCTTCCTCGTTCTCCTCCTCGTCCACCTGTGAACCCCTCTAACCACCGCCAACCACCTCCAACGACCACCGATAACCACCTAGGGTTATACCTGGAATAGTCATAAATATTTTCAGTGTCCGAACACATCAAAAATATTGTGGAAGGAATCATACAACTAAGTAATTAATTAATAATAAAATAAATTTCATCAGCGCATTTATAGCTACTGAATTTGTGCTTGTGCGAAAATTGAATTGAAATAATTTATTGCAAACATGACAGGTTTGAAAAATTTCAGATGAAATATAATTACAATTGCCATTAAATATTATAAAAATGTTTCAAACTCACCGACCACAAATCCTCGTCTTCCTCGTCCTCCTCCTCGTCCACCTCCGACCACCTCCAACGACCACCGCTAACCACCTCGGGTTATACCTCGAATACTAATAAATATTTTCAGTACTAGAACACTTCAAAAATATTGTGTAAGGATTAATATAATTTTTTTATTGACACATTTTACCAAGAAGATTGAGAAAATTATAAAAAATTATAGAAACTATATTCGCACAATGATAGCCACTGAAGTTGGGCTTGCGCGAAAAATGAATTGAAATAATCCCCACCTCTCCACCATCCCACTACCCCGGTAGGTGCTAGGGGATGGTAGGGGGTGGTAGGAGGTGATAGGAGCTGGTATAAAGTGTTACTGGGTGGTTGGAGGTGTTCGGAAACGGTAGGAGGTGGTAGGAGGTGGCAGGGCGTGCTAAGAGGTGGTCGGAGATGGTAAGAGGTGTTTGGTGGTGGTATGGGGTCGAAGGAGGTGGTAGAAGGTGGTAGGAGGTAAGAGCGCTTGTCCCTAAAGTCGCGTTTCTCCAGGTAGCGTACCTGGAGCGCCGAAGCCACGGAGCGCTTCTCCTGGAAGTCAAGTTTCACCTGGTAGTGGACCTTGAGAGCAGAAACTACGGAGCGTTTGTCCTGGAAGTCGAATTTCACCAGGCAGCGGATCTGAAGCATAGAAACCACGGAGCGCTTGTCGTGGAACTCGAGTTGCACCAGGAAGCGGACCCGGAGTGCAGGAACCACGGAGGTAGAGAACCCGGTACTCGAAATCTGCGGAGCGTGATTCTCATCCGTCCGCTCTACTGCGCGGTTGTTTCCAGACTGAGGAATTCGGCTAGCTGATTACTATAGATCGATGACTTCAAGAGAAAAAAAATTCTGAGTGACGTCACTTTCTGAACATCCGAACATCCAAACTTTGGTTTCGAACTTTAATACTCTCTATGATGTATGACGTATCATGTATGATGATATGATATGATGTATAATGATTTTAGTTTTTACATTTCAGACTAGAAATGCGCACTTTGTCTTTCCTGCCGATTCCAGACTCAAGCGGCTAGGCCCTTCGATGGTCAGCCGTTGACTGAAGATATATTCTTCATTTCGGGTCAGCTAGTAACGCTGCCGTTCTGCGACAGTTGGATGACAAAAATCTTTGTTCCTACCTTTCAAGTGTGTGTTAAAATACACTCGAAGTTATAAGAAGCTTCGTTCTATCTCTCCCTATCATAAATAAAAAATCGCCGACAATCACCTTTTTAGGTCTTCAAATCAGGACACTGCCTTAAATACTGTCTCATATACGGAGCATCCATTTCATCTCGATGAAAATTAGTGCATCCGTGATGTATTACAGTTACTCTGAATATTTTTCCATACGAACATTGTTCGAAAAACAATTCTGCTTCTCTACCCAACGTAGATTCTTCACTTGCGACTAGCTAAAACAGCGTTTCGACTCTACGCCTATGAACATTCAAGAGCGAGAGAGATGAAAAGTTGTTGGAATAATTATGAATATTATTGTTATGGAATACATCGAGCGCGTTCCGAATAGAATCCCATTTTGAAATGAATAATTCTTTTATTCTTATATTATAGCCGTATGATTGTAGAAAATCTAGTTTGTCTTCTGGAAAATTATAAAATTTATAGTATGCATTACGTATTAATCGTAAATGGATAATATGTATCAATATCGTACATGGACCGCATATACATGTATACTTTTTGGTCTCTGCATCATTATTAAATCTGATCTATTATTATTTACGATCAGTGTATACATTCTTTTCTCGGGTACCGATAGTTTAATTAAATCACTGTTTTGATATGAATTTTGGAAGAAATGTATTCTCATTATCAACTTTTTGCATCGCCGACAAGTCGGTAAGTACACACAGGCCAAGTACTGCCTTGGGCTTACCATTGCAAAGAATGTGTTACTCGGAAAATGAATGCAGCCAGCATTATGTCGAAATCGGTAATTCTCAGATGTTCAGCAATAAGTTCTAAACTCTACGGTTGAAACATCTCGAGGGGCGCAGGCGCACGACGATTTTCAGTTGGTACACCGAAGCCCATTGGGGCAACTGTCTTTATGTATTACAGTCAACATAGGATGTGTCTGGCGGAGGTAGGGGGTCGCAGGAGGTGTCGTAGCTAGTTGGCGGGAGTCGGAAGTGTTTGGCGTTGGTTGGCGGAAATCGGCGTAGGTCCATAGCGTAGGTCGCGGAGAACCATTCGGCCGACGACTACGAGGGGGTGGAGGAGCAGTAGATCGGCGACGCGGTGAACGATGATGAAGAAGGTGGCCGGAGGTGGGAGGTGGTGGTCGACGGAGGTTGGAGGTGCTCGGAGATAGTCGGGCCGGATGGCGGTGGGCGCTGTTACGCGTTTTATCATGGGGATGATGGAGCTGATCGACATTTCTAAGTCGCAATCGACAAGTAGTCTTTAGTACTCACTTTGTACCGACTTAATCTCAAGCTTCCATACCGACACTACTTTGGCCGCTACGATGTCGGTGCGAGCAAAGAGGATGAGGATGGGATGCGAGCTCGTTAGGTAGAGTCGATAGAGCAGAACCCTCCCACGCTCCCAGGCCCACCTGGACCCACTTGCCCGCCAAAAACTGGTCACAAAAATTTCCTTAGGGGTATCCGACTCTATATTCTTCAGTCCACGACACAAGTGTCTTACCTTTTCTCATCTTCCGCTTTGAACGAAGATAGAATACCGAACGACACTGACGACAAGATCAGTGGACGACATGCTTACCGATGTGTTCCTTTGCCAACAAACACCATTGTTACGTTGCTAAGATACCGACTAGCACTCTACTTACTTCAACCTCCGAAACGAATAATTTCATAGCGCCGGCATCGGCATCTTTGGTAGGATATGGTTACACAATGGCGTATATCTTTTTTCCGTTACCCGCCAAATTTCTTAACCGGCATCCTATTCGTCTCGTTTTCGCTGAGTGCGAACAGCGTGAATCGCGTTTTCTGAAATTTTTATAAAAAAAATAATAACTGTAGCGCGTAAAAGTAAATAACCTATTAAGCATGTCTATGTCAGGGAAGTTGTACGTAATAAAACGAGGTATGTACGTAGTGATACGAAGTATGTATCAAAATTCTTATTTCTACGACACTCCAGTTGAACTGCGAACGTCGGTTCGGAATACCCCAGCACATCATTTTCTTTTTTTTTTTTTTTCCTTTTTTCACTATTTCGCAATGTAGATCATCATTTTGCAGATGGGCGCAGGGAAGATGTTCATTATGACAAGATAACCTCGAGAATACAAAAATTATGCTACGGTTTGAATATGGACTTTGTCGATCCGGTAAGCTATGATTATTTTGTGTTTAATACGTTCAACGTAGCTTATTTAACCCAAAACTGTCTTTCGTATCCTTTAGCATCACCTGTAAACTTTTATTTTGTACCACTTTATTCAGCCACTGTGAATATTCGCACGGCAGAGTGACTGCATGAAATTTGCATTAGAAATACATGTCAAACACTATTCGTACACATTTTCCTTTTCGCATTCTAAGTGATGCCAGTGTCTTGAACTGAGAATATAACGCGAGCAAGTTTTTAGCTGGATTTTCTCTACTATTACTTTCTCTTGTGATGTATTTTATATCGATGCTAATTTTCCAGCCTGCAATTACCCGATGGGTCATCGGTGGCCTTTATTCTGGCGTGACCACGGTTGAGCTGGATAATCTGGCTGCGGAAACCGCTGCTACAATGACAACAAAGCATGCAGATTACGCTATACTGGCTGCCCGGATTGCAGTCTCCAATCTCCATAAGGAAACAAAAAAACAGTTCAGTGGTATGAGAAGACTATTTAATGTTGTTTACTTACATGAACTTACCAGTTATACCCTTTCAGGATTTCCAGCAACCCTGCAACCACCTGGTTCATATAGGTTGTTTAACATGGAAATACCTTGCCGTTTCACTTTTTTTTTAAAATTTTGTTGATTTCCTTTAGTATAAGTTTTGATTGCACGAATCTTGAAGTATCCACTTTCTAGTGTAAAGCGATTGACAAACTGGATTATACTCAGCTTGTATGAATTACGTTTTTTTCTGTTCTTTCAGTGATACAAAGTTTTTCTAATTTATTTAAATTTACCTTCATGTTTCAATCTGCAAACCATGGAAATAACACTGCATTAAATGTTGCTTATAATTTTCAGATGTGATGCATGATTTGCATCATATGATAAATCCATATACCAAGTTACACACGCCAATGGTTAGCGAGCATTATTATAAGATAATAAAAAAACATGCGGAGAGATTGAACTCTGCGATTATTTATGACAGAGATTTTAGTTATAATTACTTTGGCTTCAAAACACTCGAAAGAAGTTATTTGCTGAAAATTAATGGCAAAGTCGCAGAGAGACCACAACATTTGTTGATGCGTGTTGCTGTGGGTATTCATGGAGAAGATATTGATAGAGCAATTGAAACCTACAATCTATTGTCAGAAAAATATTTTACCCATGCTTCTCCCACTCTTTACTCAGCAGCTACTCCCAGGCCACAAATGTCGAGGTGTGTAGAGCAGATAATCTCAATTCAAGTCTAATGGATGTTTCATTTAAAGAAAATATTCAAATAATGTAATAAGTGTCACGTTATTGTAGCTGTTTTCTTTTGACAATGAAGGAGGATAGTATTGAAGGAATTTATGATACTTTGAAACAATGCGCACTGATAAGTAAGTCTGCGGGAGGTGTTGGATTAAATATACATTGTATCAGAGCCAAAGGTACTTACATAGCAGGAACTAATGGAGAATCTAGCGGAATTGTTCCTATGTTGCGCGTATATAATAATACAGCAAGGTACGTTGACCAAGGAGGCAATAAGAGGCCAGGTGCCTTTGCAGTTTACTTAGAACCATGGCACCCGGATGTTTTTGAGTTTTTGGATTTGAAAAAAAGTACTGGTGAGCTCAGATTCAAGTCGAGAAGGTTTAAACCCAAACCATAAAATTAGCTCATAAATTCTGAAATCGTAACCTTGTTTCACAGGCAAAGAGGAGATGCGAGCTAGAGAAATGTTTTACGCCCTTTGGATTCCTGATTTATTTATGAAACGTGTTTTGGAAAAACAAGTTTGGAGCCTCATGTGTCCTCACGAATGTCCTGGATTGGCGGATGTTTGGGGTGATGAATTTGAAGCTTTGTACACACAGTAAGCAATGAATAGCTCCAGTCTTGATTTTACAATCTTTTCCACATAAGTACTATTCGAATTCACAAAAATATGCATCATCGATAGATATGAAAAAGCGGGCCGATACAAACGACAAGTAGCAGCCCGGGATCTGTGGTTAGCTATCATGAACTCTCAGGTTGAAACTGGCACACCATACATGCTGTACAAAGATCACTGCAATCGCAAATCAAATCAACAGAACGTGGGCACAATCAAATGCAGTAATCTTTGCACTGAAATTATAGAATATTCAAGCCCTGAAGAAGTTGCTGTTTGTAATCTAGCATCGATTGCTGTTAACATGTTTGTTACCCCGGAAAAGACATACGATTTTAAAAAACTCAAGGAAGTTACCAAAATCGTAGCCTACAACCTGAACAAAATTATTGATATCAACTACTATCCGATTCCTGAAGCTGAAAAATCTAATATGAGACATAGACCAATTGGTAACTTGACAGAAATACTATCTTATCTCTTATTGAAATGGCACGTATTTAGAATCCGAATGGAGTTGAAATCTGGTTTTTTCTTCAGGCATTGGTATTCAGGGACTAGCAGATGCTTTCCTATTAATGCGATATCCTTTCGAAAGTGATGAAGCCCAGAAACTTAACATTCGAATCTTTGAAACATTGTACTATGGAGCATTGGAAGCCAGCTGCGAAATTGCAGAAAAAGAAGGACCTTATCCAACTTATGAAGGTTCTCCAGTCAGCAAAGGGGTAAAGCTGAACAAGACCGAATTTCAAACTATCCGTTTATTTAAATCATTGAGACATGTTGTATTTATTAAGTATGCTGCAATGCCCTTCAGATTTTGCAGTATGACATGTGGAATGTCACACCAACAGATCTTTGGGACTGGGCAGCTCTGAAAGCTAAGATAGCTAAACACGGCGTACGGAATTCGCTACTCATAGCCCCAATGCCGACTGCATCCACAGCACAAATTCTCGGGAACAATGAATCAATCGAAGCTTATACCAGCAACGTTTATACACGCCGAGTCTTATCTGGAGAATTTCAAATAGTCAATCCCCATTTACTAACAGATCTTACTGCTAAAGATCTATGGGATGAAAATATGAAGAACGAGATTATTGCCAATAATGGTTCTGTTCAAGTGAGTTTAAATCTTTAGCCATTGATTGGCCGAAATTTATTGTATCCCATAAAACATGCACAATATTTAATCATTTTGATTTACAGAATATCGATCGCATTCCTGCAGACTTGAAAGCATTGTACAAAACAGTATGGGAAATTTCCCAGAAGACTGTTCTAAAGATGGCTGTCGATCGTGCAGCATTTATTGATCAATCACAATCGTTGAATATTCATATGGCAACACCAACGGAAGAAAAGCTTACATCCATGCATTTTTATGCCTGGAAAAATGTATGTCTTTATTATTTCAAATTTTCGAATATTTGATCAATTTAATATTATTGAGAAACTCAGCTAAAATTCTATTTGCCGAACGTTATTACGATTTCAAAAGAAAATCTAGTGTTAAACCCTTGACATTTGTCATTGCACAATCTTACATTAACGATTTTTTAGGGTTTGAAGACTGGAATGTACTACCTACGTATAAAGCCTGCTGCGAATGCTTTACAGTTTACTGTAGACAAGTCAAAACTGAAGGATGCATTCTCTACTTCAAATAGTAATTACACTCCAACAAAAGCACAAAATTCGTTGGAGTGCAATTCACCAGAACATAGTGAATGGTTGAAGAAAAAGCGGCTAAAGCAGCTTGAAGAAGAACGCGAAAGAGAACTCGATGAAGCGCTACTTTGTTCGCGAGAAAATGGTGATCAGTGTATGGCGTGTGGTTCCTAGAAAAATATTCACAATTCATTCAAACACTTAGTTAATCTCCATTTGTACATGAGCAAAATGTTTTGTATTCAATTCATTTCAATCTAACTGATCTAGCCATGATTTTACTTATTTTTTAGTGTGTATTCGTATCGTATTATATAGGGAAAAATAGAAAGAAAAAATAAGGTGATGAGTAATCAGAAACTAGGTTTTGTAAATCTGTACTTGTCAAAGTACTACGCTATTTAAAAGTATGATTTTTTTTTCTACTGGTACAATATTTTCAGTCAAACTGTCTGACAGTGAAATTGATTTCTTCCTCAATAAATGTATTACTTTTAATTAAAAACTTAGAAATTAAGATCATTATAAAGTTGTGATTTGATACCGCAAGAGTGAGGCAAACTTCATAAATATATGATCAAGTACTACTTGAAATATTTTCTTACGAATCCTTACTCCTAAAACTGCCCACTTTCAGGGACTTATTATGATTATAACTAACAACTTCCTTGAGGATAGGCAGATTTTCATAATCAATCTTACATCAATATTATCCTCGTGAAGCAAAGCCTGCAACATGCAAAAGAAAGGTAAGAAACGGATAACATTATTTATTTTTTTTTATTCAAGGTATTTCGAATTAAATGTTTAGAAGCAATAATAATTAAATATATGAAATAAAAAGCAAAAAAAAAAAAACACTTAAATCAGACGTTTCACCTCTTTTACATTGGCCACATTTTCGCTTATTCTTGATTCGACTTTTCATAATTACGTTTTTTTAATTTGTACTTCTCTTGGCGCAATCTTGTGCCCTACTACCTTATAAGAAATCATTCGTACAATTGCTTGCCCAACACTGACAGATTTGCGAGGTTCACTATGTTAATGTTGCAAAAATTATAGTATTTCGAACTTTGCAGCTTGATCACATAGAGTGCTTCCTGGCTTCGGTATATTATTAATATTCAAAGTTACATTTTCGAATAATTGTATGAGTTCAATATTTCGGAAAATAACTTATGTCTGGTATTTTGATATTGTTCTATGTATGTACATTCATGACGTTGTTGAAATAATATATACCAATATACTGTTCTTTATAGTTCCCGGACCAGCCCAAAATACAACTGGTTGATGCAATATCACACGGTGGTCAGACTGCTGAATATAATTTAACGTTGTGTATGAATAGTATGTTTAAACGACAAGAACAAGCCGAAACAAGCTGCATAGTTTTTATAATAATAATAATAATAATAATAATAATGATAATAACAATAGTAGTAGTAGTAGTAGTAGTAGTAGTAGTAGTAGTATTAATATAATAAGTGCTCAATAAAACTGTAGATCAATAGTAAATTAATAATTAATAATAATTATCACTAATAATAATGATAATTACACGCCACTTCTAATTAATAATTACTGGAAATATACAAAATGTGTAGAAAAAGGAAAGTAAACTGTTTTTATAGCTTATTCTTTAAGGTAAATACATAATCGTGTTATGTAGTACCATGTGTTTCAACACTTATCAGAATTTGTTTGGACATACAGGGAACCCAATGTGAAGTAAGATACTCAATGCATGATTTTTGGAATTTGTAACACGGAATGAGAAAATTACCTGGCTAACACAAATCTTTTTCCAAATTGTGTCCGTGTAGCATGTGTGTTAATGAACATGTAGTTGTTTGATATTTTAACTAAAATATATTAATTAAATAGTGTAAGATCTATTTATTGCTGAAGAATACCGATTCTTGTACATCCGACTCAATAATTGTAACTATACCAACCAACAAATTATTCAGATCAAACGCTGAATTTTGTGCACCAGTATTTTCAGTAGCACCTTTATAAAGTGCAAATACAATATTGATATATCATTTTGGTACATCTTATTCCGTGCTGCTTACCCAATACTTAATTTACTGCTATTTGTGAGTTCTCTGTTTGTTCCGCAGATCAATTTTGAAACTCATGGTAGGTTTATGCATACTCTGTAGTATTCATATTTATTTTATGTATAATGGAGTAACAATAAAGCAATATGCAAGGTATGAAGACTACTTTGCTCATTTGGAAAGGGGATTTGAAAACAGCATATTTTATGAAGGGACTTCATAATATACAGTAGCAGCATTGTATTTACTAATCAATGTCTTTCTTACTTCCAATCCTAGAGAAATTTTAATGTTGATAAATCGTGTTCAAATAAAAGTAATCATTACAGTGTGAAAAACCAGCATTCAATATAGTGGAAGTGATATTTTCCATAAAATTGGTCAAGTCATATGCTTTTCGAAACCCCTAAATGAGTCTATTTTAATACAGTAAGTATAGTATTACTTATATTTCATAATCTGATTAGCCGATGAATATCCCGCTTTTATGGTTGCTTGCATCCATTTGTAATATTTCTCTCATTACATACAAACTTTAGCATAGCCTTATATTATAATTAAAACAGCATGGTCAGCAATGTAAGAAAATCAACACAGAAGATGCATAAAATTGAAGATAGTTCATGACATAGGAAACCCAGAAACTATGTCTGTGAATAAGTAGGGAGGACCAAAAGTACGTATAATTCTAGATAGTTTCTTTTAAATAGCATATATTAATGAAATCTATAATTATATTACTCGCTGCAGCTGACCATTCTGTAATAATGTTACAGAGCAACTAAAATCGTCAAAATTTCAACATGCCCAATTCTGTCTACTTATAGATTAATTATTAATTATCTTTCTTATGATTATTACAATTTTTCCTAAAATTTGCCTAATTCCACCTAATAACTTTGAACTACATGATCGGTTTCTCAGTCAATGTACGTAAACTTTTCTTTCTAATATCAAATTTTAAGTGAGCTGATGCCGAATGCAGTTTTGACGATCTTAGTTCAAATATATATATATACACACATTTATATATATATATTTATATATATGTATATATATATATTTTCTTTTTTTTAAATTATTTACGCTGTAATGACTGACAAAGGTGACAATTGTCAGTAGATATACGACAGTCACTCTAGGTTTACCCTAGATTAAAATTTTCTCACAATCTTCATGGAATAGACGATATTATAGCAAAGAGATAACGTGACATGTGTATGTAATATTTTAAGTAATAATGACAACTATGAATACATCATATGTTAATGTTATTAATCATTATAGTATATATCAGTAAATATTAACCAGTAAATAATAATCGTCATAATATAATGAAGTTATAAATACATCACAGAGATTTATGTTTTTTTTTTTTTAATTATTTTCTTTTATACATATTCATGTTGCATTAATCGAGAGAGTGCATTCGGAATCATTAAATTGAATCATTCATGAACAGTTTGTTATACATAATCTGCCGATACAACTGCGGCTCTCAGATTATACTCATGATTAACATGCACTGTCTCGATATTACCCTTTTCAGTTAATTATTCAATAGGTTAATGGGTACGAATTGAGTGTTTAACGGAAAACCAAAAAATTGTTGCTAATACACGTCTTTCATTTATTTCATGTAATATCCATGTAATCAGCATGTATACCTACGCGTATGGTATGAATTTTGATTGATTTCAAAGCAATGTGACGATATACCTACGTTACCATTATTAAAGTGACTATGAGCTCCTGTATATGTAGTGGAAATTTGCGTAATTAGATGTTTGTTTATGTATATTAACTACAAACGTTTACAATCAAAGTCAGTGGCAGTCTGTTCTGTGGTAACTGTGTTTACGAAGTACAATCAATCATGGCTTAAAAGTATACACGATTAACCATTTTCACACGTACGATGTAAACGCAGTATGAGTGAGGAACTTTTTATTTTACTTTATATATGCCCGCAAATACCAGTTCATTGCTATAATAAATTATAGGCTGATTTTCTTTACTCCAGGTTCGGATGAAAGTTTGGTCATGTATTTGCAAATGATCACTAGTTTACCGATTTTCCTTTTTATACAATTACGATAATGTTTACTGAATTTCGAATGATGATTCAAAGTGGATCAAAATGCAGTACATAGTTTGCTAAATATTTGTAGGATGTACATACTATGCTTTATGTGGTATAAAAATTGGATCTTACAAATGCCAAGTAATCTCAATTGAAGAAAAGTAATCATCACATCGAAAATTGGAAATGATTTTCAACTACCATCCTATCCTAAAGTAAGAGAAAACTGTCTACTACCGCTAACGTTTCACATTAGTAACCGGGTATCATTTTCATATCAGTTATAGTCTGCACTGATTGTAGAATAAGAAAAATGTTTTTCAAACAGTTTACACACTTTCACAATACTATAATATATTCCTTTTTCTCCACGCTTACTCGCCCATATTAAATACTACTCAGTTCTGTTCCTGTTTGCAAACTGGAACCCATTTCCTCTCCATCATTTATACTAAATCCTAGCTATCAGCGACTGAATCTTGCAGGTGATGATAAAATAATACAATACCAAGCATGCTGCAACTCAGTGTTTTCAACTACAATTTTCAATTAAATATTGCATGAAATGAAGAAAGTATCGTCGTGATGCAAACATGGTATTAGATATACTTGAAAAATTTTTAAAGAAATATATTGAATCAGTAGAAAGAGCCGTATTTCAGTTGGAAAATTTGACCTCTTGTAAAGAAATTCACCTCATCAGTCGCCAATCGCGACAAAGTTCGAAATTATCTACACTTAATCTTAATTTCGTAATCGTTCACTCGTAATCTGCACAGCCTAATCCACTTGTCTAATATACTTTGAGAATTCAATGATGACTGATTAATGATAATGATTACTACCCAGCTACGCCCTGCAGGTCATATCCTATGATAATACGTTCAACAAGAAGTGAGATAATGCAGTTAGATTCAATGTCACATCTACTACCAACTATATCAGATGCACTACAATTTTAGTGAATTTTAAAGATTTGCTTCGTGCTGCCGGCACACCATTTGAAAAAATTTTAAGCTATGTTAGAAGTACTCAGCAATGAAATCGCTATTAAAATCGACTAATATACATTTGAGTATTTATTGGATATTACTAATCCAACGCTTGATGAAATATTTAAATTTTATTTTCGAAAGCTGATTAATAGAATCGAATAAGTTTTATAAGTCTAGCGAAATATATAAAAAATGGTGGAAGAAAATAAAACACGTTGGAAACTATTTTCATGTATTCACTCACTTCTTGGATCTATTAAAAGACTATCGGAGTAGAAGCGCCGGCTCCTGGTCACCTAGCCAACAGCAACCTAAGGCTAAATAAATGTGTGGATAACATATCAAATTATTAGCATTGTCAAATGTTCTAAAAATAACAACCTCAGTTGTAAACTGCGAGAAAAAGTGAAATCCAGAAAATTAATATTTTCAATTGTTCTCAAAGTTGAAGATTATTACAACAATAAAGCAATCCCCATTCTCTGCATAGAAATTGGATTATGGAAATATAATGAAGTATCAGGTTTCAATGTTTAGAGTTCAGTGACTCATTTTTATACAAATTTCCTCAGAGAATATAACTGTTTTCAGTTCGTGACAAGTCATTGGTGTAATCGTATCCTGCATTGCACTAATTTTTGATATCCGGAACTCTTCTCCGTACGTATATGCTAGGTGGGACGAAATTAATGCCTATCTGACCCGCTGCAGGTGTAAAGTTGGTAAGGTTGTATAATACTAATGTTGCATACGCTAATTTGAATGCTCGAAAATAATCTGATAATATAATTCAGATGTAGAAAAGTCATGAATCAAAACTGTGCCTAATTATTAAAAATTATTGCAATTTGGTATCTGCTCACCCTCCAATTTATATAACGAATAGAATTTAATAAATAATCTAATACATTCACTAGAAATTTAGTTGCTAAGCCTACGCACACTTGGAATACACATTGAAGTAATCTTGTGAGTGGTAGAATGACAAAAAACATTGTGGTCATGCACGCACTAAGTCTCAAAGTTATTTTAGATTATATTTAAATATAAATTGTGTACGAATAGTGGTATGCCTATAGATGCGTGCTCTTGTTAAATACATATACATAAGCACGCACTAAGGTCTTTATGTATTTTTCATCATATGTGTGTGTATTTACCCACTTATTCGGTGTGTACTTGAATACTCGTTATACAGAACATTCCATAGAATCGTTTAAATTCCCATTGAGTAAAAAAATTTGGTTAACTTGGACATTAGTTACAAACTGACCACAGTCAGACAACTTCGAGTTATACTTTATTCCTTTCTTTCTGAGAAATCTATCGATAAGAAATATATTTCGTGTATAATAATAAAAGAATTGTGGAAACTTTGACGTTTCCCAAAGACTTGTTACTATGATTTTGAAAAGTAAGTTTACATATCCAAACTCTTAAGTCTTTAGACCAGATTCATTCAATTACAAACATTTAAATTTATTTATGATACACATATTCCACATAGAGTGAAGTCTTGAAAAATTGAATAAAATCTCACCATCACACTCTGCCTGGGACATTTTGTGTGAGTAATATTATTCCGAATTACTTAAAAGGCCCTGGCTGTTTCATAGAAAACCTTGGTGAGGTTTTTAAACGGTTTTCCTTGGAACCACCCTGTATAATTGCGAATAATCTGATTTTTTGTTATGCAGGTAATTGGACTTAATAATCTTACAAGTTTTTCCCGTACGTAGCATACAGCAACAAATGTTGAATCGAGCGATGCAGATGTACGAGTTATTAAATGATTGCATGATGTAAGCTCACCTGCACAATGAGCAAAATAATATCTCTCGGTTTCATTTTTACAACAAGAAAAGGTACTTGATGTTCTTAGAACGGTGATATACCAGACAAACATCTAGAAAACACAGTTTCGAAATATACTGTTAAGAAACAACACACTTTTTACGCGAGTAAGCTCGTTAAATGCAATCAAACTAATACACGTCAGGCCCATTCTTTTATTTCACTTGTAGTAACCACTAATGCTACGTATTGAATAACTCATGCAATACAACATAGTTATATTACTCTTCTTAGAGTATCGTAGTACCTAGGATCACGCGTGTCACGTATACAACATTGCTAATTTATATACATACAGTACAATACAGTTACAGAGTAGTGTCACATTTAATATTAATACGTAATATTAATCATTTTTTTAATAACTGTAATTATTCCATCTGCTCGTAACGATGATGGTATCATCAGATTTTTACCGTGTATGAATTAAACAATTCCTACTGACCTACTTGCCTAAAAAGTTACTCGATTACTTATTCTTAGTTCTGTTTATCATATTGTAGATATTATTTTCATATACTATTCTTAATATTATTGATCATATCGTTCATTACTCAATATCCGTTGTAGAAAATAATAATAATAATGATAATAAAAATGAAAATAATAGCAATAATAATAATGATAATAATAGTAATAATGATGATGATGATAACTGCAAATATCCATCATAATTGGGTATGAATAATTATTAATTCATAATATAAAAGTAACATAACAGAGAGACACAAAACAAAAAAAATTTACATACCAGGCCTCCCATTGGTCAGTCAGTCAGTCTATGGATATTCTGAACTTTTTCAGAGGGCGTAAAGTTTGCAAGAAACTAAGGTGGTGCACCGTTTTCCGATTGATATTTCAACGAACTGGTTTGAACAAGAATATTTTTTGAAAATAAATCATTTATCGGTGTGTCATATTCGAAACATATCTGGATAGGTGTAATCCTACCTGTGTCTACATGTTACGAGGTAGAATTAATATCATAGCAGTGCTTCCAATCACTGACTGACTCTGTCATTCTAACTCTAGAGCTATATGTTTACAAAGGAACAAAAGTCTCGGTACTCGATATTTGGCACAGATTAAACAAAATTCAATGAAATTTCATAGCGGTGCGAAATCGAATGCGAGAAAAACGAATCGCAATCGTTTATATGCACTACATACTTTTATTACATCTTAATGTGTGTCAAATATTAAGTATGAATATTTTGATTTTTTTAAATTGTTATTATTTTTTTTGTGGTTTTCAACAATGACTAAAAACATTGAGAAACGTATTTTTTATCATCAGTTTTCTGTAACAACGTAAAAAAACGTAAATCTTATAATACAGCGTACTTTTAAGAATTAGGAATATTATTGTTATAATAATATTAATCTTAAGACTACCTTACTGGAGAAAAACACTTACTCGATCTGTGAAAACATAAAAACAATTGTCCATCGAGCGAGATTCAGAACAGGAGTGTGTTCTTTGTTAATTAATAGAATATATAGAAAAATCGGATGTATTTACAAGAAAGTTCGATTATGTACGATTTTTTATGGGTGTACATATAGTGGTAATAAATACGAAACGATTTACTTTGACTCCGTAATTGCAATAATCAACCTTCTATGTGTCAAAACAAATAACGAAAGGATAATAATTATCTGAAATGGTCAAGTGTTGCGTCTGGATAAACTTTTTTAAGAAACGTTTACGAAGATTGCAGTGTAGTAGCAGAATTTCGAAGATTAGTGTCGTATAGTGCACATCGACTTTAGTTGAACATTGAAATTTTCAATGGATGTGTTCAACTCAGAAAAAACAATAATGTGTGACTCACAGTGAATACTTGACATCAATTATAACATCGATGTCTCATCTCATTCAAACATTGTTCAATGGGTAGTGAAAACTGAATTCAAGATCACGTAAGATTGATTAAATTTTGTGTCTGGTTACTGATTCACACTATAATTTAACAGCTATCATTCAGTTTCCTAGTCGTATAAAATGTAGCCGTGAAAATTTCACATTTTTCAACAATTGTATATAAAACATCGAATTGCAGTATTTGGACCACTTTTTAAAGAATCTAGAAATTCTTTGAGCGACCATTCTTATATAATAGTAATTATTTGAACTTGGTCAGGAAATTCAGGTGTACTTATGTGATCAAATTAATAAACTTTGACCCACATCCAACGCACTCGCAAATCTATGATATACTTGCAATACTGTAAGCAGTTTAAAGACTTGTTCACGAGTCATAATTTATCAATTCGCTTGGCGAATCTATCGCTATCGCAAAGTAACAAAAGTTTTGTCTGAAATGCCCTTTTCACGCAGAAATTAAGAATTCTAGGAATTAGATTCCCATTGAATCTTTGTTACATGATTTGGATTGGAAAACAGAATAAACTTGACTACAAACAGAAGGCCGTTGAAAATTGCGTATTAAAGAGTCGAGTAAATGATAAAAAAAAAAGAAAAGAATTTGCAACAAAATATTGAAGAAGTTATCCGCAAATTTTTAAATAAAGTCAATGTACTGGGATCGTAGGTATTAATGTTTTGAGCGTGGCGTGATGGACGATCACGAATGTTTGACAACGATAACACCAGGTCGTTGCTGGGCTTGCTGTTGAGAATGAAACTGAAGGAAGTTGTTCATTTCTGCATGTAGCAACCGTTTGGTCGTTGTCGCTGGTGCCACAGTTGGTTTGTTTGTAAGAGCTAATGGTACATCCTGTGCTGGTTCATCGCTGAACAGGTGATCACCTTCTAAGTGGCGTATCGCTTCGACGATGGTTTCCAGGTTTTGGCGTGATGTATTAGCAAGATATAGCCTTGCTTGTGGCGTACCATCGTCCAACGAGTTTGCTGGCGAGGGCAACCTAGAATACAAAAACAGGTTTACTTAAACAGTACTGAATATAAGGTTGTATCAATTTTACTTATGGCGAATAGATTTTGACGTAGCGAATTAGATGGTATTTCTATGGTGCCTCAAGGCAAGTTCCACTGCCGAAACTACCGATATCACACGTGGTCGAGAAAATGTTAGGTATACGAACCTTTCAACCTCAACTTTGGGCTCTGCTTTCATAGCAGCTTCGAGGACGCTGGGTAATCGCTGCGGTTCTACAGGTGGGGAAAATGGTCTTCTCGGACTTGTGGGTATAAACTGAGAAGGAACGTTTTTGAACTCAATTGGAGCCGTCGTGTACGTCACATGTGTTGGTGAGAACGATCCAAGTTTTTGTTTGGTAGGCGTGGAAAACCCTTGATTCTGAGAAAAACTACTAATCTTAGGAGTGCTGGGGCGAGATACTTCTTCTTTTATTTCATCTGGTACCATTTCTGGAAGTGGGGATGGGGATGGACTGGGATCTGGAGTTGTCGTTTCGACGGTTTGCGTCGAACCTACGGGAGGTAGAGCGACCACAGATACAACTTGTAACGAGGCAACTGCTTCTTCAGTTTCCTGGGCCATCACGTTGTCGGTATGCTCGATCACCTGCAGAACAGAAGGCAAATCATTAACTTCTGGATTGGTACCAAATCAGAGAAATTTCGTTCAAGAATGAATGTTAATTTCTATCTCGACATTTGAATTATTACTTTGCAGCACAAACCTCGTGTGGTTGATAAGCGATCAGTTGATTATCCCTAAATCTTTCGGGATAAATTTGACTTTGAAGAGCTCTCATCTGTTCCTCGACGCGTACCCTCGCACGACGTTCTCTTTCCAACTGTCGTCTCAGCTCAGAAACGTCGCTGCTCGATACCGAATGTGCATCCGCAGAGACGGTAATAACAGATAATGGCTCAGGGGACATGCTCCCTAATCCTTCATCCCCGCTCTCGTTAACTTGCATTGGCAAGCTAACAACGACTGCTGAAAAAAAGAAGACAATACTATTCATATAATCGCTTGTGAAATGGTTTTTGCTGTATATTATTGAGAAAAGAAAACCCGAAAAAATGATTTCACCTATTACCTAAGATGTCGATGATGTCTGACAATGAGCTATAAAATCACTACGTTCGAGTACTACGTACATCTGCAATAGCGGTACAATTTTTGGCTTGCACGACGATGCGCCGAATTTTTACCCCAGAAAAATTGAAAGATAGAAAAATTAGTAGGCAGGTGATCGTTACGCCCGTGTAAAAAGCCTATCTCGTTCGTTTTATCGGCGTTGATCGTCTGATACCCGTAATTTCCGTTTCCCGTGCCTACTCTGGGTCTAATTGCAAACAACGTCTGTCGTCTCATTGTCAGAATCGCTCTGAACGTATTCTGCGTCCCGGTACGTCACGAATCAAGGAAAATGTGCGTGACGTGTATGATTGTAGGGACAGCGAATTACACCTTCTCCCATTATACTACGCGCTGTCCCCGGAGCTTAGATCCGAGCCACGCTTTCATTAATATACGACGTTTGGAGGTTCTACACGCAGGTTGCCCCGACGTAAACTCACACGCACTTAAAAAATCCGAGACAGTCTTTCATTGCGTCCAACGGAAGAAATGGCCTCAGAAACGTCGGTGTTGAAAAGGATGAAGAGAGGGAGAAAGAGAGAGAGAAAAGAACACCGTATATTTGAATTGGGTAAAACATACCTTGGTTGTCAGCCTTGCGTTTTTTGATTGGTACATCGCCACCTTCGTGCTGGTTGACCAATCGCTTGAGTTGACAATTTTGTGATAGCAGCTGCGTCTTCTCTTGCTCCAACTGATAAATGTATTCGGCCGTTTGCTGCAGTATCGCCGCCTAGAACAGACAATGGGAAACGGTCAAGTCGACAATCTGACGTAGGGATCGCCGAAAAGCTTCGTCGATTCGTGACAGTTGGATAAAGTCTAGTTGAAATTTATTACGAGCAACGACTCGATGCGCTCTCGTCTTTGTGCCTGTAATCTGTGCAGAAGGAACACGTTGGATGACCACTTAATTTCCCTGCGTGGGTATACTTTAGGTGTGCGACGTACAGGAAGTTTCGAACAGTATTCAGATCGTTGAACACAGATCGAGCTGCAGATTGGACTTCCTATTACGCATTGTCGCTTATAGAGGAAGGAAATAAAGAGGGAATCAAACATCGCGCATAAATCCCTTCGTACTTTTCCTCATTTGACCAGGTATAATGTGATTCGACCTTTTTCAACGAGCTGAGCCAAGGAGGTTGATTAAAGAAGAGTCTATCCTCGAATGCAATTTGCATTACCGATACGAGTATTTATCGAGCAAAATTTGCAAATTTCGAAGGGCTGAGAAATAGAAAAACATTTCTCCATAATTTTTATACAAGTAGTTTTATTTTCGTGCTGCGATCCCAACTCCTGCGGTCATGCGATCTTGCGATTCCGTTTTTTTTTTCTTCTTTTTCTTGCGCAGTGGTTACATGAAACAAGGGTGTCCGTTTTTATAATGGCCACTGCGATGAAATGCGCAAATTTACGACAGGTGATCCGTCTTAATATTTCATACCGTTCGTTGCTGCGGGGCGGTATTGCTAGAATTATAGTCGTATTGCATTTTTTTACCGCGATAATTCGCCGTTACATCGCAAGGGGATATACACTCAAATTGCATTTTTTGTAGCATAATAAAACCAGAGTTACTGCCACGTCCAAGGCTCTAACGTTGGTGGGATTAAATTGAAATGGTATTTCTTTTTTAATACCCATTGCGAAAGTCAGTTTACAACTTGTACGTCCTGCACCTTTTTTTCTTTCGTTCTCTCTTACATCCTTCCGTTCTTTCACTTTTTCATCACCGTGTGAAACAAAAAAAAAAAAAAACCACCGATTTCGAGTTTCGTTTACGGTGCTTGATTCGTATTGCGCGCGTGCACGGTCGTAGGAATACCGGTAGCGTACCGCGTGATGTCAGGTCAACCATATTGTCACGTTGGCATCGGATATCACGTGTCGTAAACAAGAATGACCTCGAAAAGGGTTGACGAAAACAAAGCGTAAATTGATACGCTATGCCATGCCCGAGGGGCCGAATATTGCGTACCGGGGCTTCGATCGCGTTTCACACCTGCCAAGAGTCGACAGGTGGTGATCGAAGATATGCCGCCTGCAGGGTGTACCTTTGTCGTCTTTCGGGTAATTGCAGTCGGTTAAAAAGTTACTACATCTCCGTTCGACCGACAATTGCGCAATGGCAGCCCCTCGACGTTTCCTCGCTGAGCCAACTATCCGGGCGTTATCGATCTACGAGATATGCGAAAACCAGATTTCCACGACCCTCGACTCATTGGCGTTGAACGGGGGAAACAAACTGAATCTTACCACTTGCCGCCGCCCTTGATCCTCGTATCGAGTCGCAGGTAAAGGTTTCCTCGTCGATTACTCGACTCGATGATAGCGACTATCCGTATCCTAAGTAGTGGAAAATAGTAAGACTATACGCAATATACGAATGGGTGAGAATCTTTTTGAGCGTGGAAAATTTCTCTGGTAATGTTTTAGCATACGGTTGAAAACGCACCGCGACGACACCCTCCGTTGTGAAACATTCAACCTGCAGTCCGAACAACCAGAGGCTCATAGTCGATTCTCAAAATTGCAAACAGTGCACATTCTGTCAGTTGTAAGTATGCCGCGACAAGCTGGTGTTTAATTGCGATATTGCGTCGCAGTCTGATGTGTTCATTACCGGGTGAAGTTGTGCAGTTACAGATTTTTAACAAGATTTCGATCAGTCGAGTAATTTCATTTAGCTAAGTTTCAGGTGAGTACGTTATAGCTCGTTAGAAAACTCGGCTGCCTGGTACGAGTGCGTGCAAGGATCATAAAATCGGTATCGAGTAACAACAAATACCGCGGCGGTAATTAATCTCGATTTCATTCTTCGTATCGACTTGGTCAAACTGTATAACGCAAAGTCTCGTAGTGTAGTACAAATACGTCGTAACGTTGGCCGCATTAAAACTCTGATAATCCTTCCACCATCAGCAATTGGAGATCGTTAATCCGGCGCAATAGGCTGAGCGTGATTCCATTTTCTGCATCGAAGCAACTCGAGCATAGTGAAAAATAAGACGTAGATAGTCGAGGACTTGAGAAAATATCATCTTGAATGCTACAAACTTTGTTTCAATGAGGTAATTGCTAATTTTAAGAATTACCAATACATGCTTAATAATATAAAGTCCAAACAGGCGTTTCCTCGTATTCTATCGATGTCGTATATTTTTCAATTTTTCTGTCCAATTATCACTTTGCAAAGTTGCAATTTAACGATTGTTTAATTGTCGAAAATTCCATCGAGTATCAAGTGATTAGAGGCAGCCTAATTATATTAACGGAAGACGTACAATTATTACTGGATAGTTCAAACGGCAAAGTGAATATAATCATTCCGGGAGAATTCATCTGTTTTCAAGATCGGCCGTATCTAAATTCGTCTGGAAAATGCAATTAATCTAACCGAAAAGTGACACGCAATACGGAGCAGAATAACATTGGGGTCAACTGACAAAGAGACCGTACTATGCAGATGTTGGAGGTGGTAAACGTGGTACAAATTATAAGTTTCTCGTGTGAAAAGTTAACAGATTCCCCGACGGACTGGCTGTCTGACTAAGCTAGTAGCGTAACTAGAAGGTTGAAAATTATCACGTACTGTGTAATTTGAATTTAAATTTCCAGGGGTCACGACTTAGACTTGAACTTCATCGTGAAAAATGACAAGAGTCAAGAGTTCGACCTGGAAGAGGTGATCAACAAGGATGTCAGCACGAACGATAAGTTTTATCACAGACTTGTGATTCCCAACCTGTTATACTTCGGCGCCCTCCACGTAGGCGCGGTAATTGGTATTTACCACTTGCTGGTGAACGCCAAGGTACTCACAATAATATGGGGTGAGTTGAAATCGCCTTATTCGTCGGAATACAGATATAAGAATCAGGGTGTAGGGCAGCCTAACTCCAACAATTTCAACAATTACTTCGCAAAACTTCTCCACTCCTTTATTTCCTAGCGTTTTTCATGGCGTTCTGTACCGGCGAAGCCGTTACGTTGGGGGCCCATCGATACTATTCGCACAAGAGTTTCAAGGCGACAACGGCTCTCAGGCTGGCAATGATCATTTTTCAAACGGCGGCTGGACAGGTTAGTGACATTCAATTATTCGGCGCTAATCGCAGAAAAATCGGATTTCGGCAAACTCGTGCGCTCATTATACTCGAGTTAATAACAACGTCGGGTATCATAGTTATAACGTGATAACAGTCGTTGTGGATTCAAGATCAAAGCGCTTTTACCCCCGTAATGTTTTCAACCCCCTTTTCGGTTTCCCCCTAACTACCTTTTAATAGCTGTGCGACAATCAGGCAATATTAGGTATACTTCTCGCATTACAGAACAGCATGTATACTTGGGCAAGAGATCACAGACTGCATCACAAGTACAGCGACACCGACGCCGATCCTCACAATGCTACCAGAGGATTTTTCTTTTCCCATGTCGGTTGGTTGATATCCAAGAAACATCCTCTCGTCAAAGAGAAGAGCAAGTGCATCGACGTCTCGGATCTGCTCGATGACAAAATCCTCATGTTTCAACACAAGTGAGTATCCGACATCGAACACGGCGCGAATTTGATTTTAATATAAAATCGGCACGATTTTTCGAATCAGAAACGTGAAAATACTAACTAGGACGTCATCGGCGGTTTTTATTTTATCATTATATCGCGATGTAATCGCGGCTGTTCTTCGTCAACCAATATATCATATATATGCGGCTGTACGAGAAACAGATGGAAAGCAACTGATAAAAATTTACTTTCAGATATTTCGTACCGGTTTATCTACTCGTGGGATTTCTTTGTCCGACTTGTTTGCCAGTTTTCTGTTGGGATGAAAATTGGTGGACTTCCTTTTACGTCGTATACTGTCTTCGCTACGTCGGCATTCTCCATGCAACTTGGAGCGTAAATTCTATCGCTCACATGTTCGGCACAAAGCCCTACGACAAGTAAGTTTACGATCACCGATTCATTTCTAAATTTGCAAATGTAAAACACTTGCGGAATGATTTTCGAGATTCAAACCCTCATGGTTACCGCACTCTCCGTTTATACTTGGACGAATATGGATGAAATTCACAATTATCTGACAATTTCAGAAGAATTGTCTCCGTCGATTCCAACGTCGTTTCGTTTCTCACCGGCGGAGATGGATGGCACAATTACCATCACAGTTTTCCCTGGGATTGGAGAGCTGGGGAATTCAGTGTAAGGGGTGGTTTCAACACCAAGTTCCTGCAGAGGCTGGCGGATTACGGCTTCGCGTACGATTTAAAAACGGCCTCGGACTCGGTCGTCGAAGGGCATACCAAGAAGCACGGGGACGGAACGCGTCCGGTTGTAGACGTCGGGCTAAACGAACATGAAGATAAAAAGCCGAGAAACGGCGTCGTCCGCAACGCTCCGAAGGAAAAGAGCCTTGTAGCCGACTAAAGCTGCGTGTTTTGACAGTCTTTCAACGTACAAGAGTCCTCGATCATTGAAGTATAAGCGCATTGATTGTCACGAAGGATAATCAGGATAAGCGAAGCACTTCGCATTTCACGTTTACGAATTCGGAACTTGTACTTGCAAAATTCCCCTTCCCTCGAAATTGAACATGCTCTAGAATAACTTTTGAAAGAATTGCTTATTGAAATAAAATAATGCCATCATAATGCCACGTTACGCTATAAAAGTATTTTCACAACTTTTGTACATATATATGTGTATACGAATGAAACATGAAATTAAAAGAAATCGCCGATTTCCTCCCGTTTCCTCCAAATATCACCGAATGGCGTGTTTTTTGAAATTCTTAGTCCTAACCGGCGACGTCGGCGTCGCCCTCCTAAGCGTCGCCGTCACACGCAAGCGATAAGCGTTTGCATGCGTGCCCATGACATCACCCAACCTATGCCGGTTGCTTTTTAGCCCGCGGCCCCCGCGCGCGCAACGAAAATGTGCTAAATTTAGCTACGCACAGAAAGAGAGTTAAAGAAAGGCCGCCGGAGCAGCTCGCACTCGTATATACGCGCGAATTCTGAGAAGGCGTCCAACAATATCGTATAAACGTTGGCCGGATGCGGTTCGTTTTAATCTTATTTCTTCTCCATCCCTTTTTCACCTTCTTCGTCTTCTCTCGTTCTCTCTTCTTTCTTTTTCTTTTCCCTTTTCAAACCTATTTTCATTTCATGTCTTATAACGCTTCCACGCCTACGCACCAGAGAGAGAAGGAGAGAACGAGAGAGAAGAGAGACGAGAAAAAAAAAAAGTGCAGCCGGCATTCCTCTGCAATCTTCGTACTCAGAGGGTGCAGGCTATAATGCATGCTCGCGAATTATTAGGTACACCAGGCTCGCCTTTGCAGCTGCTGAGAGATCCTCGACGCGAAATATCTTGCGATTTGAAAAAGAGAGAACATTTTTTTTCACGTCCCCTGCGTTTTGTCGGCCTGAAAGAACATAAATTTACATACCTACATATATATATATATATATATATACACACACACACATGTTTGTACGTGCATATGTAATACGTATGTGGTAACATTGGCAAATATTCTAATTTATTCCTATACTATAACCAAACCTGTATAATAAAGGTATTATATATGTACACGTAATAAACATCCCGGTATGGCCGAAAGGAATGCCGTTAGTCCGTCGTTAGTTCGAATAGATTTAGGGAGGAAATTTTTGCCATTTCGACGATTTTTATTCTTTTTACTCTTGTATCGAATTTTAATTGATGTTAGGACGAAAATAAAGAAAAAAAAGGAAAGAAAATTGGTCGTAAATTTGGTAGAAATCTCTCAACGATATAATTATATATATATGTACATATATATAGTTATAAGCGACCGGCGTAGTTTAAACAAACCAAAGACCGTGTGCGTAGATATATCTCATGCCTTCGTGTTCCGCGTATTACCCAAAGATTCCCACAATCAATGAAACCTGGTAGATTTGTTTGCTCAGTTACGGACGGGCATGAGAGGACGGAGAGAAGAAACTAAAATTCAATTAGCGTTCTTCCTGAACACCGTCACGTGACGTGCTCGGCAAATTACAGTCTGGATCAACGGTGGTAAATAGTAATTGCATCAATGAGGTAATTAGCTGAATTGGCCACATGTACCGTCCATTAATCGCGGATGCATGAATCTCGAACCCGAATCCCTGCATACATATTTAATCGTTCCGGTTACACGCCGATAAGCGGTTGCGTCAAGTAGTTACCTGCCTAATTATTCGCTGAATCAAATCAAGTCAATTCCGTAATGGGTACACCCGCCTACAGTTGTTGCAAAATTCGGTAGGTAAAACAGTTTCCTCTGTTACATTGCACGCGCCACATGTAAACTTGTAATGTCGAGGCACAAGGTGCGATGCTCATTTTGGCCATTTACATAACCGCGGGATGTGACTTAACTATATAATTTGATTTACGCTGTATCATTCGCAGCTTATATACGACTTTATACGGTCCATCCTAAATCTAACGGATCCAACTGTCGGCGAATACGGGACGGAGTAAGTAACGTGTGTCAGCTCTATTAACACGTATAGATATACGACTGTGTATGTATAACAGTACGTAGGTATAGTTGATACGGGGGCAGGGAGGAAAAGAGCGGGATGAGGGGAGGAGGGCTTCTGGATACGGTCGACTCGGTCAAAGTTACCTCGCACGTGCCGAAATCTTGCAAATATGTATATACATATATATTTGTTCCGCAAAGCCGACTTGGGGGCCAAGGCAGCGATCGCGGAGCGGTTCTTTCGCAGAACGCAATAGAGCCACTAATTGTGCTTTCGCTTGCAACAACTGTACGTATGTACGTATTTATGCCTGCTGTAACGTGGGTTTGTTATAACGCGATAGGCATATTATATTCTCGTCTTCGAGACGAACGGCGAATAAGCACGAATATGCCGGTAATGAGATTGGCAACGAAAACGATTGTATAAAAGGAGAATTTAAATTAAATTCAAATTTTTCGGAATAATTACAGACGTTTTTGGGTGAATGCAGGCAAGCCTGGAGTTGATCGGCTCGTTTTTGGCTTTCTTAAAACCGAGACGAATGAAACGTCTAGAAGATCCATTATATTATATTATTGTTGCAGGTAGGCATACCTACAGACATTAACGTAAACTTCTACCTGCCTATTGTCAGGGCCGTGGTACAGAAAAGTTCCAACAAAAAGAAAAAAAGGATGTGTATTCACGGAGCTCGGAAAGTGAGAGTGTATATTTATACTATATTGAAATGCAAATTTTACCACGTGCGTGACTTTGCAGAAACGTAAATCGAGCTATGGGAATGATCTGCGTTTCTTTTATTCTCGCATTTTTCGTTTATTTTTTACTTATCTCACTCTTTCCTTCTCCTTCTTATTTTGCCAATCTGCAGAAAGAAACGAAACAACGCCGCGGCGCGAAAATCAGGGTCAAGAAAAACTTGGAACTCATGTTTCGCCCATCTATCAGCCCGCTCCTTATCGTTGCTCCGTGTATTTCTTTTTTTCTTTCCTTTTATTTCGTCCATTCGACTTCGCGAACTTGACCGTTACCTGGTCAAAGTCTTATCGCGACTCATCGAAATTTATATATGTACATATATACATATATACGTGTATATGTGTGTGTATATATATATATATAGCGTAAATATAATCATTCAAGAAAAAAAATGTAAAATCTATTTATAAAAGTTAACGAAGGGATTTTTCAAGGCCGAATGACTTGCCGACGACAAAATTATCGTACGTAGGTACGCGACGTCCCGACCAATGATATTTTAAAGACAATTATACAAAACAGAGTGACGATTTTTTCCTGCTGTCAACGACGAGTGCAAGACTTGCATGCACATCGGAATGTCGGATTGCGCGAAGGTGAGAAGGTGAGAAGGAGGACCGACTCGAACCGAGCATCGACCGTTATCATTTCTGTCAAGAGCTGAGTTTTCCATTAATCGAACACGAATAGAACGCGCGAACGCGAACAACATTGTCGGTTGCTTCGGGCCGTTTGTTAACGTCCGCGGTATGTTGACAACTACAAGCGGTGTAGACATGCCAACATCCCCCGCAGCGTGTCGTCTCACTAGGTAAGCTAGATAATATCTGCAGTCGTGAAAAGCATCCCATATCGTAGATGCAAACCTGCAGGACGAACGGTGTATAATTTAGCGTATTCTGTTCGAACGAGAACGTAACCGGATACGGTCATCATGTGTTTATACGAAATTTCATGAAACGTTTCAAAGAGTTTAAGGTTTCGTTCGGAGTGCATTGAACAAGTAACGGTACGTGACGTGCGGGTTTCAACCGATGAAAAGCTTCAACGGCCGGCAAGTAATCTTTAAATGCATTTGAGGGGAAAAAATAAAAATTAAAAAAAAAAAAATATATGAAGATGAAGAAGAAAAGTAAACGGCTCCGGTTCTTTTGTAGCGTCTTCTTCTATCCGGGTATGCGCACAGACACGCGTGTTTACAGTAAGCACTACGCGCGCGCGCACACACACACACACACACACGCGCGTTCTGCGAGTGTGAGAGAGATCATTGGCGGTGGACGGCAGATGCTCAGAACTGGCGTCGAGGGATTCTTCCTCCTGTTCCTTTACTATACTACACTATACTACTACTACTATTACTACTACTACCACTACTATAACCACCACCACCAGCACCACTTACGTCGTCGGCAGAAAGAGGATTCTCCAAAAGAGTACAGGGGAGGGGAAAGAAGGCCCGGGACCACCTGGCTCTCCGTCCCCTCGCGACAAAGAACTCCTCAAATTCAGGAAAGCATAAATTGTGAGTAAAAGTTTGCGTAAAAGGTGCGGGTCGAACGAGATAGGCGAGTATTTATTTATGCGTACGTATACTCGGTCTGAACCGAGTCAATTTGTCAGATAATTTCAGGTATATCATAACATGATGTAAGAAGGAACAGAGCTACAGTCATGAATTCTACTCCGTGAAAATTGATCGCCGACGATGAATAATCGTCTTTGTGGCGAATTCGGATTACATGGTAAATAAACTTGGATCGAACGAATTCGCTGGTATTCACTTACAATTACCTCAATCAACCGAATCTCTCGAGAATTCCATTCTCACGATTGATTTTTAGCATAACAGATCAAGTATCACAAGCATGTAGATAGGTAGGATTCTCCAACGCTGGGAAAAGGTTACATTTTCAAACAATGAAACGCCGTAAAACTTTACAATCCGCTTTGAAACCGTGTTGTTCACGGAAAGATCGTTTCATCGAAAAGCATGGAATTCATTTCTCCTTTTGCGGTTCTAACGAGTCAAAAAAAAATAAATAAAACCGATCGCTGTCAACAGGTTGTCATCCTCCCAGGCATTTGCCGCACGGAAACTCGGGAACGGTACCGCGGACGTACGTGACAGTGTGAATCTGGAATAACCCAAAGATCCGACACTCAAAGTCTTTCAGGAAAAACCCGACAACGTTGGAGGTTGAGGCTCGACTGACTTGATCCGGTCGATTGAAAAGAGGAATGAATGCTCGAATGGCGATCAGAGAAGATTGGCGCGTTACACGTAGAAGAAAGCGTCTCAGTTAGTGAGATGAAAAGGAAAGAAGGCGCGTGCGAAGTGAATTACAGCCTCGATGTTATTTACGCGTTAATTCAGGGATCGTAGAGTTCCCGCAGGAGCAGCAGCGGCATCACGATCAGCGACGTCGGCGTCGGTTTATCTCCGACCGATCGTCGGGCTGCATAAATTCTCATATCCAAAGGAATGAATGCAATGCTGAAATATACAGAGCCACGTGGATATAGGATAGCCGTTCGACTGCATGCGGTATCGTGGATGCAGCGTCAGCAGCAGCGCCACTCGTGCGTATTCCCTTCAAGACTTGAAGAACACAGCTGACGTGAGAGGCCCCGAGTGAAAATGACTTTGGTCTTACGACTTGGCTGGCTGGCTGGCTGGCTGGCTGGCTGGTTCGTCTCGACGACGGCCCGTGTGGCATTCCACAACTGGTTACTTACTACTACTACGAGCTGCGGATGAGGAGGGGCGGAGGAAAGGAGGAAAGAAGGAAAGGATTGACTCGCCGTCAGCCCAGCAGACTGGGTCCGTTCTTCGTCGCTCTCTCGACGAGTTTCGGTCCCACCTCAAACTCCGAGGAGTAGGAAAAGAAGGAGAAGGAAAGGAGGCGAAGGAGGGGGTGTCGCAGTCTTCTTGTTGCACTGGCATTCCAGAGGGTCTCCGTTGCGGCCTTTCAGAGGCAGGCAGAGGCGGCTGTTCCGCTGACGGAGGGCCTGCGGGCCGTTTCGTTCGCCGTTGCTTTTACCCGACTGCATGTGGCGGTGAAGCAAGCACGGCAGGCAGTATCGTTGCGTTCATGCGGACGGTCGGGAATAACTCTAAGTTGCGCGTTTTTTTTTTTTTTTTTTTTTAGCGCGTCTCATTTTCGTTACTTGTATAACCCGGCGTTAGACGTCCCGACAGGAAAGGTCCTTGAAGATGAGTATTATAAGAAGCCTGCATGCAGTGAAGAGCCGCAGTTTTAGACGTTAACAATATATAATCCGGCATTTATGGAACAATTGGCCACCGCCGATGTCTATCCTTTAAATTCAAGCGTTGCGAAAAATTTTCGCCTCTTGTATTGCACGTTCCAGCCTGCGGTTGTAAGGTTATATAAGAGATGTCATCGTCGACGTAAGATGAATTCAAAGAAATATTTCTACCGACAGTAGATCTCTGTTGAAACGCTGCGAGACTGGTTAAATGTGAAAAAGTCAAAGTTTGAAAGAGTTTTTCAGCAAGCTTGACATTATATTTGACTGAAAAGTTGTGTTTCTCTTAGATTCCCGGCGGCGTCGCCGTCGCCGCCCTTATCTTGCAAACACCTGAGAAACACCGCGTTGCGTACCTGCCGGGAGCAGCAGCAGACGTCTCGTTAGTAATTAGAATGAATGAAATCTGTTCGTATACGAGAAGGTGGTTGGTGTACCTGACTATGCGCATACCTGCCGACTGTAGTCGGGAGTAACTCTTTACGAGGGGCTATTTATAAAACACTGGGCGCATCGTGATGATAATTAATAGTAACAACACAATTGCACCAGCACACCAACAACAGCAGCAGCAGCAACAACAACAACAACAACAAGAACATTTATTCATAAGTACAAGGTAGTTTGCGGGTCCCGCCATCCCCATAGCGTTCCATCCCTCATGCGATAATTACAGCAATTACGAGGAGGAGGAGGAGGAATTCATTTTCAGTACGCCGCACATAACCAACCATACAATGAAAGCACGTAAAATTAGCATTTTTAGAAGTTATAGCAGATTCCTCACGGTCTCTACTCCGGCATTCTCTTATACACCCTGCGTATCTATCTATCTCTCCTTCCATCAGCGACGAAGAGGGGAAGAATTGCATTTTTTCAGGATAAACGCCCGTCCTGCAGCGATATACTCGATCGCCGTCGGATCGATAATTTCGTTTTCATGTATTACCCGGTGTTTTCGACGGTGAATTACCAAAGAATCACGAAATATACTTTTCTTATAGTTGACTACCACGTGATACGTCGTGTCGTGAGTTGGAACGTTGTTCACATGCATCGAAATTACATGGGTGATGTAACGTGTATGGTGGCTGTGGTGCGGGTAGATATTTCACTTTTTCCCCGCATAACCGGAGTATACGTAATAAATACAGGCTTTACGGTACTCAGGCTGGGTAATTTTGGGGTAAATAGGGAAAATAGGAGGGTGTTATACTTCGAATATTTTTTCACATTACTGACCAAATAGAGCAAAATTAGATACGCATACTGCGATAATAAAATGTCGAAGGAAAAAGATATTGCACTTGTACGGTTGTACGGATTATTGTAATAAGTTATCGTTCAGATTTCCCTTCTTCTCAAAATATTCTCGACACGTAACAGCGGGGTTTAAATAAATATTTAAAAGCTACATGCGTAGATAACTGCGACATGCCAAAGCTGATATATTATATCATATGCGTGTAAAATGATTATGTATTTACGATGTTATTGTTTATACGCGATAGTAGAATTTTACGGAAGTTATACACGCCGCAGAATGAAATCTGATCGTAATACAGCTTGACTATGAGTGGAATAATAAAAAATTATGTTGTTGTTGTATGTTTTTATTTATTTTTTTTCCTCACCCTCAATCCGCGCATGTCAGAAGCCTCGCTTGACTGGGCATGAAATAACACATATGTGGTGAACGTGAGTAAGAATTGACATTTGGCACGGTGTGTATACATATATATATTCGGAGCGGTCAGGTAGGTAATAAGATCCTAAAAAATGCTGATCCCCTGGCCTTGGCCAAACAAAGAGCTCGTTTTTTGCCAACTTCTTCCAGGAAAGAAACGACCGATTTGGGATACGGGATTAGTTTTTATTTTTCTTTTCCCCCGCTCCTCCCGCTCCCATTCTTTTGTCTCTATTCTGTAAATTTCTCTATTTCACGTCCGTAACATCGTGGTATATTTTACGCAAAATCGGCGTTCCTTTGACGCCAACAGCTTACGCCGGCGATCATGCAAAACGGTCCGAATTACATTTCTTAGCTCGCGAAACTTTGTTCGGCGCGCGGAGCAAAATAGCGGAGAGTCGGAGGGAGGCGCGAGGGAGTTGAGTAAAAAGTTAAAAGTAAAAAATAAAAGAATGAAAATGAAAATAAGGACCCGGCTCGGTGTAATACCCGTAAACCGTAAAAAAAAAAAAAAATACCTATTCGGAAGACTGGCGTTTTGAATTTTGCGCACGACTTTGAACCGCGTGCCTTGTAAAATAGCCGTGTCAAGAGATGGACAGTTGTTAAAGAAGCGGGTTTTATTGACGTTGTTTTTTTCACTCTTTGATGCCAACTTCAAAACCGTCGTAATTATCCGACTGGCGCCACTGATTTACCTACTCCTTTGTGCGAAGGTTTCTCTTCGGTTGGTCTTTCCGCATCTGTTGCGGCATGTTGCGCGGGTCAGGCGTCGCGGCGCCAGACGTCTAACCGCCCGCTTATAAAGCGACCTCGTCTCGTCGCGTCGCTTTGGCCAAAAATACACTCTGCATGATCTACGAAAAGGCTGCACCACGAGTACGTGGCCGTTGCATTATCCTGTATACAGCCAGGCTGTGTATTCGCTTAACGATTCAATATCAAATACCGCAATGTTGCCGCAAATAATTCATTTCTCGATTAATTGCAAATTTTATTCAACGCTCGAGCAAACTCGTCAATCGATTGTTGTATTGGAATAATTACGAAAACTTGGGTAGCTTGAAACTCTTTAAATAAGCTCGATCGATCAGCTTTTCGAGTATATGAAGCGATATATGAGGAATTCTACGTCAACTCGGCCACTTTTTTTTCGACAATCTCAGATCTGCCCCATAATTGGTTATATCAAAGTACTACTAAAAGGTACTCTATGTGAATTTTTTCAGATTTTTTAATTCATTATTCGAGAAGTTGCGGGTTTTTTTTTCAAATGAATATATCTCGGAAACTTGAAGTAATTGAAAAAAAATGGCTTTGCATAAAAGTTGTGGTTTTTTGTTAGCTTTCGAGTGGAATTTTTGAAAAAATCTTTACGTTCCGGTAACGCTGATTTTTTATCAAAATAGGAAGAAATTATTTTTTTTATTCAACAAGGGCCGTTTTTTTTTTTTTTTTTGCTGAAAAAATTACATGATTATGTACGTAGCACTGACGATGAGCTCTCAGTGTATCGAACACAGTTGAAATGGATAAATTCGAACTAACAAAGTATGTATTACCGATTACAATTGATCTTCCGGGATACAGGTCACATAAAGCGACGTCGGGAATATGAACCTCAGCACAAATTTATGAAATTCAAGAAAAGAACGGTTTCGATACATTATAAACGATACAACTGGTCACGAGGTGCTGATGTCATTTTTTGGACACTTGAATCTGTGTCTTATAACATAATGAAGAAAAGTTTCAGAACTAAGTAAAAATATACAAATTAGTTCGCAATTATTAGACTACTTTATATATTGGTTTGATTAACCGCGGAGCCCTCGATGAGACTAAACGCAGAGTTAGTAGTATTGCGAAGCCTAAGGCAGAATTGGATTTCTTACGCGTTAATTAAATGGCGAATAAAAAATCTTGATGCGGCATCGGTTAAAAAAATCGCACGGCGATTTCCTTTCACAAGGTCCAACATTATGTAAAAAGCTATGATTTAATGAAGCTGAAGAACGAAAAAAGATTTTTTTTTCAGGGTAGTCTAATATATTATACATATACACATGTATGTGTCGTATTGTGTGTAACATATATAGGTATACGTACGCTGGTCTCTCCGTCTGAGAAACGTCAAAACTGTAACTAAATTATACAGGTAAGTAGTAAGTAATGAAAGAGAGATAGCTGCGGCAGTAACCGCATGTATAACGAAGACACAAGTATTTAGTACAAACGGATATTCGATTAATGTAAACTGTACAAGGCGGAGAGTTAATATTGCTTGAGGACAATAAATTTGCCCGCGAGCGCGCGGTTAAAGAGGACAGCGCATGTCGCCTGTCATTGCTTGATAAATTACGTTGACGGTAATAGGTGATATTACCGCAGCTTTTGAGGTCGAGACCGCGACGGTGAAAAGAAAATCCCTGCACCGCGACTTACCGCTATTTCGAGGTAGGAGGATGAGATTGGAAAACAAAAATACGGAGAAAACTGTATAAGCTGCATATCTGACGGATCGTTAAACATCAAAGGCTGGACTGATTGTTGGATATTATACGTGCAATATGACGGTCGTGTGTGACTTGGGCATGACACTGTTTATTGCAATACTAGGTGAAAAGACGTACATATATAATTGGGTGTTTCAGAAAAAAATTATTTGCGATTTTCTACCACGGCGCCCCCTGAAAAGTTTGTTCAGGTTAAAAAAAAAAATAATGTTTACGTTATTGACTGGAAGATCGCGGTGAGTTAATTTTTTTGTTTTTTCCCTTACATCAATCACAATATCAATTCACTTCCCAAAGAAAACCTACGCTTGTAATGTCAAGTCTCCAGTTGATATTTGAAACGTGGATCTGACGACTTTTTCATTATTTAATTCAATCTCATTAGATGGTTATAATTTAACATAAAATTTTAATTTAGGAGAATACGATTTCCGGTAGATATATTTTTGTGTAACGGATCGTTATCTTTGGGTTGAATATAAATGTCAGGAAAGAAATAATAATTGAATTGAAAAAAAAAAACAAAATGAAAAATCAAATGAGCGCGATCTTCCACATAACGTAGAACGCTCATTTTTCGACAGAATCTTTCTTTTAATAAAACGAAAACTTTTTAGGGAATGTCACGGTGGAAAATCGTAAATTATTTTTTTTCTGAAAAAATCTAATACACATACATTACAATGTATATACTTTTGCACAGAGTTTACTGCAGCGATGCTTATTTCTACATCAGAAATTGGTTCCCCGAAAGTACAATGAACGAAATTGCAAAAGGATTCCTCGAGATATCGCAGATTCTGGTAGTGACATCTTGCTTCAGGATGAGGTTACAATACCTATACCTCGACGAAGAAAAGGAAGGACAAAATTTTCATTCCATACCCTTATATTCGCGGCAATTTTTCGCTAGGAAAGAAACTTGCCACGATATTTCGCTTCCAATCTCCCGCCGCAGACGTACAATCAATCGCGTTTGCGCTCGAGATATTTCGAATAGTTCGTTTATTCCCCGCGCGTCATCTGCGGAAGATGATCATTTTCTTTTTCTTTCTTATTCTGAATGTCCTGCATCCTCTATTTGGTTTCGCCTTTTCTTTCCAAATCAATTTTTACGTCTTTTTTCGCCTGTTGGTTGGATTTTTTTTTTATTTTAATTTTTTAATTTTTTCTCTCCTATTACCCTTTCCCCGCCGTTCTTGTCAATGCCACGTCTAGAGAGGTGGCCGTTCTGCGGTACAAGCCGCGGGTAATCTAAGCAGACGCGGACGGGAATCGCAATTTGCATAACTTATACATGACTCGCTTCAACAGACTCTCAGCCTCGTCAAGATTCCTACGTTAACATTCATAGTCTCGGGGTGGTCGGCCTCTTTTCTTTTTCCAACAAACCTGCACCATCATTCCGCGCAATGAAATTCGTCGTGATAAACTGCGAATCGAGCTCAAAAGCTGTGTTTTCGAAACACAAGTATGTACAATTATTATTTTCTCTCTCTATAGGACAATTTGAACCAACCGCGTGTGAATTCTTCTCTACAACCCCGTTCGAACAATTTTCCCAAGTTTTCCCATAAAAGACTAGAGTGGGTAGGTACAGGTATAATATAATGGTCTGCAGTGATGGGAAGTGGGTATAAACTGTATCAGTTTTTATGGTCGCAAGTATCGCAGTTCTTTCTCGATACGCAAGTGTAACAACGGCGACACGCATTTTTGCGACAACGTTTAATACGCGACGGAAGTGCGACAAGGACATCGGACGATTTTGCCTTTTGCGGGGCCGTCGACCAACGTCATTGCGGTAAAACGGTATACTTAACGATACTCACGGGTGACACTTACGAGTTAGCAGACTTGGAAAGTGGTCTTTCGAATCGCGTGCATTCGCTCGCATTGTTCCGGATGTCACGTAGGCACGGTGCGAGGTAGAAATTGATAAGGATAAACTGCGTGCGGTACGTTTCCAAGTTGTATTTTTAGTCTTATCGAGTGAGGAGATATCGGATTGACAAGTAACGCTTTACGATTGACTTCGCTCTTTGCTGCTGCTGTTGCTGCTGCTGCTGCTGCTTGCACGTCGAACTTATCGCCTATCGGAACTGTTAATAACGACGGCTGCATGGGTCTACAGCTGGGTGTTAGCCTTCGCGTAAAGTTCAAGTCTTTTCAAAGTTCTGACACGGACAGGCGCACATACATTGTGTAAAAAGACGCGAAAGCGGAAACTGATATTTTGCCGGATAGGTGCGAGTAGTCTGACGGACCGAGTCAACGAAACGTTAACGACATCGGCGATCCAGGCACGGAACCAATTGCGAAGAACGCAAATTGAAAACATTGAGTCGGAAAAATGCGATACAGGTTTTGGTCGGAGGAACTGGAAACTGATGCGTGTTTGTAATTTCAGAGAAACACCGCCTACGCGATTATATCGCAAGCCGGTACAGCTTCCGGTATAGTATAAAATGTCGTAGTTGGTCGTTGCTCGTCGACGACAAGATTTACGCAAGAGAACAGAACCAGAGAACTTGGAAGTACAAGAATTGAATTACGATCTTGATTACAAGGCGGGACTACCGGCCAATTTTTCCCTTGTCGTCTTCTCAGTGTCACCATAGATTTAAAATTCGGTACAAGAAGACGTCAGATTCCGAAAATTATGTACCACGGTCCGATTCAGTTGTAAATCAACGACGATGAATAGGTTGAAAGTATCCCGACTTAACCGCGAATATTTCACGTGGGAAAACTACAACTGTGTGATATTTCACGGTATAAAAATTCTCACCGACTGACGTTTATAAAACGCATAACTACGCGTACAAATATACCTGCCCGTCTATGTAACAATTAATGTTCTCACGGAAATCGATGTAAAAGCGAAGACGGAGAGTAGGTATAACGGAGGGCAGGAAGTCGAAGAATTGTTCGAGTGGGCAGCAAGAAGTTGAGTTACGTGGGCATAGCTTGTTACTCACTAGGTACGCATTATATCCTGGATGTGGATGAACTCGGGTTACTTACTTACTGCTTGCCGCGCATGCCAGACAAATGTGCAGGTATAACCATCCGCCGTTCAGTATTTGCCAATTTATACGCACATCCGCTCTAACTGTATAACGGAATGCGTTGATTCAGGACTATAATAGAGAAGAGAAACCCGATCGCGGTATACAAGAAAAGTAATTAGCCTGGTATATCCGTTGTTGTTTACGAGATAACCCTGAAATGCAGGGGTTACGGTCAAGGTCGGAATGAATAAATTTCGACACAATTACTACAGAGCCGCGTGTCACCGCACAATACAAGGTAGGTACGTAAATTTTCTGCATGACAAACAACGTGCCGAATGAAATGAGTGTATCGCACCTTGTATCGGTCACTTTGAATGTCCTGTCAGGATCAAGTATTCGCAATTTTATCTATGTATGTTGCCGCAGTGTCTCAACTACAGATATCCTTTCTTGTGACATGACGTACCTGTCTACAATTTAAGTTGAGCCGCTGAAAATCGACCTATATATTTCACGTCGGTTGTTCAACAAAGTACGTCGTAAGTTTCGAGTAAAAAGCACCTGGGTATAAGGTAGGTATTCGAGTGAAGTGAGTAAAATGGATCGCTCTTCTTGCGACGTTTTTCCCCCATCCGCATCGGTTTTTATCACGTCAACGTACACGCGAGTAGGTTCGAGCATTTTTTTGTACGACCTTGGCCAACCTCGGGTCAATTTTCCACGAGTACTGTGAAAATGGATGAAACGGCATAAGGTTGGGCAAGAAGCGACGCGTCGTACCGCGATCGAATAAAACCTACATCACTCATCGTCAGAGGGAGGCAGGTTTAACAACGAAACCCCGAGTCACGGACAGAAGCGCATTTTACCAGCTGTTGCGACAGAAAAATAGGGGTGTTCGATGTACACGCGTTGTTCGATCAGATCAAGATAATTTTAGAATAATTGTATTAGTTTGTCGGGTGGATTGTGCGAATTCAATTCCGTTAATTATTCCTTAATCATCAGTCCATGCGAGAGTGAGCAAAGAATTTTTTCAATATTTTTTGTCGTAAAATGACACCGTAAACGTTGTTTTCGTTCCTCTTTTATGAGCATGAAACTGCAGGTTGGACAATCTATCGATAAGAATGCAAAGACCATACCCGTATTAAAATCCGCTTCACCGAATTACCTACCAATGGGCTCGCGAGAAGGAGTGTATAAATGATATTTTCTTGTTTTCTCTTTCATACAGTTCGCGTGAATACATCGCAGAGAAAATAAATGCAAATGTGTGAAACACGGCGTTATTCGATAGTGCAAAAACTCGTCGCTGGTTTATAAGACTAGATTGTCGTTGGTTGTTTTTGTTATTCTTCTTCTTTTTCATTCATATTTATTTTCACACTGCGGACTTGTTTTGCTTTTATTCCGGCTTTCTCAGCCCTCTAATTCGCGCATTGTGCCAATTACAGCCTTTATACTCACTCCCCCCCCTCCTCAGGAAGAAGGGGGGCCGACGTGCAGCCTCCACAAGGCATCTGTCAGTTTCGGGATGCAGCTGTCTGCCCCGTATTCCTTGTACTCCTTCGGCAATCATCGGCTATCCGCGTAATAATTTCATGATATTCGTTTACAGCCGAATATCGTCATCTGTATTTATATATTTGGTAAGAGTATGGAAACGAATAAAAAAGATACGACCGTAATGGTGCCACGAAATACCCTGAATCGTTTCAGCTGGTTATTCGTGCATAACGAGAAGAAGAGGAACAAGTCTTTTGAACTTGGTTGCAGGGATCGAATGTAAGAAAAGGCATTCCAAGATTTATTTATTTATCTTACCGACCGCAATTAACACGTAGGAATGTGCATTGTATGTATGCATGCATACACCGACTTCGTTCAAGTCGAAGGTATACAAACGGTGAATCTGGTCTCACGTACTCTACACGTATTTCGACATACGAGAAAAGCACGTGGCCGACTGGTAGGTCGGTGTGTTCTTCTTGTACTTTTCAAGTGTTTGTAACAGCCGGGAACGGGGGCTTCGGTTGAGAAGTCTCGGCGTCAGCAGCAGCAGCGACCGATCCACGGCTTGCGTACAGGACGGAACGGAACGGAACGGAACGGAATGGAACGGCGCGACTCGGCGGACGGACGAACTGACGACCCTGACCTTGACTGTCGGACGGAGACGACAGAGAAGAGCATCTCTCCTTTTCTCTCTCTCTTCCTTCCTTTCTGGAGCCATAACGCGGCGGTGAAGCCGACGCCGAACGCGAGACAGCTGAAGAAGGAGAGAAAAAACGGAGGGAACGGGCGAAGAGGGAGGGGAGGGGGGGGGGGAGGGGCGGTGAGAAAAGAGAGTCGATCTCGATACTGAATGAGCATTGAGCGAAGGGAGCGCTTCAATACAGGGAGTTGGTTTACGTCTTTCGATCTCGGTCAAACGTTAACCCGAACAAATGAGAATAGCTATAAAATGTATACCGGATCGGTCGAATTAACTCGTTCGATATGAGCGCAAAGACGAGTGGCGCCGCTTGTGGCAGGTGAAAATTTTTTCTACGTCGCAAGGATAATCCCTGCGGTAGTTCTTCTCGTCATCACCTATTTCTGCTTCTTTCTTATCCCGCAGAGAAAAATTCTTGCCGCAGCATCCTCTTCGAGCAAAAGGATATCCCCCCCCCTCCAAGATATACGTTTCGTAGAAGGGGGATATTTGTGCACTCTGGTAAGCGAGAGAAAAAGAGCGTTGCACGGGCACCGTGGTTTCGCGATTCGGTGTGCACGAAGCCTTAGAAAAAGACAAATAAAAGTCGCACGCCGCATGGCGGAGGTCCGTGAAAGAGGGCGGGGGGATCGAGGGATCGAGGGATCGAGATTCAGGATCGTAAGACGAGCGAAGCGGCTCGGGGGAACCGAATATTGCATTCCGCGAGACAAAGCGTGCGGGTCGTCGGTGGGACGCCGACAACACGGAGAGACGACGGTGGAAGAGGTACACTGACATCGAGCAGCCTATATATATATATACATATATATTATATATCGCGGAAATTATCGATGTACGCAAACCCGTCAGATCACCCGTTCCACATATGTGTGTATGAATGTACCGCGGCGTGGGTACGTCCAACCGTCAGGGGGAACTAAAAATAGCCAGGAGGAAAGAGAAAGGTTACGGATGAGAAGATTCTTCTATAATCTACATACCTGCTTGCCTGCTCCGCCCGTGAGCGCTGCCTTCGTTGTCTTCTCCAACTTACGTATGCACGCACAAAGAGGCAAAGGCAAACACACGCACGCACGCACATACGCACAAAGAAGGAGAGGTACGTACGTATTCGTGCACGTGACGGCTTTCGTAGCGACGGCATCCGCCTGGGCGAGGTAAAAAGCGAAACATTCAACGAGACGGAGATGGAAAGAGAGAAGAGGTAAAAGGGTGGAGAAGGGTGGAGGCGAGGCGACGCCGATAGGACGAGGATGAAAAAACGGAAAAGAAGCACGCTCGATGAGTAGATAGAGAGAGAGAGAGAGAAAGAGAGAGAGCGAGAGATAAAGAGAGAAGAGGGAAGGAAAGAAGAGAGAAGAGAGAAGAGGGAAGGAGAGAAGAGAGAAGAGAGAAGAAAACGAGCAGCTAAGCTCGCTCGAGAAGATTCCTTCCTCTCCTCTCGGGAAGGAGAAGATCAGCTGACTCTACGCGGCGTCGAGAGAGTTATTGGTCAAGGCCAAAGGCTCGTCTTCTTTAGGTGTTCCATCCGCGACAGCATCACCGTCACCAGCAGCAACGTATTACATCTGCCTTTTGTGCCCCCCGCCGCCCGTCGTCGTTATACTTTGTTGCTCGGAACGTATGTACGCGGCCGGTATTTTCAGCCGTGAAATTGGTTACGTTGAATTACAGCAGCGTTAGAAGAGGAAATTTAACGTAACGCCCGATGTAAGACCTTATTATATATACGTATAGCCGTACGTTGACGCTGCAGTGTTACAGGTATGTATAAACGCAAGTCAGAGGTGTTTGCGTCGTTGGGTCTGAACGGAGGATTAATATTAGGGTAGGGATGTGGGTTAAAGTCTGACGAGTAGAGATGAAAAATTTTACACCATTTTTTACAGGTATTTTGTTTTTTATCTGACCCTTGTTGTTTGTTCGTATGGAACTTGTAGCGTGGGACGACTTCGAAGCGACCGTTAAGGATTTGAATAATCTGTCACGGTGTTGCGGGACAGAAACGGAGAGTAAGAGAGTGTGAAAGAGTAGGAAAAAAAAAAAATGGGAGACCGAGATTAGATTACAGGATGTGACGTAGCCGGTGCGGCGTAAACGAAGCCTCTGCGCTCTCTTTTCCAATTTACGCCGGTAATAGCCGTTCATCGATATTGGCCTGGCGACGTTCCTTCTTCCCGTTGGAAGATGCTCCCCCCACCCCGTTTTTCTCGCCTCCCTTATTCCCTCCGCCTTTCGCATCCATCCTCGCGCCTGCGGCCGCCTCGAACTTTCGCCCTCTCTCTCTCTCTCTCTCTCCCTTTTTCTTTCTCTCTTTCCTTTTTTTCTTTGGTTTCTCCCTCTCTCTTTTTCTCCCGAAGAAGGACTTACATTTAAACTCCATTTCGTGAGTTTTAAGTAGTTGTAAAGCCCTCGAAAACTTTAATATCCCCTCAACCGTCCCAGAAGATTAAAGATTCACCACTATTTGTTATTCCGCCACTTTTCCTACGGAGTAACCGACGACGACGCGGAGGCAAGAGAATTCCATTCCTTGCCAAGAGAGACAGGAACGAAAGGACAGAGAGAGTTTGAAAGCTTCCGGTATTGAAATCGGGCGAAGGGGGAACCCGGGAAATAAAGTTAAACGAATTTCGGGCTAATTTTTCGCAGCTTCTCAACGAGTCGGGAATTTTCGTGTTCGTTTTCAAAGTAAACCGTACAAGAAACTGAGAACCGGATACAAAGAAAAAAATTTCACCCACAACCGTAACTCGATAAATCGAATATTTCCGACAATCAGCTCGAAGCTTGATGGTACAAAGAAAAAAATTTCATTCACAACCATAACTCGATAAATCGAATATTTCGACAACAATCGTTGAGAATTTTGATTCGGTACAGAGATTGAGCTTCGACGGGGAGTGCGCCCGTTGTTCAACAGGCCCGAAAAACATGACCTAATAAAAAAAAATGACGTTCAATCCTGCGCCAGTGGTGTTGTATTATAAAAATAGTTATGAACGATGATTTATTCGCTCACGAGACAAGCCGTTGAAAGGATATAAAAATAAATCTTGCGGGGTATCTCTTTTACGTGACTCTGCAGTTCTGACGGTTGTACAGTTACGAACCCATTAGTCGATTGAAAAACTCAAAGACAGAAAGCGTTCGATCAATCAAACAAGAAGCGGAGGGAGGGGGAATGGCAGGGGGTAGTAGGATAAGGAAGTTTCGTGCTATCGGACAACTTCTACTTCCGTAGATAACATAAGTAAAACACCGCGTGTCATTTTTTTCAACTACAAACTAGAAAGCCTAAGAATCGCTAGATTATCAAAGAAATTAACGATAAACAATTCCTTTTTCCCGGCGCGTTAGGCTGTCTGGAAAATTCGAAACGGTAGCCGACTTAAAAAGGATGGGGCGATGCAGGTGCAGCAGCGAGGTGCTGCGCTCTGGCGGCGAAACGACGACGAAGAGAACTCGGGCTACGTTACTGAGTGTGCCGGGTGTAGAGGGTGAAGGAACTGCACGTATCGCCCGTGTGTGCGTGTGCGTGGTAGCAAAAGGGAGGGAGGGAGAAGAGGGAGAGGGCGATGTACACGCCAAAAGTGCAGCGCAGCGTAGCGGCTGACAAGCGCACTAGTCTCGTATCGGTACACGGGGGGGGAATCGAGGAGCGTATCTCGAAAGAAACGTTTCACTGTGTTGTGCCGAATGCACGAATGGGCGACGCGGCGGTCTCGATTTAGTATTGGTGTATATTGTAACACAGCGACGTAAGCGATCGTCGCCGTGCTTGCTGCACGCCACGTTACTGGGTGGTACCGTCGATTCAATAGTAGTAGCAGTAGTAGCAGTAGTAGTAGTAGTAGTAGTAGTAGTAGTAGTAGTAGTAGTAGTAGTAATAGTAGTAGTAGTAGTAGTAGTAGTAGTAGTAGTAGTAGTAGTAGTAGTAGTAGTAGTAGTAGTAGTAGTAGTAGTAGTAGTAGTAGTAATAGTAGTAGTAGTAGTAACACGAGGTTAGTCAAAGATGGAATGTTGAGTGAGCGGTTTTAGCGCGATCTTTTTCACCGGCTTCGCGCGAATATACAGAAAGAGGAGGAGGAGGAGGAGGAGAGACGGCTATACGTACGAGATACTTGCGACGGAATTATTCAACTCTTTTATTTTCGCTTCAACTTCACTCTTTCAGCTTTCGCGTGCAGCCGGTATACGTATGTATTACTCTATATACACACGACGAAATTCCACGGCCAAGGACAGAATTTTGTACCTGCATTATATAGAATGCAATTTTATACCTATCGTTGAGTGTGATACACGATAAGGTTTTCTGACATTGTGTAATTTATTTTGCGTCGTAGTTTGATATTTTTATTTTCTTACTCGCCTCATACATCATTCTCTCGTATTATCTACGCTGTGCATGTAAGATCGTAAACGCAAAGGAACATTTCACGGTCTTCGACCGCAAATTTCCAGGTTTATAAAGTTAAGGTCATACCTTTACACTGCATAAAAAATAAGACGCTTCTTCCCTCGGTTAAACTACAACTGACCGTTTTTCGGGACTGTTTTATCATTTCTTCTTCTTTCTAAATCCACATAGATCCCCTAATGAAATTCTCTATCTACTCATATAAATATATGTATACTGTGGACTTGTAAAAAAAAAAACAACTCATAATAATAAATGAATGTGCAAAGAGACGAGCTGCAATTTTTTCATTAAGAAACAACGATTTCCCGCTTGCAGAATATGCCCGCATCATGAATATTTATAAACTTCGTCGCCTGACCGATCTCTATAATTCGCCGTTCGCGATTGCCCGTCTATATAACGATAAACGCTCAACATTCAATGCTTACGCAACGTTTCGATTTTTTCAAAAATACCTCCTCAGAGGCACCTACGAGCGCTTCTGTTCCATTTATTTTAATATATTTCACCGGCTTGCCGATGGTTATATACCCGATTCATTGATCCGGTGTACGGCGATGATGGGGCATAGCATCGAGGCGGTTTTCGAACTTGAATATGGAACGATTTTCGGACCGGTATAAATGTAAACGAGTCGGTCGGAAGGTTGGTCGCTCGGTCGACTTTGCGGGCGGAAGTGAAACGAACCTAAATTAAACGTTGGTTAAAATAATAACAGAGTGCCGGTGTGAAGGCGACGGCGGCAGCGGCGTTGCAGTTCATTCATGCGTATTTCTCTGACTGGGCAGCAATCGTGCAGAATTAGAATGCAGCTGACGTTTATTGGCTTAAGCACGATACACTGCACCTACGATGAATATAGGCGTAGGATGTACGTATAATATTCATACCGTATATTTAAATTTCAAATTATTAACCTGATGCTCGCAAACTGAAGGTTGTGATTTTTTTTTTTTTTTTTCAAATACTAAGATTTACCCGCGATATTATTTGAATATTCAAAATTTCATTTTTACTATACACTTCTCTCCGTTCATCCCGCAAAGTGAGATTCAAAGTCTTATCAATTGAGTAAAATCATACACCGAGAAAAATTTCTAGAAATTAGAGGATTGGCAGTGACTAGAAAATTAAGTATACAATTGACAACTGTATCTAATCAGACTAAATTTCACTACAATTTCCCAGTAACTCTTTGACGGAAGATAAAATATTTCTCAGTGTAAATTATAAATTTTGTTAACCGTAGATTAATGCAGATTATCTCCCTATATATTTCTCCGATTTTCTTACCCTCCGGAGAAACGCGAGACAGCTGTAAATGTTTCTACGTACGTCAGTCTCTCGACCCGAAGCTTGTCGGAAATTAGAAAAGAGATAGATAGTAATACGGGATCATGCGCATATAATACGTAACGTATGTACGCCGTACGTAGAAGTATAAGCATTGCGAAGAAGACGAACGGTTGCGGTAACGAACCGCAACTTCATTTCAAACGTCAACTCTCAACGTTTCTATTTGATGTTGAGTTTTATTTATCGCGTATATACGTGCCTGTATATATATGTAATATATGTATAGGTATATAAGGCGCCGCGTTGTCTCAGGTTGCGGACGTAGATCATGTTCGCTACGATCTTGGATTTTTTACTTTCGTGCTATTTTTTTCCGTTTCTCTCTCTCACTCTTTCTTTTTTGATTATTATTATTATTATTATTGTTATTGTTATTGTTAATATTATTATTATTATTATTCTCCTCCTTTTCCAGCTTCGCCATACAAGACCAACGGACATAACCAGAGGAATATAATACACATTTGCACAGGTTTTCCGCCGCGACGTTTTGGAAAATAATAAAAACGTCAAGGTATAATAAGGTAATAATTACGTCCTACAAACGTAATATCTCGGGAAGAGATATAACCGCAACGTCAATTATCAGCTGTTACACATACCTGCATAAAATCATCGGCAAGGTCTTTTTTCCCCCCCCCCCCTTGTTCTTTTTCTTTACAACGATTGCCGCGAACGACGAAAGCTTGTATGTCGCGGGTGAGTTAATATTATTCATAATACTATAAACAAAATGAATAAAAATCTAACGCGACAAGGCGGAGAAAAAGATACGACGCGTGATATAATTACGTGTAGTACATCGAAGAGCGGCAAATAGATGTACAAAAGCCTCGCGACTCAAACATTCCAAGGTGTTCGGTGTGTGGTAAACGCGGGGTATATAAGAGATGTAACAATTCGCTAGAGAAATGGAGGCTGAGGCTCTTGAACGGCAGCAGCTGGGTGGTTGTAATATAAATATAACCAACGGTTCATTAACGACCGTTAAATCGCAACACAACAAGTTATTCGCGTCTCGAAACGCCGACGGCGGTTCGAAAATACATTACGTAACAATTCCAGCAGCAGCAACAGCAACAGAACTAGCTTCCTCTGCGGTGCAGACATTTGTCTATAAAGCGTTACGACTACGCCGTAGCTCCGATTCGAGTGCATTCGCAGCTGTGTAGGAATACATAAACACAACAGCGTGTTTTCGATTTCGCATGCAGGTTAAACCGGCTTGTTTAGTTTTTCGCTCGCTGGTGACACACGCCGGGTTAATTATGAATAAAATCGAAATTTGCGTCCCTTGGCAGAAACCGATCGATCCGATCAGTTTGTGCGAATATGTATTAAAGAACAAGACAAATATATACGTGAAGTATTGGGTAATGTCGTGATTATTATTCGTTAAAAATGCGTATCAAACTTGATACTGAATTCTTTTTCTCCAAAGTTACAAAAATTCCATTTATCCGGAATAATCTGCGCGACTCGATTGCGATTTTGACACACACACACGCACACCTATGATGACTCCCGCGACAATATAGACTGGAGATTTTAGTTATACGTGTTATTACATAACGTCGCAAAGCACGAAAGGAAGGTCGGTTATTCAACTAATCACGCGTGAAAGATGAGGAAAAAGAATAAGGAAGAGAGAACAGGCACATACAGACACAAAAAAGATAAAATACTGTGAAAAAAAAAAAAATCGGCCTTCCACGTTTAGAAATTTTTTACACGCGTAAAGGTATCGCATATATAAATGGAAAAAAACAAAATCCACGGAGAAGCTGGAAAGAAAAGACACAACGAGGACCAAAAAAAAACTGTTTCGTTTGCGAAAGTCTGCCAAGAGGTAAGAATATCGGCGAACCAACTAACCAAAGAGATTGACCATAGGAATGCGATTCGCGATAGGTTACACACGCACGTATGTGTGTATATATATAATATATATACGCATAAATACATACATAGATGGGTATGATGGATAACCGAGCTCAATAGATGACTATAATTATTGCGGCATTACGAAAGAGCGAAGAAGCCCGTTTGCGATGATTGATCAGTCATCATAGAGGCCGACCTTGCCCGGCGCCTGCCTGCGTAATTTTCTATTTAAGGTACATAATCGTCATGTAATTTAAGTATGTGCGCCTGCAGCGGTATCATCAGCTTCTGCATCATTATTGATAAAAAAAAAAGTATACAGCTATTATTATCTCGCAGGACGGATCATTGAAATTCTAGAGTCTTATAAGACGTCACAGTACCAACGCTTTCGTGTACCTACGTATATCTGTACCATTGAAAATCTGACTCAATTTTTCGTCCCTCCGATTGAGCGGATCCCGATCATCCCCGTGTCCTTTCGTCCCATCTCCCCGCGCGTTACGAACGAGTACGGAAGACACTAAGAAAAAGTTGTTTGAAAACTCGAGATACCGCTGGAGTAAGAGGAGGTGGACCTCGCCAGTTCGCGAATCTCTATAAATTCTCTTTCGAAGGGTCAGTGGTCCGCTCTTCTTTGGCGCGTGCCCGAGAGATGGAAGGAAGGCAAAAAGGAAAGAAGGGATGGAAGGACGCTGCACCGCGAGAGAAGGACGGAGTCCATATAGTCATATCACCGTCCATGTGTGGGAAACCCGGAAAGCGGAAAGCGGAAAGCAAAGAGAACTTCGGGTCCTCCATGGCGGGGGGTCGCTTCGAGGGGGCTCCACACCCACACACGTGCACTACTAATAGTTTGTCAGTGTAGGATGAGGATGCAGAGGCTGAGGATTTTCTCCAAGTATAATAAGCGTAATATGCAGGTAAAGAGGACAGCGGAGAGACGCTGCAGGAAAGATGTAAGGATATTCGGCATCCTCGTAAACCTCTGCAGGAAACGAGTGTCTTCAATGGATCAACGACCGTCCGAAAACCCCGCGTAAATGTTCACGGAAACTGAATAACGTTTAAAAACATCCCCCGAATATACGTGTCCGTGAGGATGATGGTAAGTGACTCGATCTTTACTCCTGACTTGTATAACATGCGTTATACAAATTGGGCAAGGATTTCTTGCCGGAAGGATAAACGTATCGATTCTATTTTATAGACTTAATTCGTTCGAGACATTCTCCATTTCGATAAAGCGCTAACGACGAATCACGAGTACCGTTACCGCAGTCAGGCGTGTCAATGAATTAATCAGCCAAGAATGTTACGCATAGCCCGTGTTCACATATTCCTTGAGATATCAATTCGGATTAGGCTATATATCAGGATACAAGACAGTGTCCAAATATCCAGACGCGTCTTACAATTATCGCACGGCGGTGGGAAGAAGAGATAAGAATAAAACTAGGAATAGAGCAAAGAGCGAATTCGTATGCAGCGGAATGTGCTGGATTGTAAAACCGTACGATGGAATAAACCTGTGTGTGTGCGCGCGCGCGCCCGGAGTTGAAAGAAAGATAATCAAAGACAGGAATCTACGTTACGAATCGTGAGGGAGTGGGTGGTTGGGTGGATGGATGGTTGGATGGATGGATGGATGGGTGGTTGGGCGGTTGGGTGGCGGTTGCGCTCGACCTGTGCAACGTAATGAATGGTTGTAGGTAGAAGGCGGGGGGCAACGCCCTGCAGTGCCGACCGACCAGCTGACTCAAATGAACCAGGTCCTAGATGGCTGCAGGAGGTGTGAGTGTGTGGGTGTGTGGGTGTAGTATACTACAGTATAGTATAGTGTAGCGTAGTACAGTGGGTACCGACCAATACTAGGCGCTGCCCGCGATTCCGTTCATGTTTATGCATATACGGAGCGGAATACTGCGCCACCCACGCAGGTCGACCCAGTAAAGGCGCGGTGAGAACCCTGCCGTACATAGTTGCCGACTGAACGAAGGGTGCAGTTGGTCTGCTCAACGAACGGTTAGAGTTACGTGTAGATAATAATGGACGTGTGTGTCGTAGGTATACGACATCGCTGCATGACACCGTGGCACGAGAGCCAACCCGGGTGGTGTTTCTTGAGTATAAGCGATAATCGATCACTGCAGATTCTACGCGTACGCCACCCTGGCCGGAATTATATGACCCTCTGCAGGAGTTTTGCCCGTCTCGTTCTTGTACGTTTTTCTCTCTTCTTGTTTCGTATACAGACCTACGCGCGTAAGGACGTGTCACACTTACCCGTCACCGCAATCCATAAGACGAGAGATTCGATTTTTTGAATCAAGCATCGTGTAGTACGTACCTGGAAAAGAAAAGAAGAAACAGAGGGTTAAATTAGGTCGACGAGAAAACCAGCAAAATTATACTAAAAGTTGACGAGTGTTACATTTTTTTGTTGTTTTTTTTTTTAGCATACTCTGTACGATTACCGTCGTACTTTTGATCAAACATAATCGTCTAACGAAATGCGGTTAAACGTCATTTGTGTGAAATGGATCCTAAACTTTCAAAGAATATTTTTCATTTCCGTATACATATAAAGCTGCGATGCCGATTGTTAGAATTATGGGACGAGTTCATCGATATTACGGATACGTTAACGCAGGATTTTAGCAACGTCGGTTCATTCGCTTGTAACATAAACGAGAAACTACGTCGTCATCTACAATTTTTACAATAATAATATACATGTATAATAATACGTGCGTTACTTTGTAATCAATTATTTTCTCCTCTTATCGTATGATATGCAGAGAAACTATCAAGCGGTTCAAGATAATCAAATAAACTATTCCAGCAATATAAAACTGTATATGTACAATACATCGATCACAAGCGTTTCGTACATCTGATGGGTATTAAAATCTCGCATGCGGAAAGTAAATTTGAATTATGTCAACGAAAAACGTTACATAATATCGAAGGTTGTAAACGACCCGCAATTTGAACATTTCCAGTTACCTAAAAGCATCGCATCGATTTTATTTGTTCGTAGTTACGTAACACTTCGAACCGTATCCACATCCTGCAAGCAGCAATAGCTACAAAAAAAAAATAAATAAAAATTTTCCGTTATACCAAAAACACCGAGCACCAACGATTCATCCGCGAGTGATCCGTTGTTTACTTTATACCTGTACGAAAATCAGTCGATCTGGTTGAAACGAATCGCGACGCGACGGCGTGTTTCGGGAACGAAAGCCGAGAAACGCCAAAGCAAGTATCCTTTGCGCTATGCTAGCAATATAAGGTCGGAGGTAGGTGGGTGTAGGTGGATGTAGGTGGGTTTTCGGGTTCCGTGCAGGCCGCGGTGAAGATCCCTGCGTGTAGCGTGATTCGAGTGCGGGCGTCGGCCGTGACGTCAGACACGGTTAGGAGCGTCGCCCGGGCGAGTAGAGTGGAGTATCGACCGAGAGGCGGCGTCGGGACGCCGACCCCCGCAAACCGTGACGTCACGACGTCAGCTGGTACCTACGCTCGGACGATGCCGCGGCCGGAGGAAAGGCCGCTTCGCTTCGACGGCGGTTTCTAGGTGAGGCTTGACTCGACACTCGAGAAAAATTTCGATTGTTACGGTAACAAGAAAAATTTAGTGAAATAGGTATCGCTCAAAAAACTGTTTGAATATTGTTGGAATTAGGAAAAACGAGGTACGCCTAAACATTTTGCGCTATCGTCGATCCTTTTTTGGTAATTGCAACGCAAAATAAGTTTGTTCGATTTACTCTACTTTTTTAGTTAAACAAGGCTTTAACGTCAATTTATCATTGCACGAGCGTTAAATTTTCGCAACGGTTGCAAGAAAATATAGTAACAGTGATCGTAATGAGAAAGAATAGTAACGGATACTAGACTTTCCGGTAACAGATAGAAAAACTAATTTCCATTTTCTACCTAGAACTATATTTTTCGATTCTGGTAAAAAATGAAAATAGTTAAGGACTGAACGGTAACCGGAACTAAAAATTTCTCTCGGTGAAGATTTCGGCGGAAGAGATGATCGAGATGATCGAGATGACCGTTACGTCGTCAGCCGCAGACCGGAAGAGACGCGCATTTTTATCTGCTCGCGATTCCATTTCCGCGTCGGATTCCCCCAATATCACTCAACTCCTAATGTTACGTAATAACGTATACGTACCACTGTAATTTTTTCGCGCGAGCATAGAGGTTCCGATTTAATCCCAGAAACGCAGTTTTCGATTAGTTTCTCTTCAACGTTTTCTACACAATTATTTCGAATAACATTCAAATGGATATTTGAACGCATAACAGCTGCACTTGTTCTCTGATCGCGTGGGAAAATTCAACTCGTTTAATGATGCAAAACGAGCGGCGATTATTACGTGTCGTCGTTTATAAACTTTACGGTAGTAAATTTTGTCCTCAGCTACGGTTCGGAAGCCGCGGCCTGCCAACCGCGTTTTTACATCGTTGCAGAATTATAATTACAGGTATCAGCAGAAACGTTGAACAGCCGTTTCGTCAGTTTTTAAAAATTCAACACCAATTAAACAGCATATTGGTGATTGGCCTGGCATTTAAACGATTTCTCTTATAACGCGTATCGTAAATTAGTTGTTATAGCAGACATATGCCTCCATATTTCACGTGAAATTTTGAATATTTATTTTCTCAATGTGGTTACGTTTCTTCTTCCCAAGCGCTTGCCTCTCATTTTTTTACCTACATCATCGTCTCGAACGTTCCTATCTCAGTCGTTTATCTACAATACTTATACATGCACTGAATCGTTATATCATACTTACTACGTACTTTTTACGATGATTTAGTTTCCAGTATATATGCTAAAATTGCTTAGAGAAATAATGTTTCTTTTTCTTTCTTCTTCACATTTATTTCGCTAAGTTTCTACCGAGAACGTCGTAAATCGCATCAAATTAAGTCCGTGAAACAACAACAAATGAGTAAAGTAAATTAAATATCGTAAATTTACTCCGCTCCGCAATGACAAATTTCTCTCCCCCACACACCCCCCCCCCCGATTCTGGTTCTCTCCTCGCGTGTTCGCGGGTTCGTTGGTAATTGCGGACGGTAGGTTCGTAAAGGGACGCAGGCGTCGCGACGCCGTTTCCTCCCCTGGCGCAACCTTGCCAACGACCGGTTTCCCTCCATCTCGACTGCTGCGTGACAGCTCTTCTCGTCCCTTTTCTAGTTGCGATTACGTTTCCGTTGCTTCCGGCAATTTTTCCACCGCCCCAGGCACGATCTCCGGGATGTAGTCACAAATCTATCTGACGCGGAACTTCCTCTGATATTCGTCGCAGGGATTTTCCTGGGAAAAAGAAACTCACTCTCTCTCTCTCTCCCTCTCTCTCTCTCTCTCTCTTTCCTTTTCTTACTTCTTTGCGTCGGGAAAGACTTGGGCGTTGGTCGCCTCTTACGGTGTCTAAAGAAAGACTGGCGTAACCGGAAGTAAAACGATACAGGCGTCTGTGGATCTATGATGTTTATGTAAAGCCAAGTACTTTATTCTCTCGTATATCCACCGTCAATTTACGAGTCGACTTTCGATTTTTATACCCTCGTAGATACCTACTTTATCCGCACGATTTGACAACGTTACCATATCCAGGATCACGTGACCCTTTATCCCGATCTATGTGCATTTCGATTTCGTATTGTCTTGAATATTACGAGCCAACACAGATTTTGAAAGTGCAGTTTATTCCAAGGCCTCGTACTTGATAATATGTAACAATAAAAGAAAGATATTCTGTCATAGAAAAATTGGCAAAGAAAGCGGCCCGATGTCAGCATAGTAAATAATAGAGTGCAACAAAAGAATCCTCTTCGAATCTGACCATTCCAGGAGATAATCTTTGGGCTTGGATTTTCGCCGAGTATACGAGTATCCTTATCTCGAAACGATCGACACACGCGATTTTGCGATCGAGTTCTTTTTCCGCCGCTCGACCGTAGATCAGAATCAGCGTTCAACTCTCTCTCTCTCTCTTATCTTGAGGACAAGACAAGCGAGTGTTTGCGACTGACCTGCAGTAAAAAGTTCAAATCACTGGAGAAAATCTCGAGGTCTACTTCGGAAGAGCGGCATTCGCACATTTCATTTTGACAAATAAAGAAAAAAAAATGAAAAAAAAGTACAGCAAAGTTAACTTCTCACTTCTGCGAATTACAACATATAACTATTATTTGTAAGAATGAATAAGAATTTTTAACAGTGTTTGAAATTTTTGGTAAAAAAATGACGGTTTAAATTATACAGTTGCGTCTGATAAACAATTGAGAAAAAAAAATACAGGCGAGTAATATTCAAAGGATCGAATAGTTGATGGTGAGCAAAGCTGGAGAAAAAGGGAGGTAAAATGAACCTTCCCTCATCGCGGATGAGGATGCGATTTATCGTATTGTTATTGCTCGACGCCAAACATTATCGGAGACTCCATCCAATGATCCCGGTATAATCCAATCCCGAAGTCTTGGGCTGTGGCATTTACGACACATCGTCGACACATGATACATTATACGCATGGACGTGTATATGTTATTCACGTGTATATATACAATACTCATGTGTACACAGTTTGAAAAAATTACACTAGACGTAACGTCCCAGCAGGTTCACTTTATGTTTGAGTTACCCGTTACATTTTTGTTACTAAATATGACACAAATTATTGTAATTTTAACATTTAAACTGTCATATCAAAATTTAATTTGTACTTTCTACTTTTTTTTTCACGTAGTTATACGTAAAAAGAAACTAGTTACCAGTTAAAATTAATCTGTAATTAAAATTACCGGACCTGCTGGGACAATTCATTTTTCGAACCGTGTTGATTGATTCTGCGAACTCTACCAGACCTAACGCAACAAGCGAGTGTCATTTATGCCAGTCAGCTTTGCATTAACACAAATTATACTCTATAGTTGTATCGACGCGACGCGACGTTATAAATACATGTATAACACACGAAGCCTCCATGATTGCAAAAAAAAAAAAAAAAAAAAAATGTTAGTCGACGTCTGATCGTAAGCTGCAAGGCGGTAAAAACACACTGCACGTTTCACCCGCTCATGTGCAACTACCATTTGTATTACATGCAGCGAGTCATTCAGATCTCGCGTATAGTATACGGGCGCTACAAGTTGTTACACACACACGCAGACGCACATACACATAGGTATAAAATCTCTGCTAGGGTTGAGAAAACTGCATTCTTGTCAAGTACGTTTGCGTAATATTCCCACTTACGATTAGCAGTCACCGCGACTCACTCACTCACTCACTCGCGGTCGGTCAGTGATTATAATTATTCCCCGTGTCGTCCGGTGCAGCAGCCGATCGCGTAACGGCAAAACGTACAACGTCGAGCTTTACGAACGAGTCGTAAAAAATCCGTCAAATCGATTTCGTCAATTCTTGATACAATATATTATTTTCATTCAATATTCTTACTACGAGGTACAGTCTGTCATATTGCATTATTCGATCGGTTCTTAACAATCTTCAAACTTACCTCACACTTCTTATCGTAACAGTTATACATTTAGAGATAATTGTGCGATCTGTATCTTGGTTAACCGCACGATAAACGTTTTGCTGAATCTAATTAACGGAGTACAAATATACAACATACATGTTTCTGATAAGCGATAACGATGAGTCTTCTTGTCCATTCTTTTCTCATTTCAGTTCTGTCTACTTACAATGTTACAGCGAAAGTCGTGTCAGTAGTAAATCAGGTCCGTTGCCTCCGGGAGTTTAGATCTTTTAATCCATTTTTAACAGTAATATTTGTATATAAATAAAACGTGATTGTATCCACGTATGCACCGAGCTAAAAAGTAAAAACTTCTCATACGCGAGTCCTTCCTTCAGCTGTTTGTTACATCCTCGTGTATTTTTTAAGAACTTGTCGCATATGACCCGTTCATGAATTTCAATTGCCACAGAGTGTCTGGAGATATTTCTTATTATTCTCGCACGTTGTTTCTTTTCAAAACAGCCACGTAGACGAGTTCGACTCAAGGCAAGAGAGAGAAAGAAGGATAGAGAGGGAGAGATAGAGAGAGAGAGAGAGAGGAGGTAATTTTGACCTCAACAATCGTCAAGTTTTGAATAACAAATCGTCGGCAATTACAGGAACAACCGATATTGTAGCCGTTTGCCATCGGGTTATAATAGCGGCAAAGCATTGTGTCGAAGAATCAACGCCGCCTATGGTAATATTTGGATAAGAGATCAGACGGGCTTTTATATGGTATATACGTAGTAGCTCTTTCTCTCTCTCTCTCTCTGTAGGTATAACCTACTCAACTCCCCCACTGTCGAGAGCTATAACGTACCGTTGACAACTATTGTTCGTTAAAACTTCAATATACTACCGTGCAGCAAAATACAATATTGTACACTATCTATAACAGTCATCATCGGAGGTGTTAAACTCACCTTGGGAAGCATTTACAACGTCGTTTCAAGTCACGTTCCGAAGCACGGTGCCATAGGAAGCTTTTTCTTTTTTTTTTATTTCTTTTTAAACGGCAAGCAAAATTCGTTGGCCTGAGTTGAGCGATCGAATTCGAGAAATCAATGGCCTCAAATATCGGTATAACTACAGAATAAACATTCCGGCATATTCTGCCTCGTTCTTGTCAACCGATAATTTTGTTTATTGAATTTTGTTATTTTCTTCTTTTTTCATTTTTCTCATACGAAGGTTGGTCAGACGCGTCGATCGAGTCGAGATCTAATTAGGCTTGATTCAATGGATCAGCTGTCCCTGTATATAACACAACAGAGTCGCGACACGCTGGTATTATAGTAAAAATAAAGAAGAATCTGTCTCGCGTTTCGAGATTGCGAAAGAGGAGAACGTGTGATAATTACATGCGTATAAACGGTATATGTATGTATGATGCAGCAGCAGCAGAAGCAGCTTGACTCATCGGTGATAATTATTGAATCATTCATTCGTTCTATCTCTGGTGTCGACAGCTTTCATCCTTGTGCTAAGTGGCATTCAGCGTTTTGTTACACACGAGATTTGAATTTCGTTTTTCTTCGTTTGTTTTTCCTTTCTTTTTTTTTTTTTTTTATCATCGTTGCAAATACTTATACTCTCATTTTCGATTCTTTCATATTATGCATGCTTCAATGTATTTCCAACGCCGACGAGTCATCCGGGCTTTCGATAATCTTACAATTTCAACAAAATCACTCCAAATTTCATCTTTACGGCTACGAATCAACAGCGCGATCCCGAAGCGAAAAACCACCAAGAAAGAAAGAAACCAGCCGGTTCCCTATTTCTACCATTCGAAGGCACGTACCTTCTTTTCGATCGAACTGAACTCAGTATCAATACAAATGGCAACGTTTTGGTGAGGTAAACGTTCCGCATCGTCAAACACCGCAAAAGCATGACAACCCGAAATTTCTGGCATTTCTAGTTTTTTCGTGCAAGAGCTGTTGATAAGCGGGCGAGTTTTTTTTTTGTTTTTTATTTTCTCAATTTTATACCGATCGATGCCAGTTTCCTTATGGTTTTCATTGCCCTAGATTAATTTTCCATCCAAAAACTTGTCAACTCTCCGCCGGTAAAACAATTTTCTTCGAAAGGCAATGAAAAAAAAAAAAAAAAAAAAACAAAAAAAAAAAAAAAAAACAAAAACCAGAAGTGCCAGAACTTTTTGTTTAGCCAGCGTTCAATCGACCCGAAAAGCTCTGATGAAACGGCCGGAAAAATTCTTCCGCAGACGAGTGTAAAGAAAGAAACAAAAAGGGGTAACAGAGAGAGCGAGAGAGAGAGAGTGAGAGAGGCAGGTACAAAACCGAACCATTTTCGCTCAGAATGAATTTCGTCGTTCGTTTTTTATTCTCATTACTTTTCGTCCCCTGCGGTAGGTTGGTAGATACATATTAGATCACCGGGTAAGATGGGCAGGAAAGTGGTACGTACGTCCAAACCCTTTCAGTAATCGGGATGATGAAATTTATCTCAGTCGAGTGGAGTGCGCTCGGTGATGCAGGGATTGCAGGGTCGAGTGTTGCAGGAGTTGAATAGCTGTCGAGGTTCAGCGGAGAGGAATGCGGAGGAGAGCCCTCAGCCTCGGGTAGAGAGAAGAAGAGATCCGATCTTGTCTGGTCTTCTTATCCGTACGAACGAAACGGACTCTGACTGGGATTGAAAAGTCCCATCCGATGCCGATGTAAAGAGAGGATTAATTAAGAAAACCGGGCTGACAACGCTCTCTTATCTCAAACGACAGCCTCCTGCCTTCCGGACGGTGGAAATTTTGCGTCTCACGATTGCTAATTCACACGCGTATCGCGTAATATTGTCAAGTGCAATGCGTATCATCATTCCTCGTCCACACGTCAATTGGTTGAGAGGTTTAGTCCTGATCTCTCCGGTAAATATTACCGATTTTTTTTTCCAATCTTGAATTACAATAACAAAAAGTTACGGAGAGATGCGAGAGAGTTGAATAAAAGGATCGGGAGAAAGAATTCGGACGAGTTAATTGCTAATTAAAAGATCCAGGGTGGTGGCTGGCTTCTGTTCAGGATTACGACGAGATAAGTTTTGGAATTATATATTCTATACGTATAACAAAAGAAAGAGAGCTGGGGAGTTTTGAAAAGTTGAAATTGAAATGGACACGCACATTGAAAAACACGCGAACACAAATCACTGACGAAGACGAATGGAATTGCATTACATGACGGGTTGTGTCATTGTCAGATCGGAGGGTGAGAAAATAGATGTTCGTACCTACGTAATTACCGTGTATAATTATTAATAAGAATTAATTCCTGGAATTGACTCGATATAATATGCAATCGGAGATGATCCTCGCGCGCGATTAAAATTCCAACGAGATAAACAAACGAATAATAGTATACGTATGTATGTATACATATATATATATATATATATCGTTGGCGCCGTCGCGTTTGCGAAATGAGAGAAAAAACGTGAAAATATTTATTAAAAAAATGCACACGATACGTACGTATATATGTAATATGTGAAGTAGAATTAACACGCGCGTGTTTTCTTCCTCTGTGCAAGGGTTATGAAAATCAGTCACGGCAGATCGGATAAAACGCATGATCATTAGTAGTCAGGTACGTACGACGGACCGACGGAGGTTCGTGTTTACTATCGCTGATATCGAGCTTGAAAATGCGCGTGATCACTTAGCAAACAAGGGATTGGTTTGTGGGGCGGGCTCTGATCCTTCTACGCGCGTATATAATAATATAAGCTTGAGGAAAGAGCGCGCGAGAGAGAGCTTATCGAGTGCTATAAAAATAGAAAGGAATGAAAAAAACCGAGAAAAGAGTGGGCCGACTGACTCCACGGTCTATGAGTGATGACCGAGTGTCGTCGAACAAGAAAAGTCGAAAAGCAACGTGGGCAGGGGCAAAAGTCGATGACCTTATCTCTTCGGCGTGGCCGTGCATCGGATTCGTCGTGCAACGTCCAAACGATCTTCAAAAGTTTCGTCAGGTCGAGTTTTCTGTCATATTGATCGGCTGGCGCAATCATTGACGGGTTACGGCTACGTATGACAACATTTCACGATTCATCGATATCGTGTAAAGTGAGTTGCGATAAAACAAAAGGAAATGGACCGCATCTAAAATCTTTACCGATCGACACTGTGTGCATGCGGATTTTGAATGATCATTGGTCTTGGTTTCTTCAATGATATCGCGTTAAAATCAGTAGTTGTACGCGCAAGCATCAGCTGTGTAAGAATTCCGGGTTGGTGCATTGAGTTCGATACATATGAGATATACAAAACACTCGATCTAATTTGTATTTACGAACTTTGCTGTAATTCAAACAACCCGTGCATGATTCGAACTGAAGTTTCTGACGTTTCGTTATCGAGCCCAACTTTAAGTGAGTAAAAATTTCCACTGGTAATTAGCGTTCAAAAATAGCTTTCGATAAAAGATGAATATGATCAAGAAACTGGATCCCGACAAAGTAGAGTATGGGACAAGTTTTGAAGAAAAAATATATATATATATGTACATAATATATCTATATTAAAAGTAATTCGTCGAAGTTGGTCACAGTAAAAAATTTTTTTATAAATTATTTAAAAGGTTGCGACGTTTCGATCGGCTTCAGGCAATATTTATTGACGATCCTACGAGCTTAACGTGTTATTATCTCGCCACGTCAGGAAGAAGTGAGGATCTTTCAAAAAAGATATATAACCACAGTGGTCAGTAAATCCAAACTCCTAATATATCTGTATATATCCTTCCAACCCAGCGAGGTGCGTCGTTGAAGAAGGGAAATTAGCAACGTTACGTTAATCACCTTGCGGGGATTTCTGCAGCAGCGGCGGGGAATCTGTGAAAACCGTTCTCAATACATGCGGCGATCTGCGTTCCTGTTTGTTGTGTAGGTTACACATGCACGCGCAGCGTTAACTATCAGCTGCAGCTGCAGCAGGTGAATGGAATGTTGCGAGGATCAGGTTCGCGGCAATGGAGAGAGAGGGGGAGAGAGAGAGAGAGAGAGAGAGAGAGAGAGAGAGAGAGACTGCGGATTTACGGAGGTTAAGAGCATCGCGACGTCCGAGACGAGTCGATTGATTCGTCAAACGCGCCACAAATGTCTCTTCGTTTCGACGCAGAGCAGTAAAGACGAACGATCAACTCGGGACTTCGAGACTAATTAATTAATTCGTAGACAACGATCGGCAGTCGCTGATGAGAAGTAAAGCAGACCGCGCGAATAACGTAATTTATAATAATACGTTCATTGAATGTGGACCGATTGTTTGTTACTGGTGAAAATTCACCCGCACTTCGTCCCTGATTCATACCTGTGAGTAACATCGTTCGGGGAGTCCTATTGACGATTAATTTTCCACGTTACGCGAAGCAACGTTCCGGTTTTTCGTCGAGATCGCCGTTCAATCGCAATCCGAGACAACGATCCGGTTTTCACCGAGCGAACCAATTCCAGCCCTAAAGAGGCTGGAAACTCTAGGCAAGAAGTAAGTAGTGCCCACCTAACGAGTAGGTTGAGTTGAGTAGCGAGTAACGAATAACGAGTAAGGAGAAAAGATCGTACAGCCGGCAGTCTACGAGACTGTCAATTAACGGTGCGTAGGTATGATACGCAACTTTGTCTCGAGTCGCGTCCGATAAAACCGGCGGCGTGAACGGAAACAGGGTCACCCCCAACGATCGGCACTTTAGCCGTTATGAAAGCGACGTAGAAACTCGATGCTTAGACAATTAATTACAAACAAACGGTACGAACGAACTGTATAAAGTTTCAGACGTTGAACAAGAAAATCATTGCAAAAATTTTCTTTACCTTTGTAGCCAATTAAAACAATTCCGATCCGATTGTCGGACGAGTAGCTTCTCTTCCCCAGGCAAAGGGAGATCAAAGAGAGAAAGATTAGATAGAATACGACGGTAAAGCTCGAAGTCTGAAATTATATCCGTAAAGGAATCCAGAATCGAATCGCGTTTCCGAATTGCGGAGATGATTTATTGGTTTAGTTTACAGAGTTTGGGGGAGGAAAGGAGATGGTAAAATCAGAAATAGATGAAACAAAAGAGAAAAAGAAAAAGACGATGCAAAGAAGCGAGAAATGCCGAAAACTCGAAACGAATTATTGCGTATTGTGTATACGCGTGAGAAAAAAATTCGACCAAGCAATAAACAACCGAGGTGAAATCGTTTAAAATGCAAAGTTTATCTCCTCTATACTTGTGACATTTGTAAAAATGAAAGATACTACGTCAAGAGCGTCGCTTTGCACGATATCGGACAGTTATCAGGGCTCTGCCAACCTGGAGGCGGTATTAATTCATAAATAATTGGGACAAGCGTTCAACGCCCCTGTGTGTGACTTCGTGTTGTATACGGTAAAAGTTATACCGACAAAGTATGCGTGCACGTACACGCATGCGAGAGAACGATACGCATAGATGATATTTTTATTGCGTTCAAAGGTACGGAGGCAGAACGCGTTTGCTCCGTAAGCGTGTAATCTTAAAGCTCTTGGCCTTTCTTTTTCCGGAGGACGGATAGGAGAATACCTCGGCAACATTGTACCCACTAACGTCTTGTATTATCGTCCGCGGCGGGTCTTTTGTCTCTGGCAAAGTCCCCGTGTGTATTATTACCGGGTTGTAAATACATCAGACGGCTTGATAGAGATCAAGGATGGTCTTCTCGACGAGGAGGATAAGGAGGCGCAGCGCGCGCGCGCCGATGATAAACGCCACTGCAATTTGCCACGGATCAGTTGCTATTCACGTGCTCCTTTCTGCCTCATTTAAAAGCCTCTCGCCTTTCTTCATCCTCCTCTTCTTCTCAAACTCTTCCGCCTTACCAATGGCAATGGGTAAGGAACAACATTCACAGCCCCAAAGCCATAAATGAAAACAATTTCAGAATCAGATTGCGAGCCAGACTTTCATTTGCATATTTCGTATTTCATTGCAAAAACGTTTCTTGAATAAGAAATTTGTCAAACAATTCAGAGAATAACTCTGCCGATATTTCTAGCAGGCTCATCGTCAATGCTGCAGAAAGCTGATCCGTCCAGAACCTGAGACGAAGAGCGACGTCTACGACGTCGTGACGAGGATTCTTTAAAGGGGTTTTCTTCAAAGAGAATCGACTAGATGGCATCTTTGAGATCTAATTTTTCTCCGTTAAGTGAATTCGCGTTACAGGTAAACTTTCCGCGTACATACGTATATAGGTGTGTGTGCGTATATATATATATATATATATATATATATATATATATATACACACACAAAACAAACGCTTACGTAGGAATCGAATGAAATGGAATAAAATCGCGACAAACAACGACCACTCGTAAGCTGCATATTTCACTCGAGCGCATGCTAGACACTTTGTATATGTATACTTGCGCTATATGCGAAGATGAAATGAAATTCAAAATAATTCACTCGCTTGGAAATGTTTGCTGCTGCTTGAGCAGCGTTCGCACGCTCCCTTTACAAAGTTATTCAAATACCTACTCAACGTTGAAATATATATCGTTCAAATGGTAATAATAATAACAATAATATCGTCCGCAGGCTGCCGTCCCTGCAGTGTCTCCTCCTACTGCCAAGTCGTTATTAACGATTGTGTTCATCGACCAAAACGGCGTCAATTTCTACAAAGAAATTAATCAAATTGTTCCGATCGTCGAATTCTGAGATGAGGGTTCAAAATTTAGTGATAAGATATTTCCGTTATATATATATAACATATATACATGGAACACAGAGAAGGATATCGATTTAACGACGAAGAAAATTTCGGCCTCGAAACCCCATCGAATGTGCAGGTAATTAGCGGAAGCCATTGTCAACCAGATTCGGAGGGAAAAATGAACTCAGAGAGGGGAGAAATCAAAGACAATAATAACCACGTACAAAACCGGGCAATTCGAATCCTCGCTAACATTCCTGCCGGCAGTTTACGCCGGTGTAAATGTCAGGTTTGACGTAGTTTCAACCATTATCTCTTATATTTCCCCGTACGTTGCGGGGAGGAAAATATCACAGAGTGGCAACGTTTGCGTTTCTTCGGTTGGTCAAGGGTTTCCAATGCACGATCTGTAGAAACCAGCGTCTCGAATGAGCGCAAAGTGAGTAAACCGGGTGATTTTAGCGTCTCGGTATGTAACAGCAGCCGGTATTCTCGTCTCGTTTCATTCGCGGCTTTTCTCCTCCAAGCTTTCTCTCTCTTTCGTTTCCTCCACTTAGCACCGAGTACTTAGCGTCCTGGAATGCTAGGAGAGGTGTTAACAAGGCACCTGTAGCCGCCTAACGAGAGAAAATGAATTATCATTCCTCCTGGAATTTGCGTTATTAAGGATCCCGGAAAGGGGGGCGAGGAGGAGGAGGGGGCGGATCGCCCTGCAGCGAGAGGAAGGATACTTCTTACTTTTTTTTTTTTTTTATTTTTCCACCTTCTTCTCAGACTCAAACTTATCTCCGTTCTCAACTCGTCACTTTCAAGCAGGTATAACTTATCCCGGTAATTTTCCCGGATGTATATTAAATTATGTTTGTTCAGATTTTTTTTTTCCTTCACGTGCGTCTGAACGCGCCAGTTATTTTATCATTTTTAAAAATCCGGTGACGATACTTCAAGACTCTGTAATAATTCGAAATTCCAGAGTCCGCGATTGATAATTGCAGAAAAATTAGTTAACTCACCGCATCGGTAATTTAGCGACAGATTAACCGTTAGTGGGAATTATCGTACGCGAAACGCGAACACCTGGTCGTGTCCGATGCAAATAACCGTAGATTTTTTATCGTTTCTGCCAGTAAACGGTTCGGAACAATCCGAAGCGAAACTGCCCGCTTCAGGGTTAGAGAAAATGCAGTGCACGAGACGTCGACGAACGTTTGTTGTTGAAATAGTCACGAAAATAACCTATAAACAACCACTGCGAGACACGAATTTTGCTCTCAAATTATAAATGATTAACGATCAACGCTACTGGGGGTAATAAATTTTCTCCACCACTACACAACAAAGATCATACGTTGAAGAACTTGAGAACATGGAGGAACAACAAAACATTCAGCGTCGCCGGTTTCGTATTTTGTGTTTTTCTTCATTTGTTTTTTTCCATCCCCTCCCGTCCTTGTCTTTCTCTTTCACCGATTATGCATAATACACATTTGCCAATTGGCGGTAGCGCGAGCGCTTGTTCCATGTACCTAATTGTCATTCGCGTACCCGTGCATGTGCAAATTTCTACTTGCGATACGTAAATACCTACCAAACCTACCTCGGATCTCTGATCGTGAGGATATTACAGTAGTCTCGGGTGAGAACGCGAGCCTCGCCGAGCTCGTGAAAAATTTCGCAAACATTCTATTTCTCAGTCCCGCCGCAATGTACACGTTTGCGCATACAATAACGTTACCTCTCTACGTGTTCTCGTCAGCCTGCATACTCAAAGTCGTTTACATGTACGAGTATATAGTACGTACCTAGGCACAAGAATACGCGTTGTACATGACGCCGAGTACAAAGGTTCGCCACACGTATACGGATATGTTTATACGCGTGCATATATATATATATATACGTGCATTTCATTAACACTCGAGTTTAAAAAAGCTTTCGGGACTTACTTCGTGCGGAATTGAAGCACAAGAAAGAATTATGACAAAGTTTGGCGCTCGTACGTGTTCGTCGCGTGACGATACGAGGCTTTTTTTCATAACGTATCAAACGTAAGAATATTACATCACGGGTATAGCCTGGAGGATAATCTAGACCGGCGTAGTAACCACGGTACGTGTAGAAAAGCGATTCGAGGATGTACGCGTGCCTGGACGAAGTTGGCACAGTTATCGTCGCAACAATGTGTGTGCGCGCGATATTCCGAGTGTGGATGAATAAGGACCGGCTCACCTTGACGGGGTCCTTCCACTCCTGCAGGGAATGCGGCGCTCGAGGAGGATTGCAGCCGCGAGCAAAGCCAGAGTGCACACGGACGGTTTGACGAGGCGTGGGGGAAACTGGGTTATAGGCCAGGGGGTTCAATGAGAATGCGCGAGGAAAAACGGCGACGATGTTGAAGGATGAAGAAGAAGAAGAAGAAGTAAGAGAGAAAAAAAAGGATACGAACGTAAAACGCGAAGGAAAGAAATAAGAAAGAGAAAAAAACCTTTACGGCAAAAAATATACATAAGCCATCGTAACGTTATCCGTGCAGAATGCAACTAGTTAACAACGAGAAGAGAAAAAAATAAACGAGTTCAAACGTAGAAGGTAAAATTGTACAACCTGTTCAACGGTGTTGCAGACTAGATTATATCACATTTTTCACAATCATCTCAGCCCGTACAACGACGATCGAATGTCTAACGGAATTAGACGATTTTTTTAAATACGTAAACGTTTTTTGGAAACCTTCCAAAAATCGGGCAACATTTGATACGACGTCAGTCGCAGAGGCGGTTAAGAATGATTTCTAACGACGACGGACGACTGGCGACGTTTCCTTTTCTTCTTCTATTTACAATTAGAGAGACATCGTTCGTTATCTGATCAATTATCTTATCGCGTAATTTTATTTCGTTCCCTTTCGCAGTGTCGCGACTCGGTTTCTTAATCACTCTCGTGTTTGCGCGTTCGCTGGAGTCATCGCGAATGCCAGAGCCTGAAATACGTATAGGTATATCTCTGTCAAAGGTCCGCTTTTTTTTTTTTTTTTCGTTA